>NC_090652.1:26520705-26859254 GCF_040937935.1 Hyperolius riggenbachi
AGGTTACTAGTAAAAAGGCTGCCCGTTAAAAAACGGGTGCTAGGTCACAGCCTCTTCCCACCCCCGCAACATGTGCACAGATGTGCCCCGCTCGCCCATCCTCCACCGCTGTCCGAAGCATATGCACACAGGGAGATGTTGCTTGCTTGGCAGTTGAAAAAAGCTGTTATTTCCCACGATGCAATGAGGTTCTCAGACAGCAAACTCTCAGGTCTGGAAGCACGGACACAGGGACAGAGGAGGACACAGAGGCACGGGGGTTTTATTATATAGGACTAGTGACCTAAGCCCGTTTAAAAACAGGCTCTAGGTCTCTTATGACACCGCTGCATATTAGTACACATGCGCGCGCACCCGTCTACCTGACCGTCTGCGCACACGCCCGCCCGACTCCCTGGCCCCGTCCTCCTGTCCCAACGGCTGTCTGTGCTGCGCATATGTGCAGTAGCAAAAAACCACGGACACAGGGACAGGATGACGCAGGGACAGGTTAGGTTTTATCATATAGGATTATCGGTCCTCCTTTTATTACTGTCAGCAGTACAATGACAGGTGATTTGTGATTGGCCTCTCACTCACTTCTATAAGTGATAGGGAAACCTGTTTACCTTGTATTTTCAACACGATCTTCCTGTATTCTCGATGAATCCACTTCTGTTGTTCTTGGTTCTGATTGGTCCGGTCCCACAACTGAAAGAAAAGACACATTTTGGTTAAAAACATTTCTCAAACACAAATTCAGTGAGGGCTGGAACCCACTAGAGCAATTTTGTGAGCGTTTAGGGAGGTTTTCAAAACGCTAGCGATTTCCTGAAACGCTCAGCTAATGTTAATGGATGAGCCAAATTCCACTGGAGCGATTGCGAATACCAAAATTGCTAAAACGCTAAAAATTTTAGCATTTTGCATTAGCGTTTCTGCAATGTAAAGTATATAAAAGCTGGCATAATCGCTCATCAAAACCTACACAGAGCCATTTGCTAGCGTTTTTAAATTACTGCACACTGTAAAAAAATAAATAAAATTAATTGAAAGGACCAATCAGAATTAAAACCGCTAATCGCAAATCGCTATCACAATCGCTGGCAAAACACCTACACTTTTTAAAATCGCTACCAAAATCGCCAGAAAACTCTCACGAAATTGCTTATTAAACGCTCATTAAGAACGCTAGTGGTTGCGATTAGCGATAGCGCTTTGTAGTGGGTTCCAGGCCTAAAGCCTCATACACACGCTCAACAGCGGTCTTTTATGCAGCACAATTGTCACGCAACTTTGGTTGTGAAACAAGTTAAAACAACTAAAAAAAAGTATTTTGCTATTGTTCAAACAGCTGATAAGACTGATAAGAAGTCAATCCAACTGTTGCATTGACTTCTTATCAGTTGTTTGATAATTGTGCTGCATAAAAGACCACTGTTGAGCGTGTGTATGGGGCTTAACCACTTTGTCCTCCTTGACGTAGTTCTACGACAAGGAGGACATGTGCGCTCCCGTGGCCGATCACGCGCATGCACGTGTGCTCCCGGCCGTGGATCGTTAGCCCAGGAATCAATGAATTGGGCCATGGTGCCCCATCACTGATTCCTCTCCCCCACAGAAAAAGCGACAGCTTCTCTCGGAAGCTTCGCTTTTTCTGACTCCTATGTCCCTCTAAGCGTACATTGTACGCTAGGGGGACCCGACGGCCATGCAGTAAGGACAGCGGCAGTCAGCCAGGACACTACCCGGAGGCCAGAGGTGGCAGACCCAGATAAACCTTGACCTAAAGACATTTGCAGTCAGATAAGTATAGTCCTGAGAGCCACATCTAAGCCATAAAGTGTGTACAGTTAGTAGCAAACTAGAACCTGGAGAGGCCCAGATTGAATCCCTGAGTGGTATTGCTAGAGACTGCCTATGTATAATGTAAGAGTGCTGTACAGTCACAGAGACTTTGTGCTGAGAATACAGTTATTTATGCAGAAGAAAGCTGCTGATATAAAGTGAGGTAAGTTGCTATTGCTTATAAAAAGTCCAGGCCCTACTGTCACTGAGAGACATTCTCAATCATCCCAGAGTACCCTGCTGGGTACAATTGTTGCAACGTTACAAAGTTCAGAGCTTATTCAGCCTTAAAGTCAAAGTGCACTTAAAGAGAGTTCTATTGTAGGAGGGTGGTGTTGATGGTATAGAGGGGTGCATCAGTCACTTTATATTTTATTTCATTTACCGTATATACTCGCATATAAGCCGTCCCACATATAAGCCGACCCCCCCCCCCAACTTTTCCCTCAGAAACCAGGAAAAAATGATTGACCCGCATATAAGCCCCCCCAGTGTAGCCCCCTTCACAGTATAAATGCCAGATGTTCCCCCAGTATTAGGCAGCTCCCCTCTCTATGGGGAAACAACCCTCCCTATAGCAACATGTGTTAATGCTAAATCGTGAGTAGGGTGATAGGATGACTGCCGACCTGCTTGCTGCCTGGTTATGGTGGCTTAGGTGAAGGAGAGAGCAGCGGCATCATGTGCAATTTACCTCTCCATCCGCATCGTTTGTCAGCTCAGCAGCACCTGGGATACTCTTGCCTCTGTCTGCATCATTTGTACACTCAGTGCCTGGGATCCCCTTGCCGCTCTCTCCGCATGGCTGTGTCCCCATCATTTGCCGGGGATCCCCTTGCCTCTTTCTCCGCACAGCTATGTCTGCGTCATGTGTCAGGATCCCCTTGCCGGTCCGTCCCGCTCACTATGTTTTAAGGCGCCACTAGATGTCGTCATTAGTGTTGGGCGAACAGTGTTCGCCACTGTTCGGGTTCTGCAGAACATCACCCTGTTCGGGTGATGTTCGAGTTCGGCCGAACACCTGATGGTGCTCGGCCAAAACCGTTCGGCCGCATGGCCGAACTAAGAGCGCATGGCCGAACGTTCCCCGAACGTTCGGCTAGCGCTGTGATTGGCCGAACGGGTCACGTGGTTCGGACCCCGAACGCGCTCTGATTGGCCGAACGGGTCACGTGGTTCGGCCCGAACGCGCTCTGATTGGCCGAACGGTCACGTGGTTCGGGGAAAATAAATACCCGAACCACGTCATATCTCCGCCATTTGTCTGTGGGTTTAGCTTTGGGTAGGCAGGCAGGGTAGTTCGCTCTCCAGCCACGCTAGCCAGGGTCCCCCCCAGTCATTGTGTGTCGCTGCTGGGAACAGTAGTACACCGCTCGCTCAGCCACACTATATATAGCATTGTTTACTGCCACTGTGTACAGGGCCGGCCTTTGACCTGAGCGACCGGAGCGATCGCTCAGGGCGCCGGCTTCCAGGGGGCGCTCCTGCCACTCAGGCTGCATATCTGGCTGCGGGCTCCGGCTGGGTCTGTCTCGCAACGTCTTGCCCCGCCCCCTGGTGCCGCTGGGGGTGATGGGGGCGAAGACCAACAAACTGTTGCTGCGAGCTCCGGCTCTGCCTCTAGGAGTGAGAGACTCCGAGGCGCCCACCTTCTAGGGGGCGCATAAGTGAGAAAATCACCCTCCCTGCCAGCCAGGTCTGATGTCTGAGCACCTCCTGTGAGCACCGACTGTGCCGTACAGCAATGGGTAACACTTTCCGCATCCCATTCACCTCCTGTCCCTGCTGCTTCCATCCTCGAAACACACATCCCCCTGGTGATTGGTTGTCTGGAGCCCTGCTGCTGCCGCTGAGGCTAATGGGAGTGGAAGAGAAGAACAGGAATCTGTGTAGCTGCAGTGGTCCGAGACGAGTGACACAGACAAGAGAGGCAGGAGAGGAGCACAGCCGTCCTCTCCTGATAGCCGATATTTGTGACGTTACTAGAGCAGAGAGAAGCAGATGGGGACAATTTAGATAAGATAAATTCCACTGAATTCTTCATGTCCTTTCTCTGCCTCCCAGCATGTGCTCTCCGCTGTCTGCCCTGCAGAGTCCAGCATGTTGATGTGTGTTATATGTCCCTGCCAAACGAGACTGGTGAAGACTGGTGAGATTACTCAATATCCACACAGTCTATTCCTCCTTTTTCCTGTTCCTCTTTATCTCCCAGTGCCACCCATCCTCTCTCTCTCTCTCTCTATATATATATATATATATCCCCCTCCCTCTCTCTTCATCTCTCTCTCTCTATAGATATATATATATATATATCTCCCCTCTATCTCTCCCTCTCCTCTCTCCCCCCCTCTCTCTCTCTCCCCCTCTCCCCTTCTCTCTATCTATCTCTCTCCCTCCTCTATCTCTCTCCCCCCCCCCTCTCTCTCTCCATCCCTCTCTCTCTCTCCCTCCCTCTCTCTATCTCTCCCTCTCACCCTCCCCTCTCTCTCTATATCTCTCTCTCTCTCCCCCCCCCCCTCTGTTTTTTGCCCTCGTGTCCATCTGCATACTCTAAAAGGGGATCTGCAACCTAAACCTATATACACTAAGGGGGATCTGCCTATATATACGCTAAAGGGGGGGGGGGTGTCTGCCTACATATACAAGACTAGTAGCCTATATACACTAAGGGGGGGATCTGCCTATAACAGGCAGATCCCCCCCTTAGTGTATATAGGCTACTAGTCTTTTATATGTAGGCAGATCCCCCCCCCCCCACCTTTAGTGTATATATAGGCAGATCCCCCCTTAGTGTATATAGGCTACTAGTCTTGTATATGTACTAGGCAGATTCCCCCTTTAATATATATAGGCTGTCTATATATACACTAAAGGGGGATCTGCCTACAAATACTACTACTACTACTACTATATAAGACTAGTAGCCTATATACACTAAGGGCTTGATTCACTATACGGCGCTAACCTAGTTAGCACGCCTAAAGAGTTTGGGCGTGCAAACTAGGGCGCTAGGTAGTTTGGCCTCACAAAGTTAGTACCGTTTGTGCGCAGAAAACGTTTTGCAGTGCGCCATTAACATTGCACTGTTTGTGCGGTAATTCGCCTTTGCACGCTAAACAATGCATCCTCCACACGAACGGTGCAACGTTAATGGCGTACAGCGCAACGTTTTCGGCGCTACACACGATTGGTATTTACTTTATGTGCATAGCGATACGGTGCTAATACTTAGGATCTGCCTATAATAGTTAGTGTGTGTGTGTGTGTGCGTGCGTGCGTGCGTGCGCGAAGAGGATGAATGGGGGGGCACCAAAATCTGGTTACGCTCAGGGCGCTGTGAAACCTAAGGCCGGCCCTGACTGTGTACCTCGCTCAGCCACACTATATATAGCATTGTGTTTACTGCCACTCTGTGTACACGGCTCAGCCAGACTATATAGCATTGTGTGTACTGCCACTGTGTACCTCGCTCAGCCACGCTATATATAGCATTGTTTACTGCCACTGTGTGTACACGGCTCAGCCAGACTATATAGCATTGTGTGTACTGCCACTCTGTGTACACCGCTCAGCCAGACTATATAGCATTGTTTACTGCTACTCTGTATACACCGCCAAGCCAGACTATATAGCATTGTGTACACCGCTCAGCCAGACTATATAGCATTGTTTACTGCCACTCTGTGTACACCGCTCAGCCAGACTATATAGCATTGTGTGTACTGCCACTCTGTGTACACCGCTCAGCCAGACTATATAGCATTGTGTGTACTGCCACTGTGTGTACACCGCTCAGCCAGACTATATAGCATTGTGTGTACTGCCACTCTGTGTACACTGCTCAGCCAGACTATATAGCATTGTTTACTGCCACTCTGTGTACACCGCTCAGCCAGACTATATAGCATTGTGTGTACTGCCACTCTGTGTACACCGCTCAGCCAGACTATATAGCATTGTTTACTGCCACTCTGTGTACACCGCTCAGCCAGACTATATAGCATTGTGTGTACTGCCACTGTGTGTACACCGCTCAGCCAGACTATATAGCATTGTGTGTACTGCCACTCTGTGTACACCGCTCAGCCAGACTATATAGCATTGTTTACTGCCACTCTGTGTACACCGCTCAGCCAGACTATATAGCATTGTGTGTACTGCCACTCTGTGTACACCGCTCAGCCAGACTATATAGCATTGTTTACTGCCACTCTGTGTACACCGCTCAGCCAGACTATATAGCATTGTGTGTACTGCCACTCTGTGTACACCGCTCAGCCAGACTATATAGCATTGTGTGTACTGCCACTGTGTGTACACCGCTCAGCCAGACTATATAGCATTGTGTGTACTGCCACTCTGTGTACACCGCTCAGCCAGACTATATAGCATTGTTTACTGCCACTCTGTGTACACCGCTCAGCCAGACTATATAGCATTGTGTGTACTGCCACTCTGTGTACACCGCTCAGCCAGACTATATAGCATTGTGTGTACTGCCACTGTGTGTACACCGCTCAGCCAGACTATATAGCATTGTGTGTACTGCCACTGTGTGTACACCGCTCAGCCAGACTATATAGCATTGTGTGTACTGCCACTCTGTGTACACAGCTCAGCCAGACTATATAGCATTGTTTACTGCCACTGTGTGTACACGGCTCAGCCACACTATATAGCATTGTGTTTACTGCCACTCTGTGTCTGCTGGGAACAGTAGTACACCGCTCACCCGCCACTGTATAGCATTGTGCTCTGTGTCGCTGCTGGCAATAGTGGTACACCGCTCACCCACCACTGTATAGCATTTCTGTACTGCCACTGTACTGCTGCCAGTCAGCGTGTACTTTAAGGATAAGTGAAATGAGGAAGAAATCCGGTGAAAGAGGGAGGGGCAAGGGAAGAGGTGTTTTCCCTGACGGTTCACGTACAGGCCACAGGGGAGCACCCAAGAAAACCCACTCAATACCGCCCATGTTGTCCAGGACAACAACCCTCACAGATACAAAAGAACAGGACCAGATAATTACTTGGATGACCTCTCAAGCGTCCAGCAGTGGGTTAAGCAGCACCAGCACATCACGCACGAGGTCCGAGTCCTCAGCCAGTTACAAGGAGCCAGTGGGCACAAAGCTGACACAACCGGCAGCGACACCACGCACACAACTGCCAGATAACCAGTCCGATGAATTACCTCAGGACACAATGGGGTATTCGCAGGAGCTATTCCCAGGCCAACAAACTTCCACCTTTCAAAGGTCAATGGAGGAACAGCCAGAAATGTTGTGCCCGGATTCACAACCATTAACTGTGGGAAATGCACCGGGCACTGAAATACAACAAGGCGAGTCCGAGGACTTTGAAACCCAAATCCCAGTGCAAGTTGGGCAGGAGGGGTTGCAAATGCAGGAGGTCGGCCGAGAAGCTCTGGAAGACGACGTTGGAGTGAGCTGCGCAGAGGTTGTTCTGGGGAGCTCTACTCCACGGCGGCGGCCCCCCACAATGACATATGACGAGTTTGAGGAGATGGAAGAGGAGGGTATGGACAATGTGGACATAGACCCAGATTTTGTTTGTGAACGAGAACATCGCCGTCGTAGCAGCAGCACAGATGAGTCTGTTGAAGAACCCACTGCTGCACGAGTTCGCCTTGTGCCACAAGGTAGGCGGCGCGCAATTTCAGGCACCACAAGCGTGGAAGTTCAAGTGAGAGGCAAAAGAGGCGCAAACAGAAATCGCCAGCAAGGCAGGTGCTCCAAAGTCTGGGCTTTCTTTGAAGACTGCACTGAGGATGTTACCATGGCGATTTGCAAGGTGTGCAAGACCCGCCTGAGCAGGGGGAAAAGTATTAACAACCTCTCCACCACCAGCATGAGCCGCCACATGCTATCCAAACATCCCACTCTGTGGGCAAACTCGACAGGACAGGGTACCAGCAACACTGCCTCCCTTGGGTTCACCAGACTCACCACCAGACCCGCCTCAGCAGCAGCAGTAGCCCAGCCATTGCGTGGTTCACAACATTCACAAACATCAGACGACGCTGACACTGTCACTTTCCGGAGTAGTGCTCTTGAGGTCTCCCAGTCTTCATCAAACACAACAACCAACAGTCCTTCAGTGTGCAGCCCTACGGTTCAGTTGTCTGTCTCGGAGATGTTTGAGCGCAAGAGGAAATTGCCAGCAAATGACCCCCGGGCCGTGGCAGTAACAGCCAGCATAGCCAAGCTTCTGGCCTGCGAAATGCTGCCATATCGAGTGGTGGAGACAAACAGCTTCAAGGGCATGATGTCAGTGGCCATCCCACGTTACGTGGTTCCCAGCCGCTACCACTTTGCGCGCTCTGCAGTGCCTGAGTTGCATGAGCACGTGGTCAGCAAAATAACCCGAAGCTTGAAGAATGCCGTTGCCTGCAAGGTTCACCTCACCACTGACACCTGGACGAGTGCGTTCGGCCAGGGTCGATACATCTCCCTTACCGTGCACTGGGTGAACCTTGTGGAGCCTGGCAGCGATTACTCACCTGCTACGGCGCGGGTGTTGCCCACGCCGCAAACAGCTGCACCGCCGTCCCTCCCACTGGATAACAACAGCAGCACCTACCTCTCTGACTCCTTCTCCTCCAACGCATCTCAAAGCTGTACCTCATCCGGAAACGCTAACCCAGCAGCAGTAGGATCGTGGAAGCAGTGCAGCACAGCTGTTGGCATGCGTCAGCAAGCGTTGCTGAAGCTGATCTGCCTTGGGGATAAGCAGCACACGGGGAGGAAATTTGGAGGGGAATAAAGGAACAGACGGATTTGTGGCTGGCACCGCTGGACCTGAAACCGGGCATAGTTGTGTGTGATAATGGGAGTAATCTCATTCGCGCTTTAAGGTTGGCTAAGCTGACACACATCCATTGCCTGGCGCACGTGATGAACCTAGTAGTTCAGCGGTTCCTGAAGACATACCCAGGCGTGGCCGATCTTCTGTTGAAGGTGCGACGAGTGGCCAAACATTGTAGAAATTCAAGTACTGCTTCGGGGGCACTCGCCAAGATGCAGGAGCGCTTCAATCTCCCCCACCATCGCTTGCTGTGTGATGTCCCTACGCGCTGGAATTCTACGCTGCACATGCTAGCCCGCTTTTGCGAGCAGAAGAGTGCAGTGGTCCAGTACATGACGGCGCAGTACCGAGGTGCATCCGGACAGCTGCCAAGCTTCTGTGGATCCGATTGGGCCAACATGTTGGACCTCTGCCAAGTCCTCCAAAATTTTGAGCAATCCACGTTGCTTGTGAGCAGTGACAACTCTTCAGTCAGCATTACCATACCACTGCTGTGTTTACTGAAGAGGTCAATGTTGAAAATCAAGGAAACAGCTGTCATGATGCAACTGGGGGAATCTGAAGGAGAAAACGATCAGCGTGATGGTACCAACATCAGGCCATCCGCCTCAGGAAACGCTGGCCCCAGCAGCTATGACGAAGAAGAGGAGGAGGAACAGCTGGAGTTGGAGCAGGAATTTCCTGCCACCACTGACGAGGGCCAGAGCGGTGCACGTTGGACTTCCACAATTCAGCGCGAATGGTCAGCAGCAGCAGACCAGGAAGAAGGTGACGACTATGATGCATCACAACAGCTATCACAACGCTCACAAGAGGATGATGAGGATTCTGGTAGGACTCTGGCACACATGGCTCAATTCATGCTAGACTGCATTGAACGCGACCCACGCATTGTGCGCATTCTGGACAACACCAATTAC
Source organism: Hyperolius riggenbachi (assembly GCF_040937935.1). NCBI lineage: Eukaryota > Metazoa > Chordata > Amphibia > Anura > Hyperoliidae > Hyperolius > Hyperolius riggenbachi. The sequence goes on from NC_090652.1 coordinate 26,530,281, forward strand.
TGGGTTTATACCCTTCTGGATCCACGGTACAAACACAATGTTCCAAAACTGCTTGAAGAAAGAGTCAGACAGGTCAAAATGGAAGAATACCAGCAGGCCCTTGTGGAGACTTTAGAGAGGAGATTGACATCCTCCCCGTCCTCTAGCCAGTTGTACGCCGACAGACTGACTTCCGCAAACCCAGGACGACCAGGAGGGCAGCAAAAAACACAAGCCGCAGCTAGTGCCCAAAAGGGAATGGTATCGGCAGTGTCCTTGGAGTGGGAAAATTTTCTGACACCCATGCAGCAGCAGCCCACAGAACAGCAAGCGTGCAGATCCACCTCCAACACCGATCGCCTGGAGAAGATGGTCAAGGACTACATGTCAGATGGCGTAGCTGTGTCTAACAATCCATCTGCACCCTTCAACTATTGGGTATCGAAGCTAGACACCTGGCACGAACTGGCAATGTACGCAATAGAGGTGCTGGCTTGCCCGGCAGCCAGCGTTATGTCGGAACGCTGTTTCAGTGCTGCCGGAGGCATCGTCACAGATCGGCGTATCCACCTCTCCACAGAATATGCAGACCGTCTGACTCAAATTAAAATGAATCAATCCTGGATTGGACTGCATGGCGGCAAAAAGCATTGCTGCTATATCCGCACGCTTTTTGTCCTCATGCAAGGCCTGGGTTGTTGTGTCTCAAAAAGCATGGCCTTCTCCTCCTGCGCCTGCTCCTGTTCCATCACGTGTGCTGCTGCTGCTGGGTTAGCGTTGCCGGACCCTGTTTATGGAACCTCTCATCTGTATTACACTTATGACTGCATGGCGGCAAAAAGCATTGCTATATCCGCACGCTTTTTGTCCTCATGCAAGGCCTGTGTTGTTGTGTCTCAAAAAGCATGGCCTTCTCCTCCTGCGCCTGCTCCTGTTCCATCACGTGTGCTGCTGCTGCTGGGTTAGCGTTGCCGGTCCCTGTTTATGGAACCTCTCATCTGTATTACACTTATGACTGCATGGCGGCAAAAAGCATTGTTATATCCGCACGCTTCTTGTCCTCATGCAAGGCCTGGGTTGTTGTGTCTCAAAGCGTGGCCTTCTCCTCCTGCGCCTCCTCCTATTCCATCACGTGTGCTGCTGCTGCTGCTGGGTTAGCGTTACCGGTCCCTGTTTATGGAACCTCTTCTCTTTATTACATTTATGACTGCATGGCGGTAAAAAGCATGCTATCCGCACGCTTCTTGTCCTCATGCAAGGCCTGGGTTGTTGTGTCTCAAAAAGTGTGGCCTTCTCCTCCTGCGCCTCCTCCTGTTCCATCACGTGTGCTGCTGCTGCTGCTGCTGGGTTAGCGTTACCGGTCCCTGTTTATGGAACCTCTTCTCTTTATTACATTTATGACTGCATGGCGGTAAAAAGCATGCTATCCGCACGCTTCTTGTCCTCATGCAAGGCCTGGGTTGTTGTGTCTCAAAAAGCGTGGCCTTCTCCTCCTGCGCCTCCTCCTGTTCCATCACGTGTGCTGCTGCTGCTGCTGGGTTAGCGTTACCGGTCCCTGTTTATGGAACCTCTTCTCTTTATTACATTTATGACTGCATGGCGGTAAAAAGCATGCTATCCGCACGCTTCTTGTCCTCATGCAAGGCCTGGGTTGTTGTGTCTAAAAAAGCGTGGCCTTCTCCTCCTGCGCCTCCTCCTGTTCCATCACGTGTGCTGCTGCTGGGTTAGCGTTACCGGTCCCTGTTTATGGAACCTCTTCTCTTTATTACATTTATGACTGCATGGCGGTAAAAAGCATGCTATCCGCACGCTTCTTGTCCTCATGCAAGGCCTGGGTTGTTGTGTCTCAAAAAGCGTGGCCTTCTCCTCCTGCGCCTCCTCCTGTTCCATCACGTGTGCTGCTGCTGCTGCTGGGTTAGCGTTACCGGTCCCTGTTTATGGAACCTCTTCTCTTTATTACATTTATGACTGCATGGCGGTAAAAAGCATGCTATCCGCACGCTTCTTGTCCTCATGCAAGGCCTGGGTTGTTGTGTCTCAAAAAGCGTGGCCTTCTCTTCCTGCGCCTCCTCCTGTTCCATCACGTGTGCTGCTGCTGCTGCTGGGTTAGCGTTACCGGTCCCTGTTTATGGAACCTCTTCTCTTTATTACATTTATGACTGCATGGCGGTAAAAAGCATGCTATCCGCACGCTTCTTGTCCTCATGCAAGGCCTGGGTTGTTGTGTCTCAAAAAGCGTGGCCTTCTCCTCCTGCGCCTCCTCCTGTTCCATCACGTGTGCTGCTGCTGCTGCTGGGTTAGCGTTACCGGTCCCTGTTTATGGAACCTCTTCTCTTTATTACATTTATGACTGCATGGCGGTAAAAAGCATGCTATCCGCACGCTTCTTGTCCTCATGCAAGGCCTGGGTTGTTGTGTCTCAAAGCGTGGCCTTCTCCTCCTGCGCCTCCTCCTGTTCCATCACGTGTGCTGCTGCTGCTGCTGGGTTAGCGTTACCGGTCCCTGTTTATGGAACCTCTTCTCTTTATTACATTTATCACTGCATGGCGGTAAAAAGCATGTTACCTGTGCAAAGAAACATGACATTTTCAGCATTTAAAAGACAGTTTTTCCTTTGAAACTTTACAATCAATTTTCTCAAAAAATATAAGCTCTTTTTCAAATATTTTTTTTTCCTCTTGTACCCACTCCCAAGGTGCACATACCCTGCTAATTTGGGGTATGTAGCATGTAAGGAAGCTTTACAAAGCACGAAAGTTCGGGTCCCCATTGACTTCCATTATGTTCGGAGTTCGGCGCAAACGCCCGAACATCGCGGCGATGTTCGGCGAACGTTCTCGAACCCGAACATCTAGGTGTTCGCCCAACACTAGTCGTCATAGATTTGAGACACAAGGATGCGGACAAAGAGGCAAGGGGATTCCCGACACGTGACGTGTACAAAGTCTTGCGGTTAGAGAGGCGAGGGGATCCCCAGAACTGATTGGACTAAGTGCGCACAGAGAGGCAAGGGGATCCCCGGAACCGAGCCGATGTGCACAAAGAGGCAAGCGGATCCCTGGCACTGAGTGGACTAATGGATGCACATGATGCCGCTGCTCTCTCCTCCACTGAAGCCAGCATAATCAGGCAGTTAGCAGGTCAGCAGTCATCCTATCGCCCTACTTACGATGTTGCAAAGGAGGGTGGGCACACACACAGATCGGGGGGCATAAGCACACACATACTACACAAGTTGACTCGTATACAAGCCGAGACCCCTGCTTTTGGGGCACTTTTTGGGGGTAAAAATTCCGCTTGTATGCGAGTATATACGGTATCTTTATTTTGCTTTAACCTATTTTGATTATTTGATTTTTATTTTATTTTGTTTGTTATTTTGGGAGGCCCAATCCAGAGGGGAGGTATTAAGAGTAAAGTGTATTAAGTGCTACAAATACAACCTAGAGAGTCTAAAAGATCTTGGAGCAAGGTGAATGTTCTGATTGGACCAACCAACGAATTGTCATCTATTCAGTACCATATTGCGAACTGTCACAAGTTTCCCCCAAGGTTTTGCTGAGCAATATGATGTGCAAGGGAGGAGTGTTTTGACATTGAAGTGTTTTGGCTGATAACAATTGCCATGACCACTGTTCGGTTGCGAATAAATCTTTGATAATTTCATCTCAAGTCAGTGTCTGGTGGATTCCACTCACCTGGAGCCTGGTACCTACAGTTTCATACGGGTTACACTATCTGTAGGCAGGGAGCTGGGTGCAGTCTAGAGTAGGGTGCTGGGTGCAGACTAGGGCAGGGTGCTGGGTGCAGACAGGGGCAGGGTGCTTGGTGCAGTCTAGGGCACGGTGCTCAGTACAGATAGGGGCAGGGTGCTGTCTGTGGGCAGGGTGCTGGGTGAAGACTAGGGGAGGGTGCTGGGTATAGGCTAGGGTTTGGTGATGGCTAAGGCTGGGTGCAGGCAGAGACAATGTGCTGGGTGCAGACTAGGGCTGGGTGCAGGCAGCGGCAGAGTGCTGGGTACAGGCAAGGGGAGGGTGCAGACTTAAGCTGGGTGCAGGCAGGGTGCAGGCTTGGGCTGGGTGCAGGAAGCAGCAGGGTGCTTGGTACAGGCTGAGGGAGGGTGCAGACCTGGGCTGGGTGCAGACAGGAGCAGGGTGCAGGGTGCCGGCAGGGTGCAGACTAAAGCTGGGTGCATACAGCGGCAGGGTGCTTAGGTACAGGCAGGGGGAGGGTGCAGACTTGGTCTCGGTGCAGGCAGGGTGCAGACTAGGGCTGGGTGCAGGCAGCGGCAGGGTGCTGGGTACAGGAAGGTGGAGGGTGCAGACTAGGGCGGGGTGCAGGCAGGGGCAGGGTGCAGACTAGGGCTGGGTGCAGGCAGTGGCAGGGTGCTGGGTACAGGCAGGGGGAGGGTGCAAACTAGGGCTGGGTGCAGGCAGGGGAAGGGTGTTGGGTACAGGCAGGTTCAGGGTACTGGGTGCAGGCAGGGGCAGGTGCTGGGTACAGGCAGGGTCAGGGTGCTGGGTGTAGGCAGGGTCAGGGTGCTGGGTACAGGCAGGGGCAGGGTGCTGGGTACAGGCAGGGGCAGGTGCAGGCTAGGGCTGGGTGCAGTCAGCGGCAGGGTGCTGGGTACAGGCAGGAGCAGGATGCAGTCAGCGGCAGGGTCCTGAATGCAGGCAGGGGCAGGGTGCTGGGTACAGGTAGGGGCAAGGTGCTGGGTACAGGCAGGGGTAGGGTGCTGGGTACAGGCAGGGATAGGGTGCTGGGTACAGGCTGGTGCTGGGTGCAGGCAGGGGCAGGTGCTGGGTGTAGGCCGGGGCAGGGTGTGAGGATATATGTGGTGATGATGATATATACGGTAATATGCAGAACATAGCAGCCATATGGTATCTCGTGGAAGCCATATTTTCACCTTTTCTGCCTGCGTCATATGTGTAAGTCTGCTCAAAGCCAGCTGGCTTCAGGGTAATTGGACACCGGGCTGCTAATGTGAGTTCCTTATGTAAATGTAAATTAACTCTGCATTCAGTGGCCAGCAGGAAAAGCTACCATTGTCTGCATTTAAATAGATCAATTACGTTGGATAGGCAAATGAACCTAGACATTCAAAATTAGGGACTGTCTACCTAGCCTCTAATTAGGAGATGGCTAATTAGTCAATAGCCAGTCAGGTCCTTACCTTTGATCTGCTATGAAATACTGTCTCATACTGTATGTGTACTTTGCTTTGTCACCTGTAACTTGTAGTACAGAAGTCCATAACAAGGAAACAGGTAATTACATAACAACCCCCGCTTTTGTCCTGCATAATGAAAAGGTGTTGCATTGCTTTGAACTTGGTGTATATGTAAACAAGCCAATATACAATCCAGACTAAATGAGTCTGGACAGTTGGAAGCTAACACAGGAACGTTTGAAGTTTACATATGACAGCCTGCTGGAAGTGTGTGAAGTGTTTTGAAGTCTATGTGTATAAACAGGAAAAGCTTTGAAGTGGCATGTCATAGCCAGCAAGGATGGGCTGGCACACCTGAGGAAATTGGATTATTCCTGGATCTGGACATTTGAGTGGCCCCGGGCCACACATTTTTCTATAAAACATCAGCTAGGATAGTCACAACCTGTAGTTCTTTGGAGATAGCAACACGCTAGGACTATCCTGGTTCCTGACCAGAACTGCGTTCTCCTCGCAACAACGCTCAGATCTATATGCTGGTAACGTTTATTTCCCTTTTATTTCTGCAACGTGTCTTGTTGTGTATCTTTGTAACTTTTATATTTGTAATTTTTACTTTGTTTTGAAAATCTTTTGTATATATTGTTTTCTGCACTGTTCCACTTTTTTCAGGAATATTAAATCCTTATTTAATAAGTTTGACTTCTGCTGTACTAAGCCAACGCTCATAGCCTAGAAGAGACTGCAGTGTAATTTATGTTACACAATCAGTGCCTGATTGTGCCGTCCTACTGTACGATTGTATTGTGTGTTTTGCGTTTCCGTGTTTGGCCTAAGAGCAAAGCTGACCCAAATACAAAAATGCGGACTGCATGCAGATCACTCGACAGCAGAGTGGGAATCGTTGAAGTGTCTAGCAGCAGCTAGTGGTGGCAGTGAGAAGTGCTTTGAGGGGCGACAGCCTTGTTGTAGCTTGAATAAGGCTGCTCCCCTCTTGATCTGGTCAAACCCGCAGTCGGGAACCGTATCTGCAGGCTTGCCGTGGGGCCGGTTCCTGACACAGGGTGCTTGGTACAGGCAGGGGTAGGGTGCTGGGCACAGCCAGGGGAAGGGTGCTGGGTGCAGGCAGGGTCAAGTACTGGGTGCAGGCTCGAGCAGGGTGCTGGGTGCAGGCAGGGTGCTGGTGGGATCAGCCTGCCGGGTGCAGGCAGGGGCAGGTGCTGGGTATAGGCAGGGGCAGGGTGTAGACTTGGGCTGTGTGCAGGCAGCGTCAGGGTGCTGGGTACAGGCTGGGTGCAGGTAGGGGCAGTGTTTTGGGTGGGCTGGGTGTAGGCAGGGCACAGACTAGGGCTTAACGCCATTACAGACTCTCCTAGTGTCTTCCTGCCTGTTGCGAAAATCAAATTTTCGGTTTTGCAAACGCAAATTTGCCACAAAAGTTCACGAACTGCCATAGACTTCAGTGGGCAGACAAATTTAAAAACCTATAGGAATTGTTTCTGGCCACAAAAGTGATAGAAAAGTTGTTTAAAGGGGCCTAACACCTGGACTATGGCATCCCGGAGGGGGGATCCATGGCAAAAGTCAAACCAAAAATGACGTAGTTTACGCAAAGTCGCAGAAATCACATTACATTCTGAAATTTGTGGCATTAAGTGCGTTAAAACGTCCGGTATGCGTACAGGGCGATAAGGTAGTGTAAGGGTTAGGCCTGGTTAAAACTGACAGATGAAACGCCACATTTAACGCACTGCAAACAATCGCAAATAGCTTTAGTGATAACGTCAGGTGAGCAAATCATTGTTTTTACTAGTTGACACCTCCAGGACATAAATGTTAGTCTTCTCTGTGTGGTGTGTAGTGGCCGCCGTGCTTGTGCTTCCATTCGCCGGAGTGCAGGTGATTGCAGTTTTCCAGCCCCTATGGTCAGGCTGAGGTAGTTCAATGACAGTTAAGTTACCAAAAAAAAAACCAAAAAAAACCACCTGAGTGTCCAGAACCACTACTGGCATCTAGTATCCACTACTGCCCCCTGTATAAGGCCTCAGTGCAGAATCGGTGTGATTCTGCACTGAGGCCTTATGCAGGGGGCTGTAGTGGATACTAAATGCCAGTAGTGGTTCTGGACACTCAGGTGTTTTTTTTTTTCTTTTTAAACTGAATGTCACTTCACGCAGCTCAGGTGACAGATAGGTTTATATAGCATAAACCTATCTGTCACCTGAGCTGCGTGAAGTGACATTCAGTTTAAAAAGAAAAAAAAAACACCTGAGTGTCCAGAACCACTACTGGCATTTAGTATCCACTACAGCCCCCTGCATAAGGCCTCAGTGCAGAATCACACCGATTCTGCACTGAGGCCTTATACAGGGGGCAACAATCAACTCAAAATATAGGCCCTGCAAGCAGGGGTGTACCTAAGTAATATAGAGCCTATGGCAAACACTGAAAATGTGCCCCCCCCCCCCCCTCTCCCGGTCAGAGCCCCCTTCCTCTCTAAAAACCGCATCCTTTCTCGAGTACTGTACATGGGTTTTGGTTGCCAATATTTCTTGGCTCGGAATATTGCTAAAGTTTTGGAAATATTGCTAAAGTTTTGGAAATATCTCTTCTTATTTCCTCTCTGTCCTCTTTTCTAACACTAAGCCAAGTGCACCCTACATACATAGATTAAGTAGCAATGTTCCCCAGATAACAGAAGTAAACTGAGGTCTGAGTGACAGGGAGGCATGGGGCGCAGCACAGGAGCAGGCATGGCGCCCATGTTGCTGTGGCGCCCATGGCATGAGCCATGTCTGCACCCCTCTAGATACACCTCTGCCTGCAAGTAAGGCCTTATGCAGGGCAGTATTGGGTTATTGGGATTATTGGGTTATGGTTGGTGAACTAATAGGACCAGCAGACCTTTCTCCAACAGCTAACGTGTACACTGGACACACAGAACAGCAATATCACAAGATCAAAACACAGCCATTAGAAGGGCTCTTGGGGTTATGTAGATGGTGAATTGGTACTTCAGCAGCAAAAAACTGCACTTGGGACACAGAACACAGGCCTAACGCTTTCCCTATCTGTAGCAGCTCTCTCCCTAAACTGCTTCTTACAGCACACAGAGTGTAAAATGGCTGCCGTGCACCCGACCACCCTTTCTGTCTTTGCTATAGTTGGATTTTCCGCATCTGATACTTGAATGGATAGGGAGGCTCAGGCAAGGAGGCAGCAGAGGGGGGGGGGGGGGGGGGGGGCAGGCGGGGAGGTGGCGGAAGGAAGACTCAGGCAGGCAAGGCAGTATTGGAGGCAGCCAGGGATGGTGTGGACAATGTTTTTATATCCCCAAAGCCCCAGGGAAAAATTCCACAACTTTCCAGGTCATGGATTTTGCTGCCCGGGAGAGGCATAGCTTTGCACTGTAGCTCTGCCTCTGCTCACTTCAATCTCCGCCTCTGTGAAAGAAGACTGAGAGGGGCGGGGAGAAGTGGAGATCGTCAGCAATTGACTCAAGCAGAGGCAGAGATACTGCGCAAAGCTCTGCCTCTACCAGAAAGTGATCCCTGAATTTTGCCCCAGGGATTTGGGGGGTATAAAAAGACATCGTTCTGCCACGGGAATGCGGCGTTTCAGCTATGATCTTATTGCTGAAGATAAATGGCCAGTAAAAATAGTTTTTTGGTGGGCTTCAGACTCTCTTTAAGGCCCTTACACATGCCTGAACTGTCTGTAAGAAACAAGTGACAAAAAGACACAACAGAACTGGCAGCACCATCACTTCAGCCTGTTGTGACTTTGTTGCAGAGCTTTGTTGCAGAGCATATCTTAATCTTGGGATGTGAGTTTTTATTCTATTTGGTTGTATTGTTTATACTTGAGCATTTAACAGTCTACAGTTAGACCGGTATTGCCTGTTTTATCCATTTTATACTGACATCCTGCTATGAGCACTATGAGCACTACCAACTTGGACACTGATCCTATTATATGAAGACCCCAGTTTGGACCTTATAGAGATTCCTGGAATCCATTGCAGAGCCATTTATAGCCTTGTAGTTCGGGCTCTTGCGGGCTGGTAAGTCTTTCATTTACCTGCTACTGGTGGCTGGTCACTGAAGTTTAATGACACTGGGTGTTATGCTATATATATATACCGATGAACTACCTAGCACTGATTGTTTTTATTCTTAGATACAAACATAGCTGGGAGTGGTGTGTAGCTTTTGTAAAAAAAAAAAATAGCTAGCAGTCTAAGGTTACAAATAATTTTCAGATCTCAGAACTCCAACAGGTTGAGTGGGGATTTATTTTGCTGGAGGTGTGGTTCTTAAAAGTGGGTGAAGTAAAATTACTTTTTTTTTATTGCATCAGGCTCCTTGCTTAGCCCTCATTCCCTGTTCATTCTTTACAGAGTGCTTACTTAATGCCCCCTATTACAGTGCTCCATATTATTGTGCCCCACATTATAGTGTTTCTCATTATAGTCATCCCCCCTTTTTTAGCATTAAAGAGACACTGAAGCGAAAAAAAAAATGATGATATTATGATTTGTATGTGTAGTACAGCTAAGAAATAAAACATTAAGATCAGATACATCAGTCTAATTGTTTCCAGTACAGGAAGAGTTGAGAAACTCCAGTTGTTATCTCTATGCAAAAAAGCTATTAAGCTCTCCGACTAACTTAGTCGTGGAGAGGGCTGTTATCTGACTTTTATTATCTCAACTGTAATTGAACTGTTTACTTTTCCTCTGCTAGAGGAGAGGTCATTACTTCACAGACTGCTCTGAAAGACTCATTTTGAATGCTGAGTGTTGTGTAATCTGCACATATTAGAGAGTGATGCAATGTTAGAAAAAACACTATATACCTGAAAATAAAAATATGAGAATATTTTCTTTGGTGCTAATCTTCTAGTAATTATTCATAGTACACAACCAATTCATTATATCATATATTTTTTTTCGCTTCAGTGTCTCTTTAAGCATTCAATTTAATTACCAGTTGCTGAGGTTGGCACTTGGTCCAGATGAATTCGGCAAGCAACCGATGGGATAGATAAACGTCCGCCACATTCTGAAATCAAGACAAAAGAATTTCGGAGTAATTTGAAAATATAATATTAGCTTTCAATAACATACTTTAAAAACAATGTCTTTGGTGATTGTTTTTGTGATAGTGTTGGTGTTTTTCTCCTTTTTTAAATTCTTTACAGTAAATAGGTTAGGGGTTTCAAACAACCCCTTATACCGGTTTTAAAGTATGGGTGGCTATATCAATGTAAAAACACAATCATAAGCACCCCCTCCACATAAAAAAAAAAAAAATACGCCTGCATTCTTTCTGGGCCAAACAAAGGTAGAGGTGGAATGCATGCCTCCATAACTCCAACCACACCCCACAAAAATAATTACTCCTTCAATGAGATTTCCCCCTCTCCCCAATCTACTCTTGCAATAGGGTAGGGAACTCAGACTTTACTAGCTCCAATACTGTGTGCAGCTTGGGTGTACCGATCTGTAATTACAGCGCAGACTCAATAATTCCACCATCACACCAAAAGTAATGAACACACTTTCCAAAGGTAATTAGACCTTAATTACAGGGTCTAATGATGGCACAAATAGATCAGCAGCTCACTCTCCCCCTGCCAATCTCCCCTTCCAGCAAATGCATTATAATCAAGTGATTCCAGAAAATCAGTCCAGGGTCAAATGGCCCCTTGTTACAGGGACCCACTAGATGTACAAGTATAGTTGCAAGATGCCATCCAACCGCAAGTCCGCCACGCCCAACCAGTTTCACCTGCAATAAGCTTCCTCAGGGGTCACGTGGGGACAGTGGTGGACCAGCGTTTATGCAGCCTCTTGTCACGCTTCTCTGCGTGTTGGTAGTGTGACTAGTTCTAGTCAACAGCAGAAGTAAGCGTAGTCAGTTTCAGGCCTGAAGTCGTACACAAATTCAGAAATATCGAGGTACAAAGTCGTAAAGAGAATCGAAGTCAGTAACCAGGCTAAATCATGCATGAAAGTCATATGTCAGTCGTATTGCAAGGATTAGGCAATAACGTAGTCAGGGACAGGCCGAGTCGGTAACAAATATCAGATGGCAGCGGTACAGAAGGACTAGACAGGAGCGAGGTCAAGCGGCAGGCAAAAGTCAGTACACAGATAATATACAATGAGATGTTACAATAATAATATTACGAGAATATATATACGAAAATAATAAAGACTGACTGACTGGAGTACATATATATTGTGCGTCTACACAATATATGAATGTAGCTCAAGGAAGCTATCTAGGCTAGGAACCAGCGAACTGATTAGTATCAAAGCCAAAGAACAACTAAACAGCTCAGACCTTAAATACACATGATAACTACATGCAACCACTCCCAACAAGTTATGTCATGAGTGACATCACTGCTGACATCAGTCAGATCCTCCTACTTAGCCTATAAGGCTCTTTAGAGTTCGCGCGTGCACGACTGAGAGTAGTGTGCATGCGTGCGCCGGAACTCACTGCTGCAGGGACGCCAGGGATGCTGCCGGAGGATGACGGCACTGAAGCCCCGCCGCATGCCCGGACCACGCCGGAGACGCCGCGAGACCGCCGCTGGGAGGTAAGGATGTTACATTACCCCCCCTGTGGAGTGGTCTCCGAACACTCATTACCAGGTTTGTCAGGGAACTTTAGATGGCAATCATGAATCAATACATCAGCATGAATTTGGCGGACTGGAATCCAACACCTCTCCTCAGGACCATACCCCTTCCAGTCCACCAAATACTGCAAGGATCCACGAACCTTTCTAGAATCTAGAATTTTGTCAACTTCATATTCTGGTTCACCATCTGCCTCCACTGAAGGAGGAGGAGCTGAGGGCAAAATAGTGTTAGCAGCTGGTTTCAAAAGGGAGTCATGGAATGATTTGACTCCTCTAAAAGATTGAGGTAGCGCCACCTTATATGCCACCTCATTGATTTTTTACTGAATGGGATAAGGGCTTATAAACCTGGGACCCAATTTTGCAGATGGTGGACTTATTACTTATTACAAGTAGACACCCACACCATATCCCCTGGGGAAAAAACAAACTCAGGTGAACGACTGGCATCAGCATAACATTTCTGACGAGACACAGAATTCCGCAAATTTTGCTGAACTTGAGGCCAAATTTGCTGAATATGAGTGCTCCAATCCTCTAAAGCTGGGAAAGAAGAGTTTGTGGATGGTGAAAAAGGTAAATTTGGGGTTCTGACCCATCACTATCCAAAATGGTGACAACTTAGTGGAGGAGTTTGGCAAGTTGTTGAATGCAAATTTAGCAAAAGGTAAGTACTCTAACCATAATTCCTGACAGTCAGAAACGAAACATCGTAAATATTGTTCTAGTGACTGATTCGTTCTCTCAGTCTGCCCATTATTCTCAGGGTTGAAACCAGATGAAAATGACAACTTGATACCTAGCAGGTCACTAAAAGCATGCCAGAACCGGGAGATGAACTGGACCCCTCTGTCAGAAATAGAGATGGCCCGAACGGTTCGCCGGCGAACGGTTCCAGGCGATCTTTGGGTGGTTCGTGATCGCATGCAAAAGTTGCTGGCTGACTCTCATAGGAAAAGATTAGTTAGACTCTTGTAAGCTTCTTAGCTTGCTCCTGGCTGATTCTTATTCCTAAAATTGCACCCCACAACAGCTCTCTTGCAAGCTAATCTAGTTCTTGTGTTTTTTTTTTCTCCTGCACCTTCCTCCCTCCTCCTCTTGTCTTCCAGGGATTTGTAGGATGTCAAAAGCCAGCTTACATATATTGACCAGGAATCAAACCCAGGTCAACTGCTTTGAAGGCAGCTATGCTCACCACTATACCACCAACACTACATGCTGAAGCCAGCCTAGCATGTACCATTGTGATATACCCAAGAGAAAAATGAGCTTACTTAGGGATTTGTAGGATGTCAAAAGCAACCTCACATACATTGGCCAGCAATCGAACCCAGGTCAATTGCTTTGAAGGCAGCTATGCTCACCACTATACCACCAACACTACATGCTGAAGCCAGCCTAGCATGTATCATTGTGATATACCCAAGAGAAAAATGAGCTTGCTTAGGGATTTGTAGGATGTCAAAAGCAACCTCACATACATTGGCCAGGAATCGAACCCAGGTCAACTGCTTGGAAGGCAGCTATGCTCGTCACCACTATACCACCAACGCTATATGCTGAAACTTCTTGGAGCAGACTTACTTCCTGCCTCGAAAAGACACACATACATCCCCATAAAATATTTCAACAGCAACTGCATGCACAGTATCAGTGGCACAATCGGTTAGCGCATTCAGCTGTTAACCGAAAGGTTGGTGGTTCAAGCCCACCCAGGAACAGCCTTGCCTTTTGCATTCAACAGTTGTCCAAAGAGAACCCCAGATAGCCATGTAGTATCATCTCTTTCTCTCTCTGGGCTTGAACCACCAAACTTTCGGTTAACAGCCGAACACGCTAGCTGATTGCACCACAGAGACTGTGCACACAGTTGTTGCTAAACGATTTAATGTGGATGCATGTGTGTCTTGTGGAGGGAGGAAAAAAGTCTGCTCCAAGAAGTTTAACGCCACTTTAAACAAAACCTGTTTATATCAAATTTCTACATATATTTCTATGATCCTTTCATGATGACAAAGGTCAGAAAGAAGTAGCCAAAGGAGTGCCCATTTTTCCGTACGGCAAAGTGGTCTCACTCATTTTTTCTACAACGAAGCATCTGCTCTACAGCAGCAGAATGGCGCAGTGGAAGCGTGCTGAGCCCATAACCCAGAGGTTGATGGATTGAAACCATCCTCTGTTAGGTGTACTTTGGTTTTTACACCTTGCTTTACCAAATGGGCCAATCGGTGGCCATAGCCCTGTAAGAGAAAGTGTCATCAGGGCCTTTCTGTAACATAGAAGTGTAACTATTTCAACGAATGTACTCTTCTTAAACTTGAAGGTTATCTACAAACGTAAGCAGAGTGGTGCAGCAGAAGTGTGCTGGGCCCATAACCCAGAGGTTGATGGATCAAAACCATCCTCTGCTAGGCATGATTTCATTTTTGCACCTCGCTTTATCGCATGGGCAAAACGGTTTCCATAGCCCTGTAAGAGAAAGTGTAATAAGGGCCCTGCCATAACATAGATATTACGGTAGCTAAGAACTGTGAACTGTGACACCACAGTTAAAAAAAAAAAAAACAGCAAACAGAGAAGCTTCCCCATATTGGAGCATTGGATTTGGTAAAGTCTTAAGACAATGTGTTGTAAGACACAAGTAAGCTTTAAGTTAGCAGGAAGGGTTGCATGGCCACCTAGCTTTTCATCCTCCACACCTTTGCCCTGGAATCTTCCAGACTTCAAATTGCTGTCCTTTGCTGTGTCTTACACCAGCATAATCCAGGGAGGCACATGATCTTTCTGAAGTCTTGAATTGAAGCCTGTAAGCAGTATCACCAAGTGTCCCACTGCTTTCATCTTGCAAATTAGGCAAATAAGCAAGCTCATTTTTCTCATGGGTATATCACAATGGTACATGCTAGGCTGGCTTCAGCATGTAGTGTTGGTAGTATAGGCATTCTTTGTTTCTGAGATTGGATATCTTATTCATATGACTGCAATCAAGTTTATTTAATATTTATGAAGAATTGAAAGACTGATGCTGTTCCTTTAAAAAAAAAACCTTGTGGACTGTTTTGTATATATTCAGATATGCATATAGTAGCTATGTAAAACTTGTAGTAATCTTCTTAAAAAAATAGCATAAAAATAGCTTTTAAAATAACTTCTTGCTAACATATTAACAGAACTTAATGCTGAACAATCAATAAAGAAAATCACCAGAATATTAGGCATATTACCCCTTCTCTGTCATCTCTTCAGCATCTAGAACCATATGTGGGAAGGTAGCTTCTAGCTTATAGCTAAGTAGGCATCTTTCAGGGGAGAATCAGTCTGGATGTCTCTAAATAGCTCTCAATCCACCTATTTGTACACCCATGGATCCAATATGGCTGCCTAATTTGAAATTTCCCTAAAACACTTGTTCTGATTTTCTGAGATTTCTGTGCTTCAATTCTTTATCTTGTTTTGAATACTGTAAATAATTGACATTTAAAATAACCATAACAGTTTTTTGTTTACAAATTCCTTGATTAACTTAACTATGAGAATTTACGTAGTTTGGGATGTTTACACATACTGACGTTTGATTACCAGGCCAGGTAAATAAAAATGGACGTCATCAGCCATCTTGACTGTTGATTGGACTTATTTGCCCCAGACATTGGGACTTTTTTTTTTCAAAAATCAGATTTTATTGATTTTTAACGGGTTACATCATAACGTTACAGGTACAATGGTTATACCCAGCTAGTAACAAAGCTTATACTCTACAGATACAACATCTTGAGAGTGACAACAGGGTATGCATAGCATGTAGAAAGGCATATACAGTAGTGATGAAGTAACCATATAACGTACCGTACCAATTCTCCAGGAACAGGAGAAGCTAATATCCCCGATTTTTCTATGTGGGAGGACGGGTTGAGGAAAGAGGGAGGGGGGGGGGGTAGTTAGGTAAGGGAGGGAGAGGAGGGGAACATCCTCTTTAAGAGGGGCGACTAAGGTAACTAGGGAGGGGGAGAGGGAGGGCAAGAGGGGTATGAAAACCAGGGAAAACCAGGGAACCGTCTTATGCTAAACACGTGGGAATATTTGTATAACAGGTTGTTGGTTGAGGCTAAGCGCATCATGTGAATATATTGGGGGGGTTCTTATGCCCTGCTCAGGAATGTGGTAAGTTTGTCAGAGTCACAGAAATCTACCCATACTGCCCACCTCTTTACAAATATGTCGTTCTTGTCCTGAGCAGATAATAGTAATTCGTCCATTCTTTTGAGATGATTGACCTGCACGATTAGTTCAGCCTTAGAGGGAAGGGCTTTTTGTTTCCATTTCCTAGTGAGTAATAATCGGGCCCCGATGAGGATGTACCTGAAAATGGATTTTTTAGCGCCAGAAATAGAGCCGGGTAAGGCAGAAAGGAGAGCTATTTCAGGGGTGCAAGGCATGGGAACAAGGTATAGGTAGCTCTGCAGTTCAAAAACATCTGACCAGAATGGGCGAATATGTTTGCATTTCCACCATATGTGATAATAGTCACCAACTTCCTTTTCGCATCTCCAACACAGGTTTGAGGAAGAGGATTGGAACTTAGCCAACCGAGCTGGGTCTTTGTACCATCTACAGATGATTTTAAAATTCCTTTCCTGTGCATCCACTGATGGGGATAGTTTGTGGGCTAGTGTAAATATTTTGTCCCATTCCTCAGTGTCCAGTTCCCTGTCAAGGTCCCTATGCCAGGCATCCTGTATCTTTTGTAGGCATTCTGACCCAGTGGACGCGTTTAGGATAGAGTAAACTTGGGCTAGCATATGAGAGGGCCTGTCCTGCATACAACATAGTTGCTCAAAGGGGCTTAGGGTCCTGTGTATCTTTGCTTTTGGTGTGAGGGAGGCGTAGAACTTTCGCATTTGGGAGATGGTGAGCCAATCTGGCTTGGGCGACTGATTGTTGTAAGTCCACATGTCAGGGGGGAGCAGAGACACATTGTTAATAAAATGTCTGATCTGTGGCCATTTAGTTCTATCGTGTCCTAAGAATGAGTTCCTACTTATACCTATACCAAAGTCGCAGTTATCTAACAGGGGAGTGAGCGGGCTGGGCTTGGTAGACAAATGATATCCAGAGCAGTAGAGGTCCCATTTTGCCATGACTACCGCGGACCAGTATGGGAGTGAGTTAAGTGGGGGGCGTTTGGTTTTCGGGGACCAAGGCAAGGCCCTTTGGTCTAAGTCACGGGATTCCTTTTCTAGGGAAACCCATTGTTTTTGTTGTCTACCGTGGAACCAGTCTAAGATCAAGATTAGTTGTGCAGCAACATGGTATTTTTGTATGTCAGGTAGACCCAAACCCCCTTCATCTTTCGGCCTATGGAGAAGTTTGAGTCTGACCCTTGGTTTTCTGCCATTCCATATAAAGTTACTGATTCTGCGTCCTATCAATTTTAGAAAAGTGTGAGGGAGTGAAATGGGGATAGCCTGTAACACATATAGGAGACGCGGGAGAATATCCATTTTTATGACATTCACTCTTCCTACCCAAGAAAGGAGTAGTCTATCCCAGGATTGAAGGTCTTTATGAATTTTATTTAAAAGTGGTGGGAAGTTTAAATTGTAAAGCTTTGAGAGGTCAGCAGGGATCGATATTCCCAGATATTTAATGGCAACTTCCTGCCATTTGAAGGGGAGGGACTGTTTTAGCTTGGGGACTGAGGCAGGTGGTAGGGAGATATTTAAAACCTCTGTTTTGGACAGGTTGATCTTAAAGTTACTCAGGTTGCCGAACATTTCAGCTTCTTTAAGGAAGTTAGGGAAAGAGATGTGTGGTGTTGTAATATAGAGCAAAAGATCGTCCGCGTATAATGATAGTTTAGCTTCTCGCCCATCAACCTGGATTCCTTTTATGTCAGGATTGGCTCTCAATGCGTTCGCAAAGTGTTCCATACATAGGATGTACAGGAGAGGGGAAAGGGGGCATCCTTGCCTTGTGCCATTATTGATATAGAAGGCGTCCGACAGGATCCCATTTACCCTAACCCGGGCTGAAGGGGAGCTGTATAGGCACATGATTTTGTGCAATAGGCAAGGGCCGATGCCAATCTGTATTAGGGATTCCCTCAAAAACTCCCAGTGGATCCTGTCGAACGCCTTCTCTGCGTCAACTGATAACATACACATAGGGATCTTATAATGCTGAGCTTTGTGGATCAGGGAGACAGTTTTCAGCGTGTTGTCTCTGGCCTCTCTAAGAGGCGTAAAGCCCACCTGATCTGTGTGGATGATCTGAGGCAAGGAATCTCTAAGTCTGTCTGCGATAATTTTGGAGTAGAGTTTAACATCCAGGTTGATGAGCGAGATAGGACGATAGCTTCCGCAGGAATTGGGATCCTTTCCTGTCTTCGGGATGACCACTATGTGAGCCTGTAGTGTCTGTTTCGGGAAAGGGGATTCCTGTGTAATAGAGTTAAAGGCAGAGGTGAGTAGGGGCACCAGTTCAGTTGAGAATGCTTTATAGAAGGCACCAGTGAATCCGTCTGGTCCCGGACGTTTGTTAATTTTCATGCAACTGATTCCTGAAAGGACCTCCGCTTCGGAAAAATCTTTTTCAAGATCAGTAATTGTGTCGGGAGAAAGTGTGGGCAATTTAGTGTTTGTTATGTAGGATTTAATCTTTGCCGATAAGGTAGGGCGGTCAAGGTCCTTGTATTTACCTGGGAGGTTGTATAGCGAGTGGTAGAATGCCCGAAAGGACTTTGCTATGTCTGCAGGTTTATGTTTTACAGATCCTGACTGAGAAGAGATAGAGGGAATGAATGTAGTGTTGGTCCTGGGGTGCAAATAGTGTGCCAAGGCAGTGCCGCACTTGTTTGCTTGTGTGTAGCGTATACTTTGGTATTTCTCACGGTGTCTGAGGGATTGCTCATCCAACAGGGATAAGATTTGATGTCGGGTCTTGGAGAGTTCCACCGTGGTGGCCGGGATACTGCTGTTCTCTGATTTATGTTTAGCTTCCAGTGAGGTAAGATTAGATAGAAGTTCAGACAGCTTCACATTTCTAATTCTTTTTAATCTTGTGCCGTGGGAAATGAATTGGCCCCTTATGGTGCACTTAAGGGCCTCCCATTTCACTGCCTCTTGTGTTTCGTCATTCACATGGTTTGCCATGAAGTCCTGTATGGTCCTACGGACATCCTGCAGACACTCAGGGTCCTTGAGTAGGTTGTTATTAAGCCTCCATATAAATTCCCCTTTAGAGGACTGCAGGATATCTAAGGAGCAGTAAACTGGAGCGTGATCTGACCACAGCTTTACGCCTATGTCAGAGGCCAAGGCTTTGTCTAGCAGACCGTGTGAAATAAGAATGTAGTCGATACGGCTAAAGGATCCATGTGGGGCCGAAAAAAAGGAATAGTCCTTTGTTTTGGGGTTAAGTATTCTCCAGCAGTCAGTGATATGCATTCCATGTAGCTTGGCCTTTACCTGGAGGAGGGCTCCTCTGGGTATGTTAGACTGTCCCGTGGAGGAGTCCAGGTCTGGGTTCAGACACATATTTAAATCAGCTCCGATGATAACCGGACCTTTAGCAAAGGCCTCCAATTTAGATAAAAGGCGCAATATCCACTGGCCTTGGTTTTGGTTAGGAGAGTAAATGGTGGCTAAAGTGAAAGGCCTGTTGCTAATTTTGAGTTTTAAAAATAGGTATCTTCCAAGGGGATCGGAAAGGGATTCCGCCTCCGTGAAAGGCAAGCTCTTATGAAATGCGATCGACACTCCTTTTGATTTTGAATGGGGAAAAGTACTATGGAACCACGTGGTGTAATATTTGTTTCTAACCTGCGGGATGTTGTCTGAGCGGAAGTGGGTCTCTTGCAGGAACAGTATCTTAACACCATTCTTGTGCATGTTATATAGGATCTGTGAGCGTTTAGCAGGGCTATTCAGACCTTTAGCATTGAGTGTGGCACAATTGCAGGGGCTAGGTCTGGGTTTAGGTATTGTTGCCATCTAGCAGAGTGAACTGTGCGTGAGTGCTAACTGAGGAGCCTACTGGCCAAACACCTGTGCGATAGGAAGGTGGTTCCCAGGGGGGTAGGGGGGAAAACAGGTTAAAACATAACATCAAAAACAGAAAATGGGTTATCAAACCAATAACATTTCTATAGGAAACAGGTAAAAACATCAACATTGTGTTGCAACTGGCTAAAGCCAGGTAAAGATCTGGTGGGGTGAGGAGGCCCAGGACACCCTGAGATCCCTCCACCCCCCGCGACTCTTTCGCTGTGACCCAGGTAGGGTCTCTGTGATTTCTTCCGAGAGGGTGAGGAGACAGATAGTTATTAGAGAGCACCCCCTTTGTGGTGGCTTTAAAGCGTGGGGTGTTTGCAACATATCGCAATGATAGTCAGTCTCTGCAGAGTCTCTCATCGAGATCCGGCCTGAGAACATGTATAAACAAGTAGGACATAGGAACCTTTTAACATAACTGCATAACTGTATAACAGGGTTGTGTAGTAACATACACCAGGGTGAAGAAAACTTACTGCACCCTTGACATCAGAAAAGGTGTCGGGGGTTGTTTCCATCGAAAAGAGCGGGTTTAAGGGAATATCTCTTTTAAGACATAGAGAATATGATCAGGGTGGCAGTTAGGAAACGGCCCTCGGACCGCAACTTATTAGGCCGGGAACAGTGCAGCCCTGTAAAGTCATAGTGGTTCTTCTGGGTGTAGAGGGGCAAAGACAAGTAAAAAGGCTTTTATCTCACCCAGTGTCCGTGTTGTCGATCGATGCAAGGCCCTTCTTTCTTTTACCTCTGCGAGAGACGGTGCGCCAGGCTGGGCGTTGAGGCAAGCTGGGTCCTGTTTTATCTGTATCAGGTGGCAAATCCAAAGGCCATTCAGAAAGAGACGGGGCCGGGATCTCCAGGATCTCACAAAAGCGTGGTAGGTCTCTCGGTGTGGAGAGATATGCGGATTTTCCCTCGTGGTTGACCAAGAGTTGGAAAGGATATCCCCATCTGTAGGGAATGTGTTTGTCTCGTAGCACGTCCAGCAATGGTTTCACCGCCCATCTCAGTTGCAGAGTCAGTCTGGAGAGGTCTGCGAGTATAGATAATTTGATACCGTCTATTTCGATTTGGTCAGCTTTCCGGGCCGCCGCCATTATGGCCTCCTTGGTAGTGAAGTAGTGGATCCGGCATATGATGTCACGCGGCCTTTCGGAGTTGTTTGTGGCCGGTCCCAGTGATCGATGAGCGCGATCGATTTCAATTGGGGAGTCAGGGGGTCTGTCTAGCAGCTTATTAAAGATGCGTAGAAGCATGGGGAGAAGCCCCGTTGTTGGGATAGACTCTGGTAGGCCCCTGACTCTCAGATTGTTTCGCCGGTGGCGGTTTTCCTGATCATCAATTTTCATATATATGTTGTGGATCTGGGTGGAGTGCATGTCTATAGTTGTTTGCTGGACGATTAAGGTATTTTCTATGTTGTCAATATCCTTTTCAATCTTCTCCACCCTGTTACCTATGTGGCGTATCTCTTGCTTCACTCCCTCCAATTCCCTTTTATAAGTCTCCTCTATGCGGCTCACATACCTCTCTAGATCATCTTTAGTGGGGAGAGTACGGATATACTCATGCAGGTCCACTTCAATGAAGGATTCCGCACCCTCTGAACGGACTGGAGATGAGTGATTGCTGGCGGGCCTAGGCGGAGAGGGAGCCGGCGGTTCTGCTGGCTCAGCAGAGATTGCTAGGTTAGTGGTGGCCCTCAGAGAGGGAGGCTGTTGGTCTTCTGAGCGAGCAGGAGATGTGCAGGAGTTGGGAGTTTTCGGCGGAGAGGAGGGAGGCGATGCCGGAGAGATAGCTTTGTCCTTCTGCTCAAGGTCAGGCGCCATCTTAGGTATGTCTGTGTTGCTTACCGCCCGGGTTAGCGGCTTCAGGAATCGTTGTATGTGATCTTTGGAAGCTGCCGAGCCTTTGGCCGGGGTCTTCTCCTCTTTGTCTTTCTTCCTATTGCCCATTTGGGAAGAAGTTGATCGCTATTGTAGGCTAATTAATGAGTCAGCGGGGTAGTGGAACGGGAGCCCAGAGAAGAAACGTCTTCAGCGCGCCATGAGCAAGCCACGCCCCCGACATTGGGACTTTTAAACATAAACAATGTCATTCATGGCGCATTTCTGATAATGTGTCTCTCTGCTAATTAGTTTGGAATATCTCTGTTCTTTTCTAGACATGAAATCAGTTATGTTGACCTAGAAAATCTGTGAATTACAGATATAGTAATTTAATGCTTATTGAAGTACACAGGGCCTCTAATATACTCTATATTTAAATATAAAGCTTATTATATAATTATTCTTAAAACAATTAATGAAAGAATATAATTGCATATTAAAACCTAATAGTTTAAAATCATTTTCTATTATGAACAAATACATTTAATAATTTCCATATTAATTTTATGATTATAAAAACCACCAGGTGGCATCATTGTCATAAATATGGGAGAACCTTGCAATGTTCATTATTGATATTCCAGAATGATTGATAAAACTTCATAACCCAAACATCTAAAATGTGTTTCAGACTTTCACTGGCAGAATCCAGCATTTAAATGTATTTCAAAGTTATAAATTCTATTATATATAATTATGGGGTTTAACAATAATTATATCTTTCTTTAAAAGGACTGTATTGATTAATAATATTTATATGTAATAACAGAGCACATAAACATATATGATTGCTGCATTAATGTAGCTTTTAAACTTATTTCTTTTAGTCTTCACACAGTACACTCTCTAACCTGGACATTTAAAAGATGCTTGTAACATAAACAAAAATGTTTTAGCTTCTGTAACTAAAATAATCTTATGAGTTTCACTGCCCGGAATATGCTGAGATGTCCCAGAGCAATATTTTAAAGAAGTACTCTAACCTTACAGTTTACAGAGATATTTTGTATAGAACATTAAAACTTAAAACATACACATATGACAGCTTTTCCTGCATAAATCAACCACTAAAATTCTAACAACATTACACACACAGACACACAGATCACACACAGAGACACACAGATCCCACACAAATCACACACACAGACCCACAGATCACACACACAGGTCACACACACAGACCACACTCTCCCCATGCACCCACACGTAAAACAAAACCCTCGCTCCCACTCTCCCATTTAAGCAGCTAGATGAAGTGAGAGGAATATGGAGGCACAGTAGAGCGCAGCCATAGCCGGCCTTTGACCTGAGCGACCGCTCTGGTCGCTCAGGGGGCCGGCTTCCAATGGGGCGCCTATAGCTGGTTGCCTATACCGAGGGCACCTACACCTGATTTCCTATACTGGGGGCACCTATAGCTGGCTACCTTTACTGAGGTCACCAACACCTGGCTACCTATACTGGGGGCACCTACTCCTGGCTACCTATGAGGGGGATGGAGACGTTCAACTGACTTCCTATACTGGGGGCACCTATGCTTGGCAACCTATATTGAGGGCACCTACACATAAGATCCTATACTGGGGGCACCTATGCTTTGCAACCTATATTGAGGGCGACGTAGGTGGAACTCCGCTCACGGCTCCATCCACCGACCGTGCAGGAAAGACGGGCTGCTCGAACCCCAAATCCAGTACAGTAGAGAGTGAATTCCGCACCAGGTCAGTGGAAAAAAACTTCGCTTTATTAAATCACGTACATGACAAGCTAAAATCCATCACCACATGCTGACATGTTTCGGACGTTACACGTCCTTAATCATAGCATGGGTGCAGGTGAACAGGGATGACCCTTAAGTAGGAAGATACCACACCCAAAGTCACATGTTCACAAACCCCACCCACAAACAAAGAGGTGCATACATTAAAAAAAGGAGAAAATTGAGAAACAGCCTCAATTATATAATCAAATAAATAAAAACATGATATACAATAAAAATGTAAATACATATGATTATACATGGCACAATAATACGCAGCAACTAGCAAATAGTCATCACAAAAAAGAGTAGTGTATACAGACAGATGTTATTATTGTTGTAATATTGCACTGGTCATAGTCAGGGACGGTAAATCCACATTAGGTAACCAAATTCAGGTCCCATCTGGCATTAAGGCCTCTCGGTGAGCGGGTCCCTAATTTGAAGATCCAATATGCTTCCCGAGTGAGGAGTCGTTTGTACACGTCCCCTCCTCTCACTGGCGTATGGACACGCTCAATACCTTGGAATGAAAAAGAGGACATGTCGCCCAGATGGACAGATCTAAAATGCTTGGCTACATTTGATACCTCCATGGTCACCCACCCGGCACCCCTATAGTGTTCACCTATTCTCTGTCTGAGGTGTCGGGTAGTACACCCAACATACTGTAATTGGCATGAGGAACAAGAGATAAGGTAAACCACAGATTTTGTGTCACAGTTAATGTATTGCTTCATAGAAAAGGTATTTCCGTTGGAAAAGGATACAACAGAACGTGTAGGTCTATGGACAACACAGTACCTACAGGTGGAAAAGTTACACCTATAGGAACCCAAAGTGGTTAACCAACATGGACGCCGAGAACCGGTTGAAAATAAACTAGGGGACAAAATACTTCCCAATGTAGGGGCCCTCCTGCTAGCAAATCTAACTCCTGATTTAAGGATAACGTTAAGAGCTGCATCAGCCTCCAGTACAGGCAGGTACTTTTTCACAATCTGCGTGACCTGTCTAAATTCCTGGCTGTAGGTAGTCACAAAGACTGTTCCACCAGTCGATTGTAACGGTATCTGACGAGAGCCAGGGGCGAGCAACTCTTCCCTGGTCCTCATCAGGGCTCGTTTTTTCCCCCTCTCAATCATCCATCCCGGATACCCCCGCTCCACAAGTCGGGAGCCCACGACACCTAACTCCGCCTGAAGTGCTGAGGCATCAGAGCAATTCCTACGTGCCCGTATTGACTCACCCACGGGAATAGCACGGATGGTATGAGATGGATGGCAGCTATTAGCCCTCAAGGTGGAATTGCCACTGCAAGGTTTACGGTACGTGGCAGAGACTACCGAGGCCAGAAAGGGGTCTCCCCTGAGGGTGAGGTCAAGGTAATTGACCTCCACAGGTGACCACTGAAAGGTAAAAACAAGGTTCATGGCGTTGACGTTGAGGAACTCAACAAATCGTGTGGCCTCGTCGCGCGTGCCGTCCCAGATGACCAGCAGGTCATCTATATATCTGCCATACCACACAATATGACTCGAGTAAATATTACTCTCACTAAACAAGTGGAGCTCCTCCCACCAACCCATATAAAGGTTTGCGAGTGAGGGAGAAAATTTCGACCCCATCGAGGCTCCACAACGTTGTAAATAAAACTCAGAGTCAAATAAGAAATAATTGTGGGCAAGCAGATATTGTACGGCACGCGCGACGAAGAACTGGAGGTCCGTGGAAAAGGCAGAATACCTGGCCATATGGTACTCCAGAGCGTCCAAGGCAAGAGCATGTGGGATGCATGAGTACAATGATTTGACATCGATGGCAATCCAGCTGAAGTTGTCATGCCATTGAAAACATTGTAGACTGCTCAAGACATGCTTAGTGTCACGAACATAGCCTGGAAGTCGTCGTACAAGAGGCTGCAGGTGTTCATCCACCCAATTGCCCAGGCGCTCCCCCAGGGATCCAATCCCGGCCACAATAGGCCTGCCCTCTGGGGGGAAGCCCTGTTTATGAATTTTAGGTAGATGATGAAATACCGGTATAACAGGAGATGGAACGGCCAGGTATTCCGCCACGCGTTTAGAGATCACTCCCAGACTCTCACCTAACGATAAAAGTGAGAGTAATTGGTTGCTGAACTCTATAGTGGGGTCGCCCCTCAACCGAGAATAAGTAACCGGATCCCGAAGTTGTCTCAGTGCTTCAGCACAGTAGACCTCAGTGTCCAGTATGACCACTGCACCCCCCTTATCCGCATTTCTAATGACAATGCGTGTATTCTCTTTAAGGGAGGAGAGTGCCTGCTTCTCAACGGAAGAGAGGTTACAACGAGAACTGGCGGCGCCAGCAGAAGCAAGCTCAAGCAGTTCTCGTTCTATAACCTCCTGGAAAGCATCAACAGAGGGACTGCGGGCCTTGAAAGGATAAAAGGCCGGATTGCGGATTTGTATAGGCCTAACATCTTCTTCAGAAACAAGCGGGACCGTCTCAGTGAGCAATTGCTCTAAAGACAAAAAAGACTTGGTATCGCTAAAGTTTCTTATATCAGAAAAGGCCACATCGTTATTAACCGCAATGTTATCGGCCGCTTCATCCCCTGTCCGTCTGTCCATGAAGTGCTTCCTCAGGAGGATAGACCTGATAAATCTGTTCACATCCAAAAGTGTGGAAAACACATCGAAATGTGCTGTAGGGGCAAAGGATAGCCCCCGCGAGAGCAAGGTGATCTCAGGAGAGGTCAATATGGTGGCAGAAAGGTTAATGACAGTATGATTGGAGGATGTGGAGGAAACTGTAGTTGGTTTTCTATGTTTTATACCTCCTCTTCTCGTGCGCCTCGACTTTTTTTCTTTCTGTATCTGTTGGATTTTTTGGGGCGGGCAGATGGAGGAGGAGGGGGTTGCAAGTTTTTTGACAGCAGATTATTCACTGTAGTGATTGGGGCAGAGTGGGGGGCTGTATTAATACCCCCTACAGCTCCATGTATATGGGCAATGGAACCGTCCGACAACTCTGACTGAGAGTCAGATGTTTCGGGTGAACTAAAGGTAACCTTTTTAGTGGGTTTAGAGGGTTTGGTTCTAGGTCGCCATGTAGTAGATCTAGGCGACCGAAAGGTGGCCTCCCACCGACCCCATTCGTAAACAACACCCTTATTATAGTCACCGACATCACGAAGATACTTAACTCTCTTAGTATCAGTGATCAAAGATTCTAGCCTCGACACGTTGTCCAAAAGCTTTTTATTTAATTCATCATATTGTTGCAACGCGTCGAGTCTAGAAAGGGTCTGCTTGATCTCAGAAACCTGCAACCTCAAATCAATCAAACGCTGTTCTTCATATACAATGATCAATTTCATCAGTTTAATTGAACAATCACTTAAAATAGCATTCCACTCTATCACAAAATTGTCTGAGTAGATGGTGGTGGGAACCTTCCTAATTCTCAAACCGCGAGGAATAATCTCGTCTGCAACGTATTGCTTGAGACTAGTAAGGTCCCACCAAACCTTGGTTTCTTTTAACATGAGATCCTCCAATTGTGTAAATGCAGCTTTAAGTGCTATCTCAGAATTGGTATTAAGGGGAACCCCGAGATGCCTAGAAAACACCGCTGCAAACTTAGAAGACCGTCCTGGGTCATAGTCCAAATCTCCAAGCGAAATAAGATGACTGTCTAGAGAGTCAGATTTCAACATATGGCTGGACATAGACAATGGAGCATAGGGCCCTGCTGGACCCGCAACCGGGCCATCTAAGAGAGTCAAATCCGGATCGTAATTTGATGGCACATGACCCCCAATATGGGGGGTATAGATGTCAGATTGTGTAGCAGGCAAAACAGTAGATGTATCATTAATTGTTCTCAATGAACTGACCTGAGATTCCGGCTTAACAGTCTCCTGAGATGGATGAATTGAAGGTTTGGGATCCTGAAGATTGGTTAACAAACCCCGCACCAACTGCACACAGTGCGGGCGAATCTCCAAAGGGATGTCCTGAACGCCGGCAGAAGACGGTGAAAGGGGCTTGATGTCCAAAGGGAGAAACCTGCCTGAAATGCGACGAGGGGCAAGTGGAATGCTTTCCCCCAACGGCAGGGACTCCAGTGATAGCCTGCGGGAAGCGGGGAGCTTGGATCGTGCACCCAACGCTGACGTCATCAGAGGTGCGCCGGAATCCGGAAGAGTCCCGCTGGAATCAGTTTCCCCCATCACCGGAGACCAGCGCATTCCTCCAGCGAGGAGCTCTCCGCCCGGTAAAAGAACTGCAGCCAGGCTCGGGACAGGAGCGCGTCCAGCGCCCTCCACTCCAGGCGAAACCGATGGCGAGCAAGAAGCAGGTACACTCATCAATTCTGAAGCCACTACAGGGGACACCTCTGTTACTGGAGGCTGCATCGCCGCTGTTGTTTGTGCTGCTTGTGCTGCTGCTGCTTTGCGGACCATGTCGAGGTTACGCTGCACAGCATGTATGGAGGACACCACTTTCCGAGTAGATGCAGTGGGTAGTGTGACTTTGCTTAAAGCACCGTCCCTGGCCATAGTGCATGCCATAGTGTTGCTGCGTAAAGATCTTTGTTCAGGTTGGGCCATACCCGGTGGTGATGGTAGCTGATGTGTACAGTATTTCAGCAGGAGGGAGCGGAGAAAACAGCAAAACTTGATTGTGACGTAGGTGGAACTCCGCTCACGGCTCCATCCACCGACCGTGCAGGAAAGACGGGCTGCTCGAACCCCAAATCCAGTACAGTAGAGAGTGAATTCCGCACCAGGTCAGTGGAAAAAAACTTCGCTTTATTAAATCACGTACATGACAAGCTAAAATCCATCACCACATGCTGACATGTTTCGGACATTACACGTCCTTAATCATAGCATGGGTGCAAGTGAACAGGGATGACCCTTAAGTAGGAAGATACCACACCCAAAGTCACATGTTCACAAACCCCACCCACAAACAAAGAGGTGCATACATTAAAAAAAGGAGAAAATTGAGAAACAGCCTCAATTATATAATCAATCATATGTATTTACATTTTTATTGTATATCATGTTTTTATTTATTTGATTATATAATTGAGGCTGTTTCTCAATTTTCTCCTTTTTTTAATGTATGCACCTCTTTGTTTGTGGGTGGGGTTTGTGAACATGTGACTTTGGGTGTGGTATCTTCCTACTTAAGGGTCATCCCTGTTCACTTGCACCCATGCTATGATTAAGGACGTGTAACGTCCGAAACATGTCAGCATGTGGTGATGGATTTTAGCTTGTCATGTACGTGATTTAATAAAGCGAAGTTTTTTTCCACTGACCTGGTGCGGAATTCACTCTCTACTGTACTGGATTTGGGGTTCGAGCAGCCCGTCTTTCCTGCACGGTCGGTGGATGGAGCCGTGAGCGGAGTTCCACCTACGTCACAATCAAGTTTTGCTGTTTTCTCCGCTCCCTCCTGCTGAAATACTGTACACATCAGCTACCATCACCACCGGGTATGGCCCAACCTGAAAAAAGATCTTTACGCAGCAACACTATGGCATGCACTATGGCCAGGGACGGTGCTTTAAGCAAAGTCACACTACCCACTGCATCTACTCGGAAAGTGGTGTCCTCCATACATGCTGTGCAGCGTAACCTCGACATGGTCCGCAAAGCAGCAGAGGCACAAGCAGCACAAACAACAGCGGCGATGCAGCCTCCAGTAACAGAGGTGTCCCCTGTAGTGGCTTCAGAATTGATGAGTGTACCTGCTTCTTGCTCGCCATCGGTTTCGCCTGGAGTGGAGGGCGCTGGACGCGCTCCTGTCCCGAGCCTGGCTGCAGTTCTTTTACCGGGCGGAGAGCTCCTCGCTGGAGGAATGCGCTGGTCTCCGGTGATGGGGGAAACTGATTCCAGCGGGACTCTTCCGGATTCCGGCGCACCTCTGATGACGTCAGCGTTGGGTGCACGATCCAAGCTCCCCGCTTCCCGCAGGCTATCACTGGAGTCCCTGCCGTTGGGGGAAAGCATTCCACTTGCCCCTCGTCGCATTTCAGGCAGGTTTCTCCCTTTGGACATCAAGCCCCTTTCACCGTCTTCTGCCGGCGTTCAGGACATCCCTTTGGAGATTCGCCCGCACTGTGTGCAGTTGGTGCGGGGTTTGTTAACCAATCTTCAGGATCCCAAACCTTCAATTCATCCATCTCAGGAGACTGTTAAGCCGGAATCTCAGGTCAGTTCATTGAGAACAATTAATGATACATCTACTGTTTTGCCTGCTACACAATCTGACATCTATACCCCCCATATTGGGGGTCATGTGCCATCAAATTACGATCCGGATTTGACTCTCTTAGATGGCCCGGTTGCGGGTCCAGCAGGGCCCTATGCTCCATTGTCTATGTCCAGCCATATGTTGAAATCTGACTCTCTAGACAGTCATCTTATTTCGCTTGGAGATTTGGACTATGACCCAGGACGGTCTTCTAAGTTTGCAGCGGTGTTTTCTAGGCATCTCGGGGTTCCCCTTAATACCAATTCTGAGATAGCACTTAAAGCTGCATTTACACAATTGGAGGATCTCATGTTAAAAGAAACCAAGGTTTGGTGGGACCTTACTAGTCTCAAGCAATACGTTGCAGACGAGATTATTCCTCGCGGTTTGAGAATTAGGAAGGTTCCCACCACCATCTACTCAGACAATTTTGTGATAGAGTGGAATGCTATTTTAAGTGATTGTTCAATTAAACTGATGAAATTGATCATTGTATATGAAGAACAGCGTTTGATTGATTTGAGGTTGCAGGTTTCTGAGATCAAGCAGACCCTTTCTAGACTCGACGCGTTGCAACAATATGATGAATTAAATAAAAAGCTTTTGGACAACGTGTCGAGGCTAGAATCTTTGATCACTGATACTAAGAGAGTTAAGTATCTTCGTGATGTCGGTGACTATAATAAGGGTGTTGTTTACGAATGGGGTCGGTGGGAGGCCACCTTTCGGTCGCCTAGATCTACTACATGGCGACCTAGAACCAAACCCTCTAAACCCACTAAAAAGGTTACCTTTAGTTCACCCGAAACATCTGACTCTCAGTCAGAGTTGTCGGACGGTTCCATTGCCCATATACATGGAGCTGTAGGGGGTATTAATACAGCCCCCCACTCTGCCCCAATCACTACAGTGAATAATCTGCTGTCAAAAAACTTGCAACCCCCTCCTCCTCCATCTGCCCGCCCCAAAAAATCCAACAGATACAGAAAGAAAAAAAGTCGAGGCGCACGAGAAGAGGAGGTATAAAACATAGAAAACCAACTACAGTTTCCTCCACATCCTCCAATCATACTGTCATTAACCTTTCTGCCACCATATTGACCTCTCCTGAGATCACCTTGCTCTCGCGGGGGCTATCCTTTGCCCCTACAGCACATTTCGATGTGTTTTCCACACTTTTGGATGTGAACAGATTTATCAGGTCTATCCTCCTGAGGAAGCACTTCATGGACAGACGGACAGGGGATGAAGCGGCCGATAACATTGCGGTTAATAACGATGTGGCCTTTTCTGATATAAGAAACTTTAGCGATACCAAGTCTTTTTTGTCTTTAGAGCAATTGCTCACTGAGACGGTCCCGCTTGTTTCTGAAGAAGATGCTAGGCCTATACAAATCCGCAATCCGGCCTTTTATCCTTTCAAGGCCCGCAGTCCCTCTGTTGATGCTTTCCAGGAGGTTATAGAACGAGAACTGCTTGAGCTTGCTTCTGCTGGCGCCGCCAGTTCTCGTTGTAACCTCTCTTCCGTTGAGAAGCAGGCACTCTCCTCCCTTAAAGAGAATACACGCATTGTCATTAGAAATGCGGATAAGGGGGGTGCAGTGGTCATACTGGACACTGAGGTCTACTGTGCTGAAGCACTGAGACAACTTCGGGATCCGGTTACTTATTCTCGGTTGAGGGGCGACCCCACTATAGAGTTCAGCAACCAATTACTCTCACTTTTATCGTTAGGTGAGAGTCTGGGAGTGATCTCTAAACGCGTGGCGGAATACCTGGCCGTTCCATCTCCTGTTATACCGGTATTTCATCATCTACCTAAAATTCATAAACAGGGCTTCCCCCCAGAGGGCAGGCCTATTGTGGCCGGGATTGGATCCCTGGGGGAGCGCCTGGGCAATTGGGTGGATGAACACCTGCAGCCTCTTGTACGACGACTTCCAGGCTATGTTCGTGACACTAAGCATGTCTTGAGCAGTCTACAATGTTTTCAATGGCATGACAACTTCAGCTGGATTGCCATCGATGTCAAATCATTGTACTCATGCATCCCACATGCTCTTGCCTTGGACGCTCTGGAGTACCATATGGCCAGGTATTCTGCCTTTTCCACGGACCTCCAGTTCTTCGTCGCGCGTGCCGTACAATATCTGCTTGCCCACAATTATTTCTTATTTGACTCTGAGTTTTATTTACAACGTTGTGGAGCCTCGATGGGGTCGAAATTTTCTCCCTCACTCGCAAACCTTTATATGGGTTGGTGGGAGGAGCTCCACTTGTTTAGTGAGAGTAATATTTACTCGAGTCATATTGTGTGGTATGGCAGATATATAGATGACCTGCTGGTCATCTGGGACGGCACGCGCGACGAGGCCACACGATTTGTTGAGTTCCTCAACGTCAACGCCATGAACCTTGTTTTTACCTTTCAGTGGTCACCTGTGGAGGTCAATTACCTTGACCTCACCCTCAGGGGAGACCCCTTTCTGGCCTCGGTAGTCTCTGCCACGTACCGTAAACCTTGCAGTGGCAATTCCACCTTGAGGGCTAATAGCTGCCATCCATCTCATACCATCCGTGCTATTCCCGTGGGTGAGTCAATACGGGCACGTAGGAATTGCTCTGATGCCTCAGCACTTCAGGCGGAGTTAGGTGTCGTGGGCTCCCGACTTGTGGAGCGGGGGTATCCGGGATGGATGATTGAGAGGGGGAAAAAACGAGCCCTGATGAGGACCAGGGAAGAGTTGCTTGCCCCTGGCTCTCGTCAGATACCGTTACAATCGACTGGTGGAACAGTCTTTGTGACTACCTACAGCCAGGAATTTAGACAGGTCACGCAGATTGTGAAAAAGTACCTGCCTGTACTGGAGGCTGATGCAGCTCTTAACGTTATCCTTAAATCAGGAGTTAGATTTGCTAGCAGGAGGGCCCCTACATTGGGAAGTATTTTGTCCCCTAGTTTATTTTCAACCGGTTCTCGGCGTCCATGTTGGTTAACCACTTTGGGTTCCTATAGGTGTAACTTTTCCACCTGTAGGTACTGTGTTGTCCATAGACCTACACGTTCTGTTGTATCCTTTTCCAACGGAAATACCTTTTCTATGAAGCAATACATTAACTGTGACACAAAATCTGTGGTTTACCTTATCTCTTGTTCCTCATGCCAATTACAGTATGTTGGGTGTACTACCCGACACCTCAGACAGAGAATAGGTGAACACTATAGGGGTGCCGGGTGGGTGACCATGGAGGTATCAAATGTAGCCAAGCATTTTAGATCTGTCCATCTGGGCGACATGTCCTCTTTTTCATTCCAAGGTATTGAGCGTGTCCATACGCCAGTGAGAGGAGGGGACGTGTACAAACGACTCCTCACTCGGGAAGCATATTGGATCTTCAAATTAGGGACCCGCTCACCGAGAGGCCTTAATGCCAGATGGGACCTGAATTTGGTTACCTAATGTGGATTTACCGTCCCTGACTATGACCAGTGCAATATTACAACAATAATAACATCTGTCTGTATACACTACTCTTTTTTGTGATGACTATTTGCTAGTTGCTGCGTATTATTGTGCCATGTATAATCATATGTATTTACATTTTTATTGTATATCATGTTTTTATTTATTTGATTATATAATTGAGGCTGTTTCTCAATTTTCTCCTTTTTTTAATGTATGCACCTCTTTGTTTGTGGGTGGGGTTTGTGAACATGTGACTTTGGGTGTGGTATCTTCCTACTTAAGGGTCATCCCTGTTCACTTGCACCCATGCTATGATTAAGGACGTGTAACGTCCGAAACATGTCAGCATGTGGTGATGGATTTTAGCTTGTCATGTACGTGATTTAATAAAGCGAAGTTTTTTTCCACTGACCTGGTGCGGAATTCACTCTCTACTGTACTATATTGAGGGCACCTACACAAAAGATTCTATACTGGGGGACCTATACCTGGCTACCTACCTATATTGAGTCTGAGGGCATTTTTCTAGGGGGGGGGGGGGGGGAAGGGAAGCGCACTGCGGCTATAATGCATGGTGCAAATTGTCAGTGCTGTGCTATCATTCTATAGGGGCGGGGGCTAACTGTAGCACTGATTGTTTTTATTAATATTCCTGAAAGGTTCTAGCCTTCATTTTTAAGTGTATTCAGAATAATGCACTCTTTCCATCCATTCGTGGTTATTAATAGTATTTTTCTATTATTCATATGTTATGTGTCACAGAGATCCGAGCATTTGTGCCACAACGTCAAAAAGGTTGGGAACCACTGTCCTAGGAGATATCTCAGGAGAAAAGGTGAATTGCATATGGGCCTGTGTGTGTGTACGCGCATGCGGGAAAAGGATGAAGGGGGGGGGCACAAAAATCAGGTTTTGCTCAGGGCGCTGTGAAACCTAGGACGGCCCTGAGCGCAACAGCAGGGACATTACACCTTGTACCTTGTGGTGACCTGGGTACTGTCTTCTGCGTGTCTGACTTCCTCCTCTCCTCCTTCATCGGATGGCCATAACACTGGCACGTCACTTAGGGAAGTCAATACCTGAGGAAATAGCTCCTCTGAGCAATCCAAATCAGTTGCAGGGGCTGTGGTGGTGGAGGTGGTGTTGTGGTTAACCACAGCAGAAGAGAATGAGGTGGAGGGTACGGGAACATTGGCAGCAAAAGAGGTAGAATTCTGAATGAGCCAAGCAACCACCTCTTCTGCATTCTGGGAAGTAATGGCTTTCTTCTGGATAACGTAGTATGGATACAGAGGCGCCAGAAGGATAAAAAGATCTAAAACGTTTAAAAGTGAAGAGGTAGTTGTGGACTTACCTCCTCCGCATAGTACAGTACCAGACCTGTTTTTGTATATGCTCCATCTTATTGCCTGAGGAAGCGGGTCACTCCCGCAAAACGCATTGTATTTCACCGAAGTATGTAAATAAATTGTTTTGCTGAAAATTGATCGGCATTTTCTTGTGTCTGCCCGGAGGAGGTAAGTCCACCACTACCTCCTCTCTTTTAAACATTTTAGATCTTTTTATCCTTTTGGTGCCTCTGTATCCATACTACGTTATACATATCCACCCTTGGTGGAGGGGTGTTATCCCCTTTTTTCCTTGATTTACAGAGAGTGACTTCTTAATCTTGAGTGGGGTCAGGTCTAATCTCTCCACCTGCCTGTACAGTGGTTGCCTATGCGGTAACTCTGACTTGTGAGTATACTGCACATAATCTTTCCACACACCTTCATTTACCAGTGCATACTGCACTATAATGGGCTCTCGGTGTCCCTCTTTTTGATTCTTCTGGATAACCTCACATATGCCACGGCCACAGAATGATGCACTACCACGGTGCTCTTAGATTGCCCCAATAGGCTGCCTGTCACTTGATAGGCAGCCTATTGGGCTAATTAAAGTGGGGAGATCACATACTATAAAGCCACTGGACCCAGCAGGGCTCAGGGCAGGATGAGTAGAGCGGTCTTTAGTTACAAGGAGTGTGCATAAGTGACCAGTACACGCTGCACTACCGTGCATAGCGTGCACACAACTCACGCTCTTCACATTAAGCTGTGCTGCTTTAGCAGTGCGGCTTCAGAAATCAACCCCATTATCTTAAAATTTCGCTATACTCTATGGTTCCATAGAACAGTGAAGTCGCAAATGGCCTGCGTAGTTTGTGTTACTCGTGAACAGAGGAGCTGCACCATTCGCCAGGAGCTGTTCACTGGCTAACATGTCCTGGCATCCCTAAAAATGAACTTTGTTGTATATGACTTTATGAATAAAATTTCTTATTTTTTACAGTATTACTTTTATTTTATTTACTTAGTTTTTGCACACTGTAAAATCTTTCCTTTCCCTTATTTATATTCTATAATTTGTCACTGGTGGTGGCATCTTTACTGCTGTTAGCTGTTAGCATCATTGCGGAATGTTCGATCATTGTGTGTTCTGAAGTGAACAAAAACAACTGGACCCTTATTCAATTTGCTTTTTATCTTTTTTTCTCACCTTATACATTAAATGCCTATCAGCAGCACATAATTATGACAGTACTTTTTCACCTATGTTTGGTACTGTTTCAATTTTCAGATTGTTTACAAATTATTTTAAGCAAAAGATGAAAAATGACCCCATAAGAGAAAACTTAAGAAAAATTGAATTCAGGCACATGATCTGCCACACTGCACTGGGAAGAGAAGGCTGCATAACTTATTAGCCAGGCTAAACATCAGTGGAAGGGCGGGGCTGCACACCAATATATAGCAATACATTAATATAGGAAATGTTTCTGATGCTGAAACCAGAAAAATTACCATAAAAGTAGGTATCATGAATAATGTACTGCATTCTACTTTACGTAGTTGTGGTAGGTCTTTAACCACTTAAGTCTATCTGGATGGATATATCTGTCCAGATAGACTGCTGCTGCCACTGTGCTGGGCACGCAATCACGCGTCCTGCCTTCTTCCGATAGCCCCGACAGCAATGAAAGGGAACATAGTTCCCATTCATCGATCTAAGTGCACGGCAGAAAAAAGCAACGGTCTCTTATCAGAGGCCGCGGTCTTTCTGCGCAAAAAAAGTTTCCCGTCCTTCTAATGCTACCTGGAAGCGAGAACTTTCACTTCAAGGACTTTTTGACTGTGGCCATCTTGTGGCCAAATAGTAAATCTACACCTACATGCATTTTTTATTAAACAAACACATAATATTATATTAAAAATTAACTGTTTACCTCCTACACCAAAAATTACCCAAATAAAATTACAATAAAAAACAAACAAACAAAAGAAACATAAATAGTTACCTAAGGGTCTGAACTTTTTGAATATGCATGTCAACAGAGTATATTACTATAATTTTTTAAATTATGGGCTTGTAAATAGTGATAGACGCAAATTGAAAAAAATCACCTTTATTTCCAAATAAAATATTGGCGCCATAAATTGTATTGGGCAAATAAAATGCATGGGTTTTAAGTATGGTAGCATGTATTATTTTAAAACTGTAATGGTCAAAAACTGAGAAATAATCATTTTTTTTCCTTTTCTTTCTTAATATTCCTGTTAAAATGGATTTAGAATAAAATAATTCTTAGCAAAATGTACTACCCAAAGAAAGCCTAAATGGTGGCAGAAAAAACAAGATATAGATAATTTCAGTGTGATAAGTAGTGATAAAGTTATTGGCGAATGAATGGAAGGTGCTCGGATGCATAAGGTAAAACAACACTGTAGGCTGAAGTGGTTAAAGGACTTTTGTTGCAAAAACCTTAAAATGTAAAATACATGTAAAAATATACAAATAAGTATGTTTCTTCCAGAGTAAAATGAGCCATAAATTACTTTTCTCCTGTGTTGCTGTCACTTACAGTAAGTAGTAAAAATCACATTACCTACAGATTTTGGACTAGCCCATCTTCTGATGGGGGGTTCTCTGGGTTTTCTTTATTTTTAAAAGCACTTAGTGAATGGCAGTTGCTCCATCCAACTGCCAAATAAGTGTATGGTGAGTAGGAAGGCTGGCCGGCATCATTGTATAAATCTTTTTCAGGGACAGTCTTTATAAAGAATAAAGGCCATGCTGAGAATGCCCTATGGATAGATGGACTAACCCAAAACCTGTCGGTAATATCAGATTTCTACTACTTACCGTAAGTGACAGCAACATAGGAGAGAAGTAATTCATGGCTCATTTTACTCTGGAAGAAACGTACTTCTTATTTGTATGTTTACTTTATTTGCCCATTTGGCCCAGTTATTACACATTTTAAATGATGTCCCTATCACAATTTAAGGTGCCAATATTTTATTTGGAAATAAAGGGGCATTTTTTCAAATCTCTATTTACAAGCTTAGAATTAAAAAAATTATAGTAATATACTCTATTGACATGCATATTAAAAAAGTTCAGACCCTTAGGTAACTATTTATGTTGTTTTTTTATTTTATTAAAAAATGTATTTGGGCAATTTTTGGTGTGGCAGTTAAATAGTTAATTTTAAATGTAATATGTGTTTATTTAATAAAAAATGTATGTGGTTGTAGTTTTGCTATTTGGCCACAAGATGGTCACAGTCAAAAGGTCCTGGAAGTAAATGCTCTCACTTCCAGGAAGCATTCGGAGGACAGAAAACTTTTTTTGTGCAGAAATACAGTTTTTCTGCCGGGGACTTAGATCAATGAATGGGAATGTTGTTCCCATTCATTGATCTCGGGGCTAACAGAAGATGGCAGGAGTGAGCGCCCGACACAGCAGCAGCAGGGCAGCCTATTTGGACGGATATATCCATCCAGATAGACTTAAGTAGTTAAAGTGTACCCGGGCGAAACCTAAAAAAAAATACTGTAGATACTTGTAGATACTTACCTAGGTAGAATGAAGCTTCTGGATAGTCCAGAGGCTTCCCACAATCCTCCTGGCCTCCACCATTGCCACACACAGACCTCAGAAAAAAAATAGATGGTCAGACTTCTGATTGTGACTCATCGTCCACAAGCGGGGTCATACTGCTCCTGCACAAGCACAGCCACCTCTGTGCAGGTATCCTGCTACTGCTCAGGCGCGGTCGTACTCGTGTGGGTGCAGCAAGGCCGTGCTTGTACATGAACAGGAGCATGGTTGCAATCTTTAGGAAGGTCCCAGGCAGTGGTGGTGGGAGCCAGGAGGACAGAGGAAGCCTCTGCAGGATCCAGAGGCTTCCCTCTACTAAGGTAAGTATCTGTTTGGAGCAGGACCCTTCACCACTATAAACCAAACTGATTGGCCGCATCCCCATGGCAGAACAAGGTCTTTATCCCCATGTTATACCCGGGCAAAATTCCTCGACTTTCCAGGTTGTGGATTTTGCTGCCCGGGGAAGGCAGAGCTTAGCGCTGTAACTCTGCCTCCAGTCCAATCAATCTCCGCCTTTCCCCGCCCCTCTCAGTGTAAGAAGACTGAGAGGGGCAGGGAGAGGTGGAGATCGGCGGAGATTGACTGAACCAGAGGCAGAGCTACTACACACAGCTCTGCCTCTACCAGGGAGGATAGCAGAACTTTGGGTAGATTAAGGGCTCATTCACACTATGAGCGTTTACTGATATTTTAAAGCACTGGGCGATTTTGCAAATCGCCCTAAAGGTGCTTACGCAATGATTTCCTATGACAGTGTTCACATGTAAGAGTTTTGATTTTCTGGAAATCACAAACGCGCTACATGTACCATTTTCTGAGCGCTTTGGCTCAATGGAAGGTATAGGGAAATCGTGAAGCTCTAGAAAAAGCACTTTGTATAGCGATTTCCCAAGCGCTTTTATGAATAAATACATTGTATTTATCAATGTCCGGCTAAAAGAGTTCACTTTCTGACTTACGTCAGGAAGTGAAAAAAAGCACTGGGAAAAGCACTTTCAAAAAAGCTCAATAAATCGCTCAGCTCTTGCAATAGCACTGGCGATTTATAATGTGAAAAATGCCTAAGACCTCATTTTGCCACGGGAATGTGGCAAATCAGTTTGGATTATAATGCTGAAGCAGCAAGCTGAATAAAAACAGATATTTTAAATCAGTTCAGATTCTCTTTAAAGGGACTCCGAGCAGTGCAGAAACTATGGAAAGATGCATATCATTTTAAAGCTCTCTTTCTGCTCTTTCCAATGATATATAAACCACCACCCTACGTCTTTTAGTTTTCGCTATTTTCGCGATTGAAATTGCCGCGGCCGCGATTTCGATCGCGAAAATAGAGAAAACTAAAAGGTGTAGGGCAACGATTTAGGTGTCGTCAGAAAGAGGAGAAAGAGAGCTTTAAAATGATATCCATCAAGCCATAGTTATATTGTATTACACAGGGCGACACTTTCCTCAGTGTCAGCAGCTCCATTCTGCTGAATGCAGCTGCTGACTTTGACAAAAAGTCGCCCTGTGTAATACAATATAACTATGGAAAGATGGATATCATTTTAAAGCTCTCTTTCTCCTCTTTCTGACGACACCTAAATCGTTGCCCTACACCTTTTAGTTTTCTCTATTTTCGCGATCGAAATCGCGGCTGCGGCAATTTCAATCGCGAAAATAGCGAAAACTAAAAGGCGTAGGGTGGTGGTTTATATATCATTGGAAAGAGCAGAAAGAGAGCTTTAAAATGATGTGCATCTTTCCATAGTTTCTGCACTGCTCGGAGTCCCTTTAAGTAATCTGGCTCAGGTTTTCTGTATTACATATTGTATCCTCCTCACTGAATATACTTGAATATCTCTGGAATTGCTTTAGTAAATCCCATTTTCATGACCTCCTTAGGTACTGACGAGGTTTATTGGTAATTTGGAGCTTTCTCTACATTACCTTTGTCCCAGTCTTCACGAAGTTCCCTCGCAATGATTTTTTCATTGATGATTTCAAGGACAGCCCAGGTCACATAAACGCTGTGGGGTATGGCATAGTAATACAAGATGAGTTTGGCCACACTCTCTGGATTTGCGTTGTCCAGTAGGGACATCGGGATTGGCTTATAGCTTATCCCCACATCCACGTTGTTTAATACCATCTTAAAGCGATGAAAGCTTTCTCTGTCCAATTTCCTGAGCGCCGTACCCAGGACATCATTTGGTAACATCCTATTTCCTTGTTCAGGGTGCATGATTCCTTAAAAAGAAATATTTTTTTTTCTGTTAAATTGGAATATATAGTTAGAACATATATAGTTAGAATAAATATTTTGACAGTGGCAACTTTTTTTTTTTCAAATTCTGGTTCTGTACATTACCTAAATGAATTTTAAATTAAACTCAAATGCAGTTGAACTTTTAGATTTATTTCACTGGGGTGAACAAAACGATTGCATAAAAATGTGAGGCAACTAAAGCATTTATTTAACACGATTCCTTTCATTTCAGGATTTCAAAAGTAATTGGACAGTTGACTCAAAGGCTATTTCATGGGCAGGTGTGGGCAAGTCCATTGTTTTGTCATTATCAATTAAACAGATAAAAAGTCAAGAGTTGATTTGAGGTGTGGTGCTTGCATGTGGAATATTTTGCTGTGAACAGACAACATGCAGTCAAAGGAGCTTTCCATACAGGTGAAAGAAGCCACCCTTAAAGGGAACCTTAACTGAACGGGGGGTAAAGAGTTTCACTTACCTGGGGCTATTACCAGCCCCCTGCAGCAGTACTGTGTGCCCTTGGAGCCGCTCTGGAATCCTCCGGTCCCCCGCTGTCACTTAGTTTCGTTTTGATGACTCACCAGTCAGCCGGCCGCCATGCGTATTATTGGACGCATGCCCTACTACAATTAGCGCTGTTGCGGACCGCAAGGCATACAAAAATACACATTGCCGCATTCCGCACGCGTAGATATGCGGCAACGCGTATTTTTGTACGCGTTGCGGTCCTCAACAGCGCTAATTGCAGTAGGGAATGTGTCCAATAATACGCATGGCGGCTGGGCCGACTGGTGAGTCGTCAAAAACGAAACTAAGTGACAGCGGGGGACCGGAGGATTCCAGAGCGGCTCCAAGGGCACAGGACTGCTGCAGGGGGCTGGTAATAGCCCCAGGTAAGTGAAACTCTTTACCCCCCCGTTCAGTTAAGGTTCCCTTTAAGCTGCCAAAACAGAAAAAAAAAATTACGAAATCTACAGTTTCGCACATTCTGAGACAGAAAGCAAGCACTGGTGAACTCAGCAACACAAAAACACTGGATGTCCACGGAACACAACAGTGGTTGATGATCCCAGAATAATTTCCGCGGTGAAAGGAAACCCCTTCTCAACAGCCAATCAAGTGAACAACACTCTCCAGGGTGTAGGCATGTTGATATCTAAGTCTACCATAAAGAGAAGACTGCACGAAAGTAAATACAGAGGGTGCACTGAAAGGTGTATAGAATAGAACGGCTTTGTCAAAGAGCATCTAAAAAAGCACAGTTCTGGAAAAACATCCTTTGGACAGCTGAAACCAATCAACCTCTTCCACAATGATGGCAAGAAAAAAAATATTGAGGAGGCATGGGACAGCATATCCAAAGCATACTGCATTATCTGTAAAACATGGTGGAGGCAGTGAGTGTGGTGGTTTGGGCATGTA
This sequence comes from Hyperolius riggenbachi, assembly GCF_040937935.1. NCBI lineage: Eukaryota > Metazoa > Chordata > Amphibia > Anura > Hyperoliidae > Hyperolius > Hyperolius riggenbachi. The sequence goes on from NC_090652.1 coordinate 26,572,115, forward strand.
TGACCTCCAGTGGCACTGGGACAATAGTCTTTACTGAAGATGTGACAAAGGACAGAAACAGCCGAAGGAGTTCTGAGGTGTTCAGAGACATGCTGTCTGCTTAAATCCAGCTAAATGCAGTCAAATTGAAAATTGATCGGACGACGTTTCATGATACAGATGGACAACAAACCAAAGCATACAGCCAAAGCAACTCAGGAGTTTATTAAAGCAAAGAAGGGGAAAATTCTTAAATGGCCAAGTCAATCATCTGATCTTAACCCAATTAAGCATGCATTTTACTTATTGAAGACAAAACGTTTGACAGAAAGGCCCATAAACAGGGACTGAAAGCCGCTGCAGTATAAGTCTTACTGAGCATTGAAAGGAGGAAACCCAGCATCTGGTGATGTTCACCATGTTCAAGACTTCAGGCTGTGATCGCCAGCAAAGGGTTTTCAACCAAGTATCAGAAATGAACATTTTATTTCCAGTTACTGTATGTCATTGGTCCAATTACTTTTGACCCCCTGAAATAAAGGGATTGACCACTTCACCACTAAGCAGTTTTTATGCTTATGGACCAGAGCTATTAAAAGCGATTAAAGCGCGCATGCGCCGTACTACCACGCCGGCCGCCGTGATGACGCGAGGCGGCCGGCGTGTGACGTAATCCGCGTCATATGCGGAAGGAGCAGCCCGACACTCTGCTGAGTGTCGCCCGGGCTGCGGCCTGTCAGCCATTCCGGAGCGGGGAGAAGGAGAAGAGCCAGGACGCCGTCGTGGGACCTCCCAACCAGCACTGGGCTGGAGAAAGCCCCAGGTGAGTACAACTTTCATTTTTTTTATGAGCTCGGAGTCCCTTTAACCACTTCAGCCTACAGGGTTGAGATTTTTTTTACATCTGAGCAACTTTCACCTCCCATTCATTTGCCAATAACTTTAGCACTACTCATCACAATGAATTGATCTATATCTTGTTTTTTCCGCCACCAATTAGGCTTTCTGTGGGTGATACATTTTGATGAGAATTAATTTATTCTAAATCCATTTTAACAGGAATATTAAGAAAGAAATGAAAAAAAAATCATTATTGTTCAGCTTTTGGCCATTATAGTTTGAAATTAATACATGCTACCATAATTAAAACCTATGTACTTTATTTACCAATTTGTCCCGCTTATTACACCATTTAAATTATGTCCCTATCACAATGTATGGCGTCGATATTTAATTTGGAAATAAAGGTGCATTTTTTCAATTTGCGTCCATCACTATTTAGAAGCCCATAATTTAATAAATCATATTGATATACTCATTTGACATGAATATTTAAAAAGTTCAGACCCTTAGGTAACTATTTATGTTTTTTTTTTTGCTATTATTATTATTGTAATTTTTCATTTTATTTTTTATTAAAACTTGTATGTGGGTATTTTTTGGTGTGGGAGCAGGGGCGTAACTAGAAATCACTGGGCCCCCCTGCGAATATTTGGATGGGGCCCATAGGTGCCAAATAATCGTAATGGGGCAGCGTTTCACTGTAAATTAATTGTAAAGTGGGCAGCATTTTACCAGACAATCGTAATGTGGGCCAGAAAATCGTAATGTGGGCAGAGTTCACCAGAAAATCACCAGAAAATCGTAATGTGGGCCTTTAGAAAATCATAATGTGGGCAGAGTTCACCAGAAAATCGTAATGTGGGCACCAGTCACCAGAAAATAGTAACGTGAGCAGCAGTCACCAGAAAATTGTAACGTGGGCAGCATTTACCAGACAATCGTAATGTGGGCAGCGTTCACCAGAATATCGTAATGTGGGACAGAAAATCGTAATGTGGGCAGAGTTCACCAGAAAATTGTAACATGGACAGCATTCACCAGACAATCGTATCTTGGCAGTGTTCACCAGAAAATCGTAATGTGGGCCAGAAAATCGTAATGTGGGCAGCGTTCACCAGAAAATCGTAACGTGGACAGCATTCACCAGACAATCGTAACGTGGGCAGTGTTCACCAGAAAATCGTAATGTGGGCCAGAAAATCGCAATGTGGGCAGCAGTCACCAGAAAATCGCCATGTGGGCAGCAGTCACCAGAAAATTGCAATGTGGGCATCAGTCACCAGAAAATCCTAATGTGGGCAGCAGTCACCAGAATATCGTAATGTGGGCAGCAGTCACCAGAAAATCCTAATGTGGGCAGCAGTCAGTCACCAGAATGTCGTAATGTGGGCAGCAGACACCAGAAAATCCTAATGTGGGCAGCAGTCACCAGAAAATCGCAATGTGGGCAGCAGTCACCAGAAAATCGCAATGTGGGCAGCAGTCACCAGAAAATCGCAATGTGGGCAGCAGTCACCAGAAAATCCTAATGTGGGCAGCATACACCAGAAAATCGTAATGTGGGCAGCAGACACCAGAAAATCGCAATGTGGGCAGCAGACACCTGAAAATCGCAATGTGGGCAGCAGACACCTGAAAATCGCAATGTGGGCAGCAGACACCTGAAAATCGTAATGTGGGCAGCAGACACCTGAAAATCGTAATGTGGGCAGCAGACACCTGAAAATCGTAATGAGGGCAGCAGACACCTGAAAATCGTAATGAGGGCAGCAGACATCTGAAAATCGTAATGTGGGCAGCAGACACCTGAAAATCGTAATGTGGGCAGCAGACACCAGAAAATCATGATGTGGGCAGCAGACACCAGAAAATCGCAATGTGGGCAGCAGTGACCAGAAAATCGCAATGTGGGCAGCAGTGACCAGAAAATCGTAATGTGGGCAGCAGACACCAGAAAATCGCAATGTGGGCAGCAGTGACCAGAAAATCGTAATGTGGGCAGCAGACAGAAAATCATAATGTGGGCAGCAGACACCTGAAAATCACAATGTGGGCAGCAGTGACCAGAAAATCGCAATGTGGGCAGCAGACACCAGAAAATCGTAATGTGGGCAGCAGACACCTGAAAATCACAATGTGGGCAGCAGACACCTGAAAATCGTAATATGCCCCCCCCCCCCCCCCTGGGGCCCGCTCGGAGTTTTGTGGGTGCTGGAGGGGTGGCAGCATGAGGGGAAAGCCTTGCCCACAGTCGGCGGGGAGAGGGGTAGTTCCCCCCTCTCCCTCACCTCGGGGCTCTCCCCTCTGTGCTCCCCTCCAGCTCGTAAGTGTCTGTGGGGCTGTGGTGGGCAGCGAGCGGCGGGCAGATACATACCTGCTTCCGTGCGTTCCATCGGAGACTTCTCCCTCTAGCGGCTGACGTCACTTCCGGAAGTGACGTCAGCCGCTAGAGGGAGAAGTCTCCGATGGAACGCACGGAAGCAGGTATGTATCTGCCCGCCGCTCGCTGCCCACCACAGCCCCACAGACACTTACGAGCTGGAGGGGAGCACAGAGGGGAGAGCCCCGAGGTGAGGGAGAGGGGGGAACTACCCCTCTCCCCGCCGACTGTGGGCAAGGCTTTCCCCTCATGCTGCCACCCCTCCAGCACCCACAAAACGGCCCCAAGCGGGCCCCAGGGGGTGGCCGGGCCCCCCCGCGGGCGCAGGGGCTGCAGGGCCTATTCCTACGCCCCTGTGTGGGAGGTAAACAGGGGATTTTAAATGTTTTAAAATGTATTTGTTCAATTCAAAGTGTTTTTTGGTGTAGTTTGCTATTTGGCCACAAGATGGCCACAGTCAAAAAGTCTTGGGAGCGATCGAGCTCGCTCCCAGGAAGAAGATTGAAGCAGGGGAACTTTTTGATCTCAGAAAAGCCGCAGCGTCTGAAGAGACGCTGTCGGCTTTTCTCCTGGGGGGTCCGATCAGTGAAAGGGATTTATAATCCCTTTCATTGATCGCTGGGATAATGGCCAGCAGCGGAGGCGCGCACGGGGGGGGGGGCCGCGGGAGAGCATGTGACCTGCGGGAGTGCGCGCAGCCTAACTGGACGAAAATCTTCGTCCAGTTAGGCTGAAGTGGTTAAAGATCAAGGTGCCAGTTTATGGAGGGGAGCTGTGGCTGAACTGGACAACAGAGGGAGAAAAGAAAGAAGATAGCGGGCATAATCTGAGGGAATGAGCATGCTGCTTATATGTTTATTTATTTTTATATGTTGTCCTCGAGTCAGATGTGCTTTAACCACTTCACCACTGAAGGGTTTGTCCCCCTTATGGACCAGAGAAATTCTCACCTGTCAGCGCTCCTCACTTTCATTCGCCAATAACTTTATCACTACTTATCGCAACAAAATTATCTATATCTTGTTTTTTTCACCACTAATTAGGCTTTCTTTGGTTGAGAATTATTTGCTAAAAATTATTTTATTCTAAATGCATTTCATGGAAATAATAAGGAAAAAAAATGAACTATTTCTAAGTTTTTGGCCATTATAGTTTTCAAATAAAACTTTCCACATTTTATTTGTTCATTTGTCCCGGTTATTGCAATGTTTAAATATTTACCTAGTACAACGTATGGGGCCAATATTTTTTAAAGTCCAGGCCCTAAGGTAACTATATTTGTTTTGTTAATTGACATTTTTTAATATGCAAATGATTTATTTGTGTAACTATGCGAGAGAGGGGGAGGTAATGGGTTAATTTTAATGACATATATACCGGTAGGTCTTTTTTATTAAATAAAATGTAAAATTGAGTAAATAAAATGTATGTAGGATGCATTACTTACTGTATATACTCGTGTATAAGCCTAATTTTTTTAGCATAAAAATGTGCTGAAAAGTTACCCTTAAAAGTTAGCTTATATGCGAGTCAGTGGAGAAGAACAGATGGTGGAGCAGGTTTTGTTACTGGCAGAGGAGCGTTAGAATCATGCACTACGGATCCTGCTCTTACCACCCTGCGGTGTCCGTGTCCCCCATCCCCTGCAACATGGTGTGCAGAGTGCGCTGCTCAAGACTACCTGGGCCCCCTGGCTTGTGGAGCGGAGCGTGCAAGAAACGTGTCAGCATTGCAATGATCGGGGATTCTTCCTGTGTGGCAATTGCTGTGTCTCATATCTATGACTCCATCTAGTGGCTTCTTCAGACAAAGCTGTATGATCCTGGGGCATATATAGCTATGGGGAGGGGGGCTGACTTGTACTGGGGGAACATCTGGCTACTGTGAAGGTGGATATATTGGGGAGGGCTTATACACGAGTCAATCACTTTTTACTGGTTTCTGAGGAAAAAGTGGGTACCTCGGCTCATATATGGGTCAGCTTATATGCAAGTATATATGGGTAGTTTGTTACAATGACTGCAGGCATTTCATTGATGCCAGCGATCATTGACAGGGGGACTTAGATCAATGAATGGAAACTGTGTTCCCATTCACTGATCTCCCCACTAACTGGCGGCAACGAAAACGAGCATGGGAGCACGTGCGGGAGACACTGGGGAGTGAACACAGCAGCGATGTACGTATATCTACGCCCCTGGAATGGGAACAGTCCTCCCGCGGGGCGTAGATATACTGCCTTGGGAACAGCAAGTGGTTAATGGTGTCAGATCTGGTCTGCAAAGTAGTTCAAGATCACTACATTACCTTCTTCCCAATCTCTCTGCAGTTCTTCTGCAATTTTTTTCTCGTTCATACTGTCTAGTAGAGCCTGGGTTAATTTAATCGCATAAGAAGCACCAAAGTATCTCCTGATTTGATGACCCACAATCTGTGGAGTTGCATCTCTTAGCCTGAGATCCAGAATCTTCCTACATGCTTCTTCCACATCCCAACAGCTTAGCTCCTCTTTAAATCTGACAAAGCTCCTTCTGTCCAGCTTCTGAAGTGCAAGAATCAGGATTGGCCGTGTAAGCTCCATCACTCCCTGTATATACTGCTGATCATTTACAGATGCAGGACTTTTGATTCAGAGGTGCACATGTGCGAAACCCAAGAGAACCTCTTTCACCTACAGTAAAAACACAAGAAAGAAAAAATGTATCAAGATAACACCCAAACCTCCCTTTGAATTAGCCCTGGTCCCCACTATGATAAATCACCGCTGGGCCCCTTAAAATTCCAACTTCTAGAAATTCAGTAGAGACTCCTTGGAGTCTCATATTACCGTAATACATAAACCGGGCAAAGACCCATCGGTCTGTTCTAGCTACAGACCAATATCATTGCTGAATGAGGACCTTAAAGTATTTGCAAAGATTCTAGCTGGTAGAGTGTCCCCATGGCTTCATAAAATCATACAGACAGACCAGGTGGGATTTGTCCCTAAGAGGGAAGCACGTGATAACACTCTGAGGACACTTAATGTGCTGCAGTGGGTGGACTCCTCAGCCGACCCTGTCGTCCTGCTCTCCACTGATGCGGAGAAGGCATTTGACAGGGTCGGCTGGGAGATTATTGGAGCAGTAATACAGTCTATAGGGGTCGGGAATAGAATGACTACTTGGATAGGATCGCTATATAAGAATCCAACAGCAAGGGTGAAGGTCAATGGGGTTCTTTCAGAGCCATTTATGATCTCGAACGGCACCCGTCAGGGATGTCCTATGTCCCCCTTGATATTTGCATTGGTCCTAGAACCATTTCTAAATCATATAAGAGAGAACCCAGACATTAAGGGAATACAGATGGGGCAGAGGGAACACCGAGTCGCGGCATATGCAGATGACTTACTGTTCTATCTTAGAGCTCCTAGGATATCAATACCAGTCCTAATGGCAGAATTTAAAAAATTTGGGAGAATCTCTGACTTCAAAATAAACTGGGATAAATGTGAAGCCATGGGGATAAACATAAGTGAACAGGAGAAAGATAGTCTCAAGGAAAACTTTCCGTTTAAATGGGTCAGGGAAGCGATCTCATACCTGGGTACAAACATTACAACAACTATAAGAGGGATATATGTGCACAATTATGGGACACTCCTTGACACCATAAAAAAGGACCTCCTGGCATGGAGAAAGTTAAAACTCTCCATGCTAGGGAGAATCAACATATTAAAAATGAATGTACTCCCAAGGCTCCTCTATCTATATCAGACACTACCGATACCAGTGCCAGAAATCTTTTTTAAGACCTTAAAAAGAGAATTCACCAGATTTGTTTGGAAGGATAAGCCCCCCAGAGTAAAATATCTATTGCTGACCCAAAACAAGGCACATGGAGGACTTGCATTGCCAGACCCTAAATTATATTATTTGGCGGCGATAGTGGCCAGGATTGTGGACTGGCATAAAAATAGGCAACATAAAATATGGGTGGAGATGGACCAGAATATGGTCGACGTCCCTTTATGTCTGACTCCATGGACCACACATACTTATAGGACTACACATCTGGCAGGAATATATGTGAATCATACATTGAACATTTTTAATAGATTGAAAGTAAAGCATGAACTGTCGCCAACACCCTCCCCACTGATGCCGATAGTGGATAATGATAGGTTTATGCAGGGACCAAGTAGAAAGCAATATGTGAGATGGAGAGACTCGGGAGGGGTCAGAGCGGGAGACTTGCTGGAGGGAGGAGATTGGAAACCCCTAGAAACAATAAGAGAACAGAGAGGGAGGGAAGATCTAGATTGGTGGAGTTTCATGCAATTTAGGCACTTTTTATTAACACAAGGGCGAAAACAAGAAGTTGGTAGAGAATTGACGCAATTCGAGAAACTCTGTAGGTCAGAAGGGGAGGGTAGAAGATCTCTTGCTAAAATCTATGTAATGTTAAATGAGAAAAAAGACGCCAGTGACCCCTACAGGAAGAAATGGCAGGATGAACTGAATTGCCAATTCACAGATGCTCAATGGAATAAAATTATAACATTCTCCTATAAAACTTCGATATCGACCAGAATACAAGAAACTGGATTTAAATTATTAGTTAGATGGCACCTAACCCCTGACAGACTAGGGATTATATATCCAGATTCTGACCCCGGGTGCTGGAGATGCCAGACTGAGAGGGGCACATACCTCCACATATTCTGGAGTTGTGATAGACTTCGGGGATTTTGGGAAGGGGTGAGACAATTAGGGGGGGGAATTCTGGGAGATGAGCTCCCTTTAGATCCAGCTTTTTTTCTTTTGCACCATAATGAATGGGGCATTAAGAAATACAGACAATCCCTATGCAGTTACTTGGTCAACGCTGCAAGAACACTGATTGGAAGGCATTGGAAAACCCAGCAACCTCCCACATTAACAGAGTGGATAGGGGAGATATCAAGAACACAAAGACTGGAGGAATTAACAAATCACATTAAGGGAAAAGAGGGGCAGCATAAGTTAACATGGGAGAAATGGGAAGTGTTTAAATATACTGAAGATTATAAGAAGCTGATTGGGGATGGCGGGGCACAGACATGAATAACTACTAACTTTATATGGATGCCCTCTTTGAAGAGATGGTAAATCTAGGATGGGCCGGCCTGGGGTAGGGGGGGGGGGGCGGACAGGGAGCAGCGGACAAGGTGAAGGGTCTTGGTTAGGGGGTCCCTTTTTTCCTCTCTTTTTTTTTTTTTTTTTTTTTTCTCTTTTTTCCTTCTTTTAGTTCTATGTTGACTGTATGGATGCCTTCCGGAATCATATTAAAGAAAGGGGAAAATGAGAGAGGGGGGATGGAAATGGGAGGGGGAAGGGGAACTGAATGAGGGTAAAACGGTTACAGCGAATCAGAAAGGGGTTGATTATTGATGGATAATATAAATGTATGTAAATGTATGCAAAGAAGCTGTAGATAAGAACAAGCTGTTAAAATAGGTCCCCATGCCCTTCTGGGGAAGTGATGTTTTCAGGTATTAAGAATAACCTGTTTGTGTTTTATGGGATATGAATGTTTAGTGTATTTTGTAAAATAAGTTGATAAATAAAGAATCTATAAAAAAAAAAAAAATAAATTCCAACTTCTGTATTGTATTAAAAGTAATCTGACCACATTAGGGTGTTTGATGTTTTCTGTGTAAGCACTGGGGGGATATTTTCTTACTTTCTATTCCCAGGACTTTTTCAGCAAAGCAGAAAAATTGGGTGCCCATGTCTAGTGTTGAGCCGAAATTTTCGTAATTTCGCATTACTAAAATTACGCATGCGAAATTTGCGATTACGATGCGAAATTACGGTAGCGTAATTGCCATTAAAATCGTAATTGAAAATACCGTAAGCGTAATTTTCAACGCGTAATTTCGCGTTTCGTTCATGCCGTAATTTCGCATTAAACGCTACCGTAATTTCGCGTTAAACCGTAACGCTCCGTATAATATAAAAAAGCCGCCGACTTTAAGGGTTAATAGCAAAGCCCCCTTAAATGCTAAGAGCCTCAAATTTGGAGAATATATTAAGGAGATCAGGAGGAATAAGAGGAAAATTTTTTTTTTCAAAAAGACCTTATAGTTTTTGAGAAAATCGATGTTAAAGTTTCAAAGGAAAAATGTAAACATTTAAAAACCCGCCGACTTTAACGGTTAATAGCAAAGCCTGCTTAAAGTTTAGGAACACCAAATTCCCAGGGTATATTAAGGGGATCAGTGGGAATAAGAGGAAAATTTTTTTTTCAAAAAGACCTTATAGTTTTTGAGAAAATCGATTTTTAAGTTTCAAGGGCGAAAATGTCTTTTAAATGCGGAAAATGTCAGTTTTTTTTGCACAGGTAACAATAGTGTATTATTTTCATAGATTCCCCCAAGTGGGAAGAGTTTTACTTACTTCGTTCTGAGTGTGGGAAATATAAAAAAAAAACGACGTGGGGTCCCCCCTCCCAGACCTCTTTAACCCCTTGTCCCCCATGCAGGCTGGGATAGCCAGAATGCGGAGCACCGGCCGCGTGGGGCTCCGCACCCTGACTATACCAGCCCGCATGGTCCATGGATTGGGGGGTCTTGGAAGGGGAGGGGCAGCCAAGCTTTCCCCTCCCCCTCCGAGCCCTTGTCCAATCCAAGGACAAGGGGCTCTTCTCCACCTCCGATGGGCGGTGGAGGTGGAGGCCGCGATTTCCTGGGGGGGAGGTTCATGGTGGAATCTGGGAGTCCCCTTTAAAAAGGGGTCCCCCAGATGCCCACCCCCCCTCCCAGGAGAAATGAGTATAGAGGTACTTGTACCCCTTACCCATTTCCTTTAAGAGTTAAAGTAAATAAACACACAGACACTTAGAAAAAGTATTTTAATTGAACAAAAAACATAACCACGAAAAAAGTCCTTTAATATTCTTAATTAACCATTAATACTTACCTGTCCCTTTAAATAAATGATCCCTCGCAATATCCTCGGAAATGTTCTATCAGTTACAATGTAACAAAGTTATTACAATGTAACAACTTTGTTACATTGTAACTACGCCGCACCCGACGTCACTCACCGCCGCCGCCGCGTCTGTGCTGCAGGACCCGACAGAGCTCTGAGCTATAGCTCAGAGCTCTCTAAGCATCTTTGTATTTGGGCTCCAAGGAGCCCCATTGGTCCTTAGCAGACCAATGGGGTTCCTTTAAATCAGAAGGAACCCCATTGGTCTGCTAAGGACCAATGGGGCTCCTTGGAGCCCAAATACAAAGATGCTTAGAGAGCTCTGAGCTATAGCTCAGAGCTCTGTCGGGTCCTGCAGCACAGACGCGGCGGCGGCGGCGGCGGCGGTGAGTGACGTCGGGTGCGGCGTAGTTACAATGTAACAAAGTTGTTACATTGTAATAACTTTGTTACATTGTAACTGATAGAACATTTCCGAGGATATTGCGAGGGATCATTTATTTAAAGGGACAGGTAAGTATTAATGGTTAATTAAGAATATTAAAGGACTTTTTTCGTGGTTATGTTTTTTGTTCAATTAAAATACTTTTTCTAAGGGTCTGTGTGTTTATTTACTTTAACTCTTAAAGGAAATGGGTAAGGGGTACAAGTACCTCTATACTCATTTCTCCTGGGAGGGGGGGTGGGCATCTGGGGGACCCCTTTTTAAAGGGGACTCCCAGATTCCACCATGAACCTCCCCCCCAGGAAATCGCGGCCTCCACCTCCACCGCCCATCGGAGGTGGAGAAGAGCCCCTTGTCCTTGGATTGGACAAGGGCTCGGAGGGGGAGGGGAAAGCTTGGCTGCCCCTCCCCTTCCAAGACCCCCCAATCCATGGACCATGCGGGCTGGTATAGTCAGGGTGCGGAGCCCCACGTGGCCGGTGCTCCGCATTCTGGCTATCCCAGCCTGCATGGGGGACAAGGGGTTAAAGAGGTCTGGGAGGGGGGACCCCACGTCGTTTTTTTTTTATATTTCCCACACTCAGAACGAAGTAAGTAAAACTCTTCCCACTTGGGGGAATCTATGAAAATAATACACTATTGTTACCTGTGCAAAAAAAACTGACATTTTCCGCATTTAAAAGACATTTTCGCCCTTGAAACTTAAAAATCGATTTTCTCAAAAACTATAAGGTCTTTTTGAAAAAATTTTTTTTCCTCTTATTCCCACTGATCCCCTTAATATACCCTGGGAATTTGGTGTTCCTAAACTTTAAGCAGGCTTTGCTATTAACCGTTAAAGTCGGCGGGTTTTTAAATGTTTACATTTTTCCTTTGAAACTTTAACATCGATTTTCTCAAAAACTATAAGGTCTTTTTGAAAAAAAATTTTTCCTCTTATTCCTCCTGATCTCCTTAATATATTCTCCAATTTTGAGGCTCTTAGCATTTAAGGGGGCTTTGCTATTAACCCTTAAAGTCGGCGGCTTTTTCAAATTATACGGAGCGTTACGGTTTAACGCGAAATTACGGTAGCGTTTAATGCGAAATTACGGCATGATACGACTGTAATGCGAAAATTACGCTTACGCGAAATTTCGCGAAATCCTTCTTCATTACGATTATGTACTTACGGCCATAATCGTAATTACACTAATTACGCGAAATTTCGCGAAATCGTAATTAGGTCATTACGCTCATCTCTACCCATGTCCACATGGCAATTTTTGAGTGGCCACAGTGGCGTTGCTAAGGTTTGAGACACCCGGTTTGGTAACTCATGGCGTCACCCCCCCCCCCCCTCACACACACACACGCACACCTTACACGTTCCCAAATCAGACTGCATCATACACACAGCACCTATGTGCTGACATACACTATTCAATTTTTAATAGATTTGATGAAAAACATTGAGTCTAATAAAACTTAGGCCAGGAAGCTATCCGCATGGAGTTTGAATGTTCTACCCATGTGTGCCTGGCTTTTCTGCAAGCAAATCAGCTAGCAGAGACAAAAAAACACACAGGGACACCGGGAGCCCGATATCGTGTATTATCGTACTGGTATATAGTCTAATATAGTTGAAGATATATACTCACAAGTGTGGGTTGCTTATGAAGGCAACCACTATCAATGCATGTGGAGAATAAACGTCTCCACTGGGCCTTGTAGGTCGCTGCTCCTGGAAAAAAGCACCCTATAATGATATAGTGGTGCTCACCCCTCCAAGTGGGGTCAAAACATATAGAACACTGAGGGAGGCGCTCAGTTGGTAATATTGATAACAGTATGCCAAGGTAAGAGTGGCAAGTCTTACCTGGTAACGAAGCCTCATAGACTGGATAAATGATAAATAATTTATTTTGCACTAAGGACTGACAGGATGAATGATAAATAATTTATTTCGCACTAAGGACTAGTGCGAAATAAATTATTTATCATGTATCCTGTCTATGAGTCTTCGTTATCAAGTAAGACTTGCCACTCTTACCTTGGCATACTGTTTTCAATATTTCCTGCAAGCACTCTGATTTCCTCCCACATCCCAAAAACATACAAACAAATTCATGTTTTTTTTCTCCCAAAATTGTCCTTAGACTGGATGAGAGATATTAGATGGACTATGGTTAGATTGTAAGCTCCTCTATGTAGTCTATAAAGTGCTGCAGAGGATGTCAGTGCTATGCAAATACATAATAATAATATGGTAGGACATTAGACTATGACTATGGTAGGGATTAGATCGTGAGCTCCTCTGAGGACAGTCAGTGACATGACTATGCACTCTGTAAAGTGCTGCAGAAGATGTCAGTTCTATATAAATGCACAATAATAATATGGTAGGACATTAGACTATGACAGGATTAAATTGTGAGCTCCTCTGAGGACAGTCAGTGACATGACTATGTACTCTGTAAAGTGCTGCAGAAGATGTCAGTTCTATATAAATGCACAATAATAATATGGTAGGACATTAGACTATGACAGGATTAGATTGTGAGCTCCTCTGAGGACTGTCAGTGACATGACTATGTACTCTGTAATGTGCTGCAGAAGGTGTCAGGGCTATATAAATACATAATAATAATATGGTAGGACAATAGACTATGACTATGGTAGGGATTAGAGTGTGAGCTCCTCTGAGGACAGTCAGTGACATGACTATGTACCCTGTAATGTGCTGCAGAAGATGTCAGTGCTGTATAAATACATAATAATAATATGGTAGGACATTAGGCTATGACTATGGTAGGGATTAGATCGTGAGCTCCTCTGAGGACAGTCAGTGACATGACTATGCACTCTGTAAAGTGCTGCAGAAGATGTCAGTTCTATATAAATGCACAATAATAATATGGTAGGACATTAGACTATGACAGGATTAGATTGTGAGCTCCTCTGAGGACAGTCAGTGACATGACTATGTACTCTGGAACATCAAACAATGTAAAGAAGGAGCACCACAAATGGTAGCAATCTTCGAGTGTGCCCTGGTCAAGGTCTTAGTGTCCAAACAGACCTGCAGCAATCCCAAAAGCAAGTAGGACCGGCACCTCTCTTAGCAGTGGTATCAAAGCTCTTTTATTGTATCAAAACGGCATAGCAATTGCTATGCCGTTTTGATACAATAAAAGAGCTTTGATACCACTGCTAAGAGAGGTGCCGGTCCTACTTGCTTTTGGGATGACTATGTACTCTGTAATGTGCTGCAGAAGATGTCAGTGCTGTATAAATACATAATAATAATATGGTAGGACATTAGACTATGACTATGGTAGGATTAGATCGTGAGCTCCTCTGAGGACAGTCAGTGACATGACTATGCACTCTGTAAAGTGCTGCAGAAGATGTCAGTTCTATATAAATACACAATAATAATATGGTAGGACATTAGACTATGACTATGGTAGGATTAGATCGTGAGCTCCTCTGAGGACAGTCAGTGACATGACTAAGTAATCTGTAAAGTGCTGCAGAAGACATCAGTAGTTCTGCACCTGCGCAGTAGCGTCCAGATGACGTCGGCCGGACCACGTGACCCGCGCAGTGGAGTGCAGAAGAGGCCGACCCGGAACCCGTCCTGGCGAGGTCGGCTTCCTCGGCGAAGAGGACCGGGAGACGCAGGAGCTGCGGCGGGGGCACAGGACGGCTGCCCCAGGCTGGAGGATGATGAGTAGGTGGAACTTTTTTTTTTTGCTTGGATCATTCCTTTAAACCTAAAAAAAAGGCGACATCTAGTGCCCATTCTTGAGAATGCAGTTAACATTTAATTCTCACAGGAGATTCATGTCACTATTTAGCCCGTATGGCTGCATAGAGTTGCACTTATTGATCCAAAAAGGTTCCTTTTTCAGTAATTCCCAATCATAATCTCTTCGTCTTGGGCTTATATTCAATTTATAAATATCCATTGCTTTTAAGTACTTTGGATCAGAATTATGTGTGTCCCTAAAATGAACAGCCACCGGGCTATTTTCATTTCCTGCTTTTATGTTAATTACATGTTCTTGTATATGTATCCTAAATGGTCTATAAGTTTTACCTATATAGATCATATTGCAGCTACATCTCAATTGATAAATAACTTTTTCTGGACCACAATCTATATCATCTTTAATCGTAAAAGAAGCCGAATTATAGTTAGAGATTTGTATATAGGGGCACAATAGGCAATCACAACATCGAAACATACCTATACCATTCCTCCTAACAATTCCTGTTTTTTTCTTTGAGCCAAGCTCACTACCTACAAGAATATCTGATAAATTTCTACCTCTTCTTGCTGCCATGTGCAGATATTCACCCACCAAATTTCTTATGGTTGGGTCCCTCCCTAGGAGATGCCAGTGCCTTGAAAGTATATCCTTAAAGAAAACCTGAACTGAAAATTAAAAGTCAAAATAACCAGACACAAGTCATACTTGCCTCCTGTGTAGTCTACTCCTCAGTGTCTTTCTCCTCTCCTGCGTCCTGATTGTTCACTGTGATCAAGGGAATTCTCCGTCCTCCATTTTGAAAATGGCCATTACCCCATAACAGCTTCCGGGTCAGCACACTGTAAAACTATAATATCACCCACTTGAGCCCTAGGGAAACATAGACATTACCTGGCACATCAGTTGTCCTCTCAGCGATAACTGACAGCAACTGATATATAACTGAAAGTAACTAATATATTTCTGTTCTGACAAAATTTTGTCAGAACTGGACGGGATCATTGTCAGAAGAAAATGGTGCGCTTCTGAGAGGAACTGATGGCAAGGTAACTATGTAATGTTCATTTGAAGTTACCTCGTGTGTTTATTTTAAATAATCTCTACTGAATATACAGTTTTCCTTTAACTCCAAAAAAGTTATTATTCAATATCAACCTCATCATATCCAAGACATACCCATGTTGTACTCCATATTTCTTATCCAGATAGAAACTCAAAGCCTCCAATCAGGGGTGTAACTAGAAATCACTGGGCCCCCCTGCGAAACTAACACCCCTTCCCTCCCAAATCCCCGGCCCCGCTTTCTGCACAGGTAAACTGAGAAGCAATGTTATACAGTTTCTAGTGCAGTTTTGAATGTGTTGTTACCCATGTGGCACTGCAGACTCTTCCAGCATCACTACAGTACAGAGCACTTGGGGAAGGAGTGGGGGAGTTTTTGGTAGAATATAGAAAGTGGGAATAGTATCAACATCTACCTTTAAGAACTTCATCTCCCTTTCTAATAATATACCATCCAAATACCCCCATATAATTTTATCATTAATTTTATCTACCAAATCTTTAAAGGGGTTTACGCGTATCCTTTCATAGGTAGATCTATCATTTAAAAACCGTCTAATCTCACCCTCATAGTAATCTTTCCTCATAATCACAAAATTCCCACCTTTATCACTTATCTTTATTACAATATTCTTATTACTGTATTCTGCAACTCCTTCAGCACCACCCTCTCTGCGTTAGTCAAATTATCTGGCCCTTTCGCCTTCCAATTAATAAGTTTTAAATCCTCAGTCACCAAATCCATAAACATGGATGTATAAGCGCAGGTATAAACAGCCTCGGACTGACCAGCCGAACTGCCGATGATTCCATCGGTGGGCCCCGCCTCCTGGGAGCCCCAGGGGGCCCCAGAGCCGGCACAGCGCAGGAAGGGGGGAAATTGGGCACACAGAGCGGCGGGGAGGGGGGAAGCTTCCCCCCCTCCCTCACCTAGGGGCCCCCCTTTCGCGCTCCCCCTTCCACACTCCCCCTCCCTCCAAAATGTCAGCCAGCGGCAGCGAGCGGAGAATAGCTTTACCGGCATGAAAACATCAGTCTTCAGAGGAGATCCATCGCTCTGCGTGCCGCTGGCTGGTCTCCATCTCTCCTGCAAGGCTGCAATGCACTGACCAATCACGCTCTTACAGGAAGTACTGCAAGAGCGTGATTGGTCAGTGCATTGCAGCCTTGCAGGAGAGACGGAGACCAGCCAGCGGCAAGCAGAGCCGCTAATTTGATTGCATTTTGTGGGGATATCTGCCGCCAATTTGATTGTATTTTGTGGGGTTACCTGCCGCCAATCTGTTTGCATTCTGTGGGGATATCTGCCGCCAATTTGATTGCATTTTGTGGGGTTATCTGCCGCCAATCTGTTTGCATTCGGTGGGGATATCTGCCGCCAATTTGATTGCATTTTGTGGGGATATCTGCCGCCAATCTGTTTGCATTCGGTGGGGATATCTGCCGCCAATTTGATTGCATTTTGTGGGGATATCTGCCGCCAATCTATTTGCATTCTGTGAGGATATCTGCCGCCAATTTGATTGCATTTTGTGGGGATATCTGCCGCCAATCTGTTTGCATTTTGTGGGGATATCTGCCGCCAATCTGATTGCATTTTGTCGGAAAATCTGCTGCCATTTGACTACTTGATGAATTATCATGAGGCATGTAACTACTTGATGATTTTATCTAAAATGTATCTGGTCGGACCTAATCTCTGTGAATAAAACCGCTACTTATTTTGTGTGGTGCATGGCGACACCCATTAATTTTTGCTGCGGCGCGCTGCGTGCGCCGCATGTGGACATATCCCTATTGGACACTGTCCTCAGAAGTGTTTAGAATCTATTCCCTACCATCAAATCATGCAAAATTTCTAGAGTACATGTATATGTGAGCCCAAAATGGGATGGGGGGGGAGGGGAGGGGGGAGGGCGGGGCGGGCCCCAGGCTGAAACTTCCTCGGTGGGCCCTTAGTGTCCCAGTCCGACCCTGGGTATAAAGCTGGGCCTAGGTCGTAATTTTGTGTGCAAGGTTGGGGCTAGCTCACCGTGGTCGACCTCATAGAAATGACTGCTCAGATCAACATCATCAACATCGAATTGGTTCTACACAAATATCATTGTCTGTGGGAGTGTTGGCGTTTATTTTTTTCAGGAGAACTGTCCTCAAGAACGATTGAATGTCCTTGTAGGCTTCAAATTCACATCCAGCTTGTTTCGGACAAAAATATAGTCCTTGTTGTAACAGAGACAACTGAGTGAGGACCACTCAGAGCAATGTCTGTGAGGTTGATAACATCTAGGGTGTCATTATTAACATGTGGCTCATCTACCGAGAAGGGTTCATTTCTCCACTCATCGCCAGCCTCCCTCTCGTTTGCCCCTTTGGCTGTGAAAAATAATCCCCGTCCCGGTTGCGATAAGCTCCTCCCCACACATTGGAAGCCCTGCCCAGCTCCTCCCCCATCTGGGACACTTCGGAATAAAGAGGTCCCATACAGGATTCCTAGTGTAACCATCCCCACAGCTGTGTGGGAGCAGGTAAGATGGTGTCTCCCTGACAGCAGTGACCTCTTCCTCTCTTATGTGACCTCTCCCTTCACCTAGGACCCATACTGACCTCTCCCTCCCCAGCATTAGCACTGCAGTGATCCTGCCTCCCCCAGCACCCACAGTGACTTCTGCTTCCCCTCATGGCATCTTTCTTGTCCCCAGCAGCATCCATAGTGACCTCACTCAGCACCTAAACTGACCTCTCCCTCCCCCAGCACCCCCAATTACGTCCCCTTCCTGCAGCACCCACACTGACGTCCTTTGATCTCTACTAATTCCAACATCCACCCACACCCCTTTCTCCCATAGTTGGCACCCAGTACTCACATGACACCAAGTACCTGGACCCAGGCCTAACATTGCACCCTGTACTCACACCTGCATACAGCCTCCACATGGCACCCACTATCTGCACCAAGCACCCACTTAACCAGTACATCACCTCCAAAAGTACCTGCATTTAAAACCCACGTGACACGCAATGCCCACCCATAGCCAGCACCCAGTACAGGCATGGCACCAAGCATTCGCACCTATGTCACACCGAGTACCTGCACCCAGCACCCACATGACATCCAGAACACGCACCCAGATCTCACATGGCACTAAGTACTTGCATTCAACACCCGCATGACACTCGATACCCACCCATAGCCAGAACCCACATGACACCCTGTACCCACACCCAGAACCCACATGGCACCCAACATCTGCATTCAGCACCCACATGACAACCAGTACTCCCTGGCCAGAAACAAGAAGGGTGGGGGAAGGTGCATGACAGGTCTGACTGATTCCACACCATTAAATGCAGCCAGCGCTTCTGTGACTGAACGTGTGTGTGAAGCGGAAGGGCTCAGGGGTATGGTTTGGAACAGTTTGAGAGCTGGGGGGTGAAGGTCAGATGCCACTGCTGGGCAAGGGGGCTGGGGGGGAAGGTCCCCCACCACTTGTATGTACTACTGTGCATTAAAGGGTGGGGGGGAGGCCCCTTTTTAAATTTGAGCACCCCCCACTTAAGGACCCTCTGCACGGCCCTGTCGGTATCTAGTTATAGGTGCACCTATATAGTCTTCTTTGGCTAGATTCCAGCATTTGATATGGCTATATTAGGAGAGTTTTAAATGATTTTAATGCTTGTTGCTGATAGTTGGTGTATGTTTACAATTTTTGATACTGAATAAATTGATTAAATTGATTATCTCAAGCTCCCTATGCTTATGATATATGTGAGAGCTAAACAATCTAGGCTGTGACATCAGGGTGGGGCTACATACCAATATATAGATATAGGAAGTGTTTCTGATGCTGAAACCAGCAAACTGACCGTAAAAGTGGGTATCCTAAATAATTTACTGCATTCTACTATATGTCACTACAGGGCCTCTTTAAGTCTCAACATTCATTTTTCACATTTCAGCTACACAGCTGTTACATTCCTTTTTCTCCTATCAGTCTTTACATGGTTAGTGACTTTGGCCTTACAGTATTTAATTTCATCTCTCCTGGATAAATATCTTGCATGCTTGGATCACTTGCACTGAAAGCAAAAATGAATAGTATTTAGCTAGAAAAGACGTGAAAAAACAAAACAAAACAGTGCTGGTTACCTGACCTTTGTGACGGAGCCACATTATCCTCCAGAAGAGTCAGACCAGTCTCTCTCGGCTAAGGACTGGCTGTGCCCACTTTATATGAACTGGTGGCTGTAAACAACTGGTTTGTACTTGAGATAAACATGATACGGAGATTGCTTTATATAGCAGGCCTATAAATAAATTGTTCTCCGTACAATATCACCCAACAGTTTGGTCTGTGTGCAGATTTGTTTACAGACAGCATGGATTTTTGTTTTAGCTGCAAAGGGAATGACTTTCTCTTCACACTTAGGGCCCGTTCAAAGTATAATAAAAATGCTTTTCAGCAAGGCTTGGTGTACAGAGGCGCCTGAGTAGAATAAAAACGTTTAAAAAAACGGCTAAAAGAGGGGGATGTTCAGGTGGACTTACCTCCCTCGAAAATATAAAACTCAGTTGAGTCACAATATATCAATACAAAAATGTTTTTTATTCAACTCCACTTAGTGCAACGCGTTTTGCGGGTGTGGTCCTGCTTCATCAGGCAAACAGGAGTATAACTATAAAACAAACAGAAATATATACAAACATAATGACCCATAGAAATAGCTTAAAATAAAGGTGCAGTTTAAAACATGAGAAGACATAATAAAATTGTAACATTTTTGGTCGCAGTGTAGTAAAACTCGCTCTATGTCTAAAAATTGCATCTAATTGATCATAAAATATCCAAAAGAATCCAAAGTGTACACAAAAGTTTAAACTCGGACAGGAGGGGGAAAGATCAGAGGGGAGAGATAAGCATCACAAACTTGGATCCCAGACTCTCAAATCACTTACTTACAAGCAAGCAATGAAGCAAATCATCTCCTAGCCAGTTCCTGGTAAGAATTCTGCAGAGTTACAGATGTGTTACTACACATCTGGCTTACTGCTCTATATTGTGTGTTTGTGTGTGGGGGTTCCTGACTTGCCATTAAACTTACAGCTAAGTGTCCTTCTCACCCAGTCTCTAAAAGTGGCCATACATCATTCAACTTGGCGGCTGATCGAGCATCCGATTCCATTATTATAATCGAATCAGATGAAAATCGGTGGCGCCAAGTGCATGCCCAACCAACAATGCGACTAATTTCGGTCCCGAAATTGGTTGCATAGTCGATTGCGCATGCTGCAATAACGCAATGAAACCCCCGGCGTTGTCCACCCAATGATAAATGTTCCTCCTGGTGCCCCGTACATGTAATACATTACCTTTCCGTCGCCACTGCTAGTCTCCCCAGGCTCCAGGCGCACTCCACTCGCCATACACGTGCGCTCCATGTGGTTTCCTAGTAAGGGGCACGCACATGACATCAGATGTCATACACACGGCCACTTTATTAGGCAACTACATGGAGTGTGTGTATGATGAGCAGAGTGCGACCGGAGCCTGCGGAGACTATCGGAGGCGGTGGAAAGGTAGTGTATTACATGTACGGGGCACCAGGAGGGACATTTATCATTAGAGGGATATCACCAGGTAAAGAGGTGGTCGGATGTGGCGTCACAAGGCTGATTCCCGGGAGATTTCATGCTGAAATTGATCGGGAACCGGCCTGCAGTGTATGGGCAGCTGACAGATCTCTGATCTCTCTCATTAGATTCGATTAGAGATAGATTTGTCTCTTAGTCGAATCTGCCCATCATCTCTAGCTATATAGCCACCTTAAGTATTCTTTTCGCTTTCCTTGCACAAGGTCTCATGACCACCTATTACATTGTAATGGATATTGACTGTCAGAGATTGGGTCCTTGGGCGACATCTCTGGGCCGGGATCAGTTGCTATTGACAACATTCTCTGTTGCTATGTGGAGGGACAATGGAGCGGCTTGTACATGATGTCCAAGCGGTGGGTGAGAGAGAGCTGTGCATAAAACAATTGGCCGTACAAGGCTTTAGGCTTGGTTCACATCAGACCTGATCACTAACAGCTAACTGAAGCAGGCAGTGCAATGGCCATTCAGATCCATTGAAGACTGCCCCCCATACCCAACTAAATTTAGTATACACCCCCATACACTAATCAGATGCCTCAGCAGCACCATTTCGAAGTGGCACACACTCTCATGAAATTATTATAAAACATTTCATTAACTGATTAATTTAAATAGCGCTATTGTGCTGGGAGTTCACGATGAACATCCAGATTGGGGTGATCAGGGTTTGGTTGCTCGAGGCAGGGGGGGCCGTTCGGTGTATGGGGCAGCCAGCCACAGCAGGCCTTGGGTGGCAAAAAGTACAAATCCAGCCCTGGAGCCGCCTGCATACATAGTGAACTCTATGCAAGAAAAATTATCTGAGAATCAAAGGGGTCCCAGAGTCAATTACAGACTTTAAGGGGTACCTTGTGTCTATCTTTAAAAGTCTCCTTCCCGATCACCCAAAGTGTTTCGCTTGGATTGTATACATTGGGCCCTGAGTCCCCCGGGGATATTTTCCTCAAACTGCAATACTCTGAGGCCAAATTCGACATTATGCGAGCAGCAAGAGAGCTTGGCTCTAAAGGCATAGGTGATTATAAGGGTGGCCACTAATGATCCAATCTTTTTCATCCAATCTTACCAAATCTATGTAGTATAAGGGTAAATTGGGTGAATATACTGAATGGATACTTCAGGCAGTTACCTTATATTACATAGAAATGGTAAGATTGGATGAAAAAGATTGGATCATTAGTGGCCACCCTTAGATACAGATCTATCCTGACATCTCTCCCATCACATTAGCATGACGGAGAACCTTGAAACCATTAACCAGCATCATCCAGCGGAAAGCGACACAATATACCAGTAGGTGGGGATTCCCGTTTATGCTACACTTTAAATTGGGACAGCAAAACATCCAGGTCCAGTCTCTACACGAAGGTTTTCTGGCACTAAAGAAACGTACAATGCTAGAAGATGATGAGGACCTTCAAATGGACTCCTCCAGCTCCTTTAAGCGACTACAAAGAGAATGGCAGTTCCCGCAAGAACAGTAGCAAAAGATTAAGGAACTCTGCGATTACACCTTCTAGAATCCCGAAAGGCCCAACGATCCTCGGGCCATTTGCAATTCACTTTTTCTCATGAGTTTTCTCCTACAAGATAAATTTTCATATTCTATTTAAAATAACTTTTCAGCACTTTGAAATTGAAAAAGTACCAAAAAGTAGGTGAAAAAGTACTGTCATAATTATTTGAGTATTTTCTTGCTTTCCGGTGGTTTAAAAGGCATTTTATTGAAAAGTTTAAAAATATCACCTAGTAAAAAAACTCAGGAGAAATAGTGGATTGCACATGGGCCAGTGTCTCTAGCACCAAAGGATTGAAGGTCCATGTCCTAGGACTATGGTAGGGATTACACTGTGAGCGTCTCCAACACAGGTTCCCCCCAGTTTAGGTAGTGACAGGTGCCCCCCAGTTTAGGTAGTGAGTTGACAGAACCCACCATGTTTAGTGACAGGTGCCCCCCCCAGTTTTAGGCAGTGACATAGACCCCCCATGTTTAGTTACAGGTGTCCCCCAGTTTTAGGTGGTGACAGGGACCCCACTCACTGGCGCCCCCCTCTGTCCCCGTTGCCTATCATGTAAAGGCAGCGTGTCAGCAGCCAGCGTCAAACCTCCGATCAGCCGGCGACCAGTGAGAAGCGGGCTCACCCCCCGTGGACACTGCGTTACATATGTGGAAGTGATGTCACTTCCAAATATCAGTGCGGTGTCCGCGAGGTCCTAGCGCCCGCTTCTCACTGGTCGCCGGCTGATCGGAGATCTTAAGCTGGCTGCTGGCACGCTGCCTATTACGAATTAACAGCACAGGTTGCTCCAATTTATATTGGTAGCAGCAAAGACGTATATCGTGACCCAGTGGCTAAACCAACCCTTTTATTGACATTTTCTTGTCAGTTCTCGAAAATAGGATAGATCACATTCTGATCTGCGAAAGGCTTAATGCCTTGATACAAGAGAAAATGTACCAGTTTGAACAAATCTGGGAGCCATGGATTGAGAAAAGGGGAGGATTGGACCTCTACTTTGACTTTTTGGCCTGAACTTATTTCACCCATTGAATGACATCATCTTTGGTCCTATGATCCTTTGGCAGACTCACGTTTTATAGCCTTGTTCAGTTTGTTTGCTCTGCCGTGCCTGGACTGTTCTAGGTATATGCACTATCTATGTTTACAAACTTTTTATTTGTTGATTTCATAAGTTGGCCACCCCTGTATCTTATAGGGAAGTGGCTTATTGCATTTCCTTGTAATCTGTACGCTTTCAGTCAATAAAGTATTTTAAAACTAAATCAAACACTACCGACAAGCATTTTCAGAATTCTGAATATTTTATTATATTCTTTTCCTCATTTATACAATTTTTTTTAATATAATTTATTAAAGAAAAAGCAGTTTTTTTTTTTAACAAACAATTTCCACAAGAGCCACACTTTTCCTTCCTTTTAACATTTTTACATGAAAATACAAAACCCAACATTCCACCCAAAAACCCAATCCCCATCCTCTCCTCCACCCACTCAGAATTCTCAATAATCAATACCCAATCTTATTCATCATAAAACATATAAGACTCATTTATACAATTCAACAATGTTTTCATGAAAGATATTTTTTCCCCAGTGGCTAGGTAGCCAGCTAAGGACGTACAATTTCAAATTCATTCAAATTGACTATTTATCCACAAACATTTATTACAAACAATTAATCAAAGTTAAAGCGCACCTAAAGTGTAGGTAAAATGTACTTCAATAGTTCTGTCTCTTGTTTCTGGCAGTTAATCACAAAGAGAAATTATTAATTTATTCAGCCACTCGCTGTATGCCCCTTTATACAGGTGCAGTGGTGTACCTACCATAAGGCTGCAGGTGCTCACAGCACCGGGTGTAGCCATGGCTAGGGGTGCCGCTGTGGTGCTCAGTCACTGTGTTCTTTCACTTGGGACCTTTTCTCATTGTTTGAGCAACATTCGGGAAAATAGCAACAGGCAGTGCATGGGATTGCACTTCTTCCTGCACTAGATGTAGCACCCCTCCCCCTTCCTGTCCCATGGGCAATGTGTCTCCTCGCTCTCTACACACAGCCTGCAGTGAATGAATGTGCAGAGCTGCAGGGTGAGTAGAGAGAATGATTACTGTGCTGCAGCTGGGAAATTAACAGGGAGAGGTGGCTACTGTAATACCAGAATGCCCTAGACTATTGATTATTTATCCTGATCAGAGTAATTAATCAATAAGGCTGTGTGCTGTTGCAGAAGCCAGTGGCACTGACATCTTCTACAGCACTGAATAGAGTACAGAGTTTTATAACAGTTAGCTACGTCCAGATTCTGGTTACCAGGGCCGGCCTTAGATTTCACAGCGCCCTGAGCGAAACCAGATTTTGGTGCCCCCATTCATCCTTTGCACGCACGCACGCACACACGCACGCACGCACACACACACACATATGCAATTCACCTTTTCTCCTGAGTTATCTCCTAGGATAATTTTCATCTTCGCTTTAAAATAACTTTTCAACATTTTACAAATGAAAAAGTACCTCAGAGTTGGTGAAAAAGTACTATTAAGAGCCCCCTCTTTAGTGTATATAATCAGATCCCCATTTTAGTGTATAAAGGCAGATATCTCCCCCCCCCCCCCCCCCTTAAAGAGACTCTGTAACAAATTTTTTTGCAGTATTTCTCCTATCCAACAAGTTCCTAAAGCTGTTCCATTGTGCTCTGGCTTACTGCAGCACTTTCTACTTGCACCATCTCTGTAATAAATCAACTTATCTTTCCCCTGTCAGATTTGTCGGCTGTGTCTGGAAGGCTGCCAACTGTTCAGTAATGTGAACAAGTTAACTCCTTCCAAGCCCCTCCAGTGCTCCTGTGATGATTATTCCTCGCAGACAGTGTCCCTGCTCTCACTGTCAGCTTGTCTGCTATCTGTGAGGCTGATAAACACAGACTGATAAACTGAACAAAGAATAGCTGGCTGAGGAGGAAGCTGTCTGTCAGGCTGACACGACTCCGGGCTCTAAAGACACAGCTTGTCATGCTTCATTGACACTGAGCTCTTTCAAAACTTGCACATAACCTCTGGAGACGGAATTCAATGTGTAACTCACTGAATTCTCTGTGTACTCACTGTGTATTAACTGAGTTCACTGCTCTGCTGATGTACTTACTGTTTTGGTGGCCATCTTTTCTGTTTACAAAACAGTTTATAAAACAGTTTTTTTACCCTCTTTATTGCAGTGGAGAGCAGCAAAAATATTACAGAGGAGGCTAGGAGATGATCTCAAACAGGCAGGGATGTTTGTTTATACATCATTTTGTGAATACAGATTCTCTTTAAATGTATATAGGCAGACCCCCTCCCCCCAATCCTTTAGTGTATATAGGCAGATCCCCCTTTTAGTGTATATAGGCTAGGCAGATAAATAGTGTATATAGGCAGATCCCCTTTAGTGTATATATAGGCACCCCTGACTGCCCCCCCCTTCCCCAACCAGAAGGCAGTTGGGGAACCTTACTTTTCTTCTTGACTCGTCCACCGTGTAGCTGGGGACAAAAGATTGCCAGGACTCAGGAGTGACAAGTCTCTGATTTGAGGCAGCGCAGCTCCTGAGCAGCCTGCATCCCCCACTGAAGCAGGCTGAGCCATCCAATCAGACATCGCCTGTGAGCGAGGGGCGGCACTACTGGCACACACGGCTCACACACTCTCTGCAAGAGGCAGCAGCAGGCTCCTGGAGTCTTTGCCCCCATCACCCTTAGCGGGACCGGGGGCGAAGAGGCAGAGTCACTAGCAGCAGCCACAGACGGACTCGGAGCCCGCAGCCAGGTAGAAATGCGGCCAGGGCCAGTCTAGAGTAGATGAATGCACGTGTGCCCTTCTGAAAGCCAGCGCCCTGAGCGACCGCTCCGGTCGCTCAGGTCAAAGGCCGGCCATGCTGGTTACTCTCTTTCCCCAAAAATCCTCCGACCCAGTGCCCCGACCCGTCAAACCTCCCATCAAAAAATTAGTTGTTTTTGGGGGGTGTCTGTAAATAATAAGCCCCGGGTGTCAAATTCCCTAGGTACGCCACTGTACAGGTGTGAGATTTTTCCTTGAGGAGAGGAGGAATCTCATGCAATTAGGACATGGCCCCAAACGTGGGGGCTTAACATTGACCCTCCCGAGGTAAGGATCCATTTGCTTGCTTTGTAAACCTCCCAGGGTTGCTTTAAGGCCCCTTCCACACTTGCAGCATTTTGATTGTCCCGAGCAGGCTGAGGACGACATGATTAAAGACCTCTTCCACACTTACAGCATTTGGTTGCAGTGTGATTATTCTACAGTTGCGCCGCAGCAGCCCCGAAGCGTCGCACTGCATGTTGCTGCTGCAGTGGAACCATACAGTGAGGCATACAGCACAATGAAAGTACGCCGCACTGACTATGTAAACACACTCGTCATACTGTACTGCTGATACACTGCATGCAGTGTGTTACTGTGAAGGACCCGTCACTGTGATCATTGCTTCTGTGATGGGATGCGGCAATATTGTGAGCGACGTCACACGACACAATGTTGCAAGTATAAAAGGAGCCTAAAGGTGTGGACACTTTCCCTTAAAGTTAATGGGAATCTGTCCTAAAAAACAGTCAAATATTTACCTAAAGAGACGGAAGGCTCTGGGATCCTATAGAGCCTTTCCTCTCCTCTCCTGGTGCCCGCGTTTCAATGGTAGCTTCCACATTGGAACCCCCGCCGTGGAGGACTTCAGAAGTCTTTGAGTACTCTTGAAGACAGGCGGCTCCATACCGCGCACGCGCCAGAGAGGGGGCGCTTGCGCATGCGCAGTATGGAACGGCCCATCTGTGGGAGCACTCCAGCTCCCGAAGACTTCTGAAGCCTCCTTTGGCGGCAGAGAGCAGTATTTGACCAAATTGGTTGAATACTGCTACAGGGGAGCCAGTGCTGGAACGGGGACCGGGAGAGGAGCGGGGAGGCTCTATAGGACACAGAACCTTCCCTCTCCTTAGGTGAGTATCTGACATTTTTTTCAGGACCGTTTACCATTGACTTTAAAGGGAACCCAAGGTGAGAGTGATAAATTGCCTTGCAGTCCAGTTGATCTTCTGGCATATGTAGTGTCTGAGTCAAAACCCTGAATATGAAATATTAAAAAAAAAATATAAAAAACGTACCTAATCTGCATGCATGTTCAGGGTCTTTGGCTAAAAGTATTGGAGGCAGAGGATCAGCAGGACAGCCAGGCAACTAGTATTGGTTAAAAGGAAATAAATATGGCAGCCTCCATATCCCTCTCACCTCAGGGTCCCTTTAAAGTGGTCTGAAACTCTGACAAGACATTCAATACAAATGTGTTTTCCTACTTTTTATTGCTCATACAGTTATCATATTTGCTTTTGTGCATAAGTAATATTGTCTGTTCACAAATTCCAAGTTTCCAAAGTGCAGTTTATCTTGCCCTAAATGCTGTCATTGCATTTCATTCAAACTGCTTTTTTTTATTATATATTAACATCTTCTAATGAGCTATTCTGAACTGTGTGTGTGTCTGAAGCACAGAGTTCCTTTAACTTGTTACACTGTGTTTACACACGTTGTAACAACATTAGAATGTAAAAAAAGTTACTGTTATCTCCAGTTTGGATGCAGATTTGAAACTGAATAGCAGGACAAAGTGCTTTGTTTAACCATTTCAGTGATGTTCTGCTTAAAAAAATTCTGGGATAGTAGCTTTCAAGCTGTGAGGAATCTTTTAGAGCAAAGTAGAAATGCTGGCATTCAGACCACTTTAAAGTGTACCTGTAGGGAAAAAAGGGCTGTAGTTTAAGGAAGCTGTCACCCGGGTTTACGCTCCCTTCACACATGCAATCGCAAAATGCTAGCGATTAGCGGTAATGTTTTGCGGCGGTGATTTTTACACAATAAACACGTATTTTTCACTGGACATTTTTGCATTTCTTGAGCGATCAGGATTTGCAATTGAAATACATTGCAATCGCTCAAAAAATTGCTAAAAAATGCTGGATGTAATCACGAATCGCCGGTGATCGCAGCAGTGAGATCACTGCCATATAGATTACATTGCACTAGCGCTTTTAAAAAGCACTAGTGATCGCTGGCGATTCAGTGATTAGCGGTAAAGGTGGCCACACACCATACAATAAAATGATACGATTTTACAGCAATTCAATAAAAACTCGGATCCCCCGAAACAATCGAAAGCTTTTTTTTTCATTCGACTGAAAAATCCAATCAGATTTCCCGTTTTCTTCTATTTTTATCGATCCGGAATGCCAGATATTTTTCTTCAATCTTTCTAATGATTGTATGGTGTGTGTTAGATTGTCAATTAATTAATATACACACCCTAGCAATTTTCTCAGAGTTTCCAATCATTTTTTATCATAATTGGGGAAAAACTGAACATAGGTGTGTGGTACATTGGTCAGATTTTTGAAATGTTACAATCAGTCAGAAAATTGATTGCAATTCTTAAATTGAACAGATTTTTTAAAAAATGGTATGGTGTGTGGCCACCTTAAGTGTGAATGGGCCCTAAGAGCCGGTTCACACATGCTTTTAAAAACGTACCATTTTCCGGATTGTACAGAGCTGGATAAGCAGACAAAAAAGTATACAATGTTTTGAAATGGAACTATTCACACATTTCAGTTCCATTTGATTACGAACAGCAGCCATTCACAACATACATTTAATTTATCATTACTATCTGTTTTTTGTTGTTTTTTCATAGGAAGTTCTTTGCAGCACACAGCATTGCAAGAGGAGAGGCGGCTGTCTTCTGTCCTGCTCTGTCAGTTCCCTTCCTGTCCTTTACAACTAATACATAACTGATGGAGAACCGATACAAAATGGAAGGAACGTACTGGACAGGACAACACTGGAACAGAACTCATAGGCGAACACAGGGGGGGATTACAGCTGCCCAGAATCCCCCCTCAGACCAGAGCCAGTGCAGTGTCTGTGGATAAGAACAAGTTGAGACACCTGAATATCTGCAGGTATCCTGCAACTCGCAGCACTGCCCCCTTTCTTTCCATGCTACAGTTGACTTTGGATGAAGCAGCAGTGTGTGTACAGAGCATGGAGCAGCAGCATGTGTACAGAGCATGGAGCAGCAGCATGTGTACAGAGCATGGAGCAGCAGCGTGTATACAGAGCATGGAGCAGCAGCGTGTGTACAGAGCATGGAGCAGCAGCATGTGTACAGAGCATGGAGCAGCTCTGGGGAACGTAACAGAGTCAGGTATGAGCACAGCCCTGTGCCCTGCTGTGTGAATGCTTCACTTTCCCCTTTCCACTTTCCATATCCTCATTATTATCTGTATCCAAACTGCTCCTGATATATCCCGTTGTCAATCAGAAGCAGATTGTACATTTAGGAAATAATTGTCAGATCGTGTCAGTTGGACGGGAAATTGCATTATGTGTACCCAGCATGATGTCCAACCATATTATTATACTGTATTGTGCGTGGCTGAGAGATGCCTTTCAGGAATCCCCCTCTTGAAAATCCTGGGTTTGCCCCTGTAACTGTACACATTTTCATGTGGTGTATGTGTGTATCCGGCCAATTCGAATTGAGGGTAAACAGCTGTATGCATAAGGGCTAGTTCACACCGGGTGCTTTTGGGGAGCGTTTCAGTGCTTTCCTGGTCGCCGGCAATCAGCAAAGCGCTGTGACAAATGTATCCCTGTAGGATCATTTTGAATGCAGAGTTTGGGATTAGCATAAATCATAAATGTTCTGCAGGAAGTATTTTGGCGCCAATAGTGATGCGTGAATGGTAATCGCAATCGCCGGAAAAAAAATTGCAATTGCTGGTCTTGTGATTTGTTTTGGGATCCAGGTGTGAACCAGGCCTTAGGGCTTGTTTCCACCTTGGCACTATGCAAGACACATCCAAACCCCTCTAGCTGTATTATGCATGGCATAGGGATTGGCATGCTTTCGTCTTTTTACCCACATGCAAATTGGACGTCAGCCTATTGGTTTCAATAGGATGCGTTTCCCTGTCTGAATTAGCATGCAGAGAAATGTAAATAATAACCCCAAGTGGAGACGGGCCCAACATCCTGTGGGTATTTGGTATGGACCCCCTTTTTTAATTTTATTATTGCTACTACACATGTCCAGATGGATAGGAATATTGTGGCTATGTCTATTTATGATTTATATGCATTGTTTAGCCACAGTAGTACATAGTAAATTTGCATGCACTATATTTTGTGACCACTAGAGGGTAGTAGTTGAACAGGCTTCAACTGTGATGGTCGTCTTTTTATATCTATTCCCCATTGCTCCAGCCTATACGAGCTTTTAATGTGTATGTATATTTATATCTATGTAAAATCTGTATGTATATGTAAATTCCCCCAGCATCTTTTATTCAGGTGCTTTCTAGCGGATCAGCTATGTTATATTATATATATATGTTATGTTTATTTATCTTGTATGATTCTGCGCTCCACAGTAATTAAACATTTCCTGGTGCCGGTTGACACCACAATGAGGCTTGGTTCCGGCGGTGCGCCGGATAGTGTGCATGCGTCAACGACGCGTGTCCCTGTCCGGCGGAGGGGCGTGGCCACGCCTCCCGATCGCGGAAGTTCAGGGCTACTTAAGGAGAGATGTATACACTGCACATCATCTCCGATGAAGGACGGATGTCCGACACGCTTTAGATAGGTACCGGGCCGGGCCTCCTTGTGTGGATACCAGTACATGCAGGGTAAGTTTAAGTTTTTGTCTTAGTCTAATTTTCTATTTGCGGCTGCGCAGATTCATTGTCACCAATCTAGCCATAGGGCCTTACAACATTGTATACCTTATATTTCTGTGTGGCACTGCAATTTAGATTGACTGATTATTGATATAGAGGGGATTGTCCTTCTTACCCAGTGTGAGATATTGTATCTATGTATTGACTATATGGTCCACACTTTGTGGCTCAGCCCGTGTACCAAAATATTTTTTAATTGTTTTTAATGAGCATTTCTTCCTTAATAAAGATTATTGATATGCAAGATGGAGCTGGAGATTTGGTTTATTTTTGATGTTGTGGGCATCTGTTTGATATTAGAGTTTGTATAACTGTCCATCAACATGGATCTTTGGTGTTTTTTGCTAGTGCTCTATTGTGTCTGCTTATGAGACGGGCCCTACATCACACAACAGGGCGGATTGTCTGATAACTGACCAATCATAATTACTACTTCTTTCCCCTTCTTACCTATTATAATTAACCTCCCTGGCGTTTTGTTTCTGCTGGATTTCTGCACAAAAAGTGATCCAATTCAATTCAATTTTTATAACCCCTTCTGTCCCCAGTGTGTCCTCCTCTGCCCCCCCAGTTTATCCTCCGCTACCCCGTTTTTCCTCAACTTTCCCCCCACTTGCTCCCCCTTCCCAAGTGCCCCCCTTCTGCCTCCGTGTACTATCAGAAGCGGCAGCTTAGCTCACCTAATCCATGGCTCCAGCAGCGACCACAGACCTCTGCTCTCCCGCACTGCTCCCCTAGTGCCGGCTTTTGCTGATCGCGTCATCAGCTGAAACCAGCACTAGAGGTACAGTGAACATGCTTGAGGGCTGGAGGGGGCAGAGGAGGACAAACAGGGCTCAACTATTGCACAATGCTATGCTCCTCCCCCTTCCTCAGCCTGCCAGATGGGCGTGTACTTTATAAGCTTACATCAGGCGTTTTTCCTCTGCAAGCCTATTGACTGTGTGGAGTATAGACTGGCTAGACATTTTTCATTTTCATTGCTACGAGATTCATTAGCTAACCTTGTCACTGATTTTCTACATCTATTGTTAATTGACAAATGAATTGACAGGCAGCAAACCTGGATGCTCCCATTTCACAGTGTTTATTAAAGAGTAACTGTCAGGCTGCAAAAGCTAATTTAAACCTCTATTCTCCTGTGTTAAACAGTTTAGAATGAAGCCAAAAAGGCAATACTGCAGTTAAAAATCTCTCTTACTTTTGAGGTGTGCTGAACAGCAAGGATGTTAGACCCAAGCTCTTAAAAGGACGAGAGGCCGCATACCATACTGCAAAGCATTCTGGGGCTGCTTGGGTCCTCCCCTCGGCTGCTAGTGAGAAGTTACAGGCTCATGTTACAACAGCCAGCACTGAAAAATCTCCGGGCAGAGTACACTGCAGAAGTCCGCTATTGTTCCTAGCCACATGGCTAATTTATATTCACTGCACAGTAGTGTTGTCTTTTGTGTGAGTGGAATCATCAGGAAGCAGGGAGGACATGACGACACATTTGGCTTCATAGGAGACAGACAAACATGGAACCTGCCATGAGCTGTCAGGAGCATCATTCTCTGCATATACTATATACAAATTCTGTGAAGTCCAAACGTGGACAGTGAAATGCATATGTAATGTAAGTACAGCCAGTATTTAGCTACTGATCTATGTGTTTATTTTTCTCTGAGACCCGATACCTCACAGCTCCTCTTTAAGAACCCTGTGGAATAACTGTTTTACACATACAGGTTTTGTATGCTTCCATATAAACTGAAATACGGTGTGCTATTAATCCCTGCAATGCATGGAGCTGAACTGAAGGGACTGCATTTTTTCTCACCAACAGAGCAGAGACACTTTGAAATATAAGATGAGGATCAGTATAAGAAGAGCTGCACATACATTATTCATTCTTGCTTTGAAGCATCCTCCATATGCAGCTGATGAGCTTCCACCAGTTCACACAGCCTCCAACTCTTCTCCACTCTTGGTGGCTTCCTGTGTACAACTCTACACTCAGGACAGGCTACCTGGTATTCGACAGAATATTCGTACTCCCATGTTCTGTTGATGCACCCCTTACAGTAGCTGTGGCCACATGGAAGAGTTATCGGATCCTTGTAGATATCTGTGCAGATACAGCAGGTCAGAGCATCGGTCAGGTATGTGGGGGGAGGAGACCTGGAGAATGACATCAGAAATAACGGTCAAAGTGTGCCTTTTAGATCATTAAAATCATACCTCCCAACATTTTGAGATGAGAAAGAGGCCACACTTAAAGTGAACCAGAGACGAAGCACCCTCATGTATTTTACCATAGAAATCAGTGGGAACATTAGAGAAAACATTTACCATGCTCTCTGTTCCATCCTCACTGCTAAAAGTGTCTGTTATCTAGCTGAGATAAGAATCCCGGACTGAGCATTGATTCTGGCTTTGCTATAATGACTCATCTATAATGATTCCTGAGCAAAGCCAGCAGGGGGCAGGCTTGGACTTGAAAAGACACAAAAGAACACAGTCTCAGCTATAATTATTCTGTAGCAAAGCCAGACCGACTGCTCAGTCAGGATTCTTATCAGAGGTGCTAACAGGCAAATTAAACAGAGAACAATGAAACAAAGAGCAGATTAGGTGTTTACTGTCATGTTCCCACTGATTTATAAGGTAAAATACATGAGGGTGCTTCATCTCTGGTTCTCTTTAAGCCACACCCCTGAGACACCCCTAAGTATACCCCTGACTAGTGTTGGGCGAACAGTGTTCGCCACTGTTCGGGTTCTGCAGAACATCACCCTGTTCGGGTGATGTTCGGGTTCGGCCATATGGCCGAACTAAGAGCGCATGGCCGAACGTTACCCGAACGTTCGGCTAGCGCTGTGATTGGCCGAACGGGTCACGTGTAGTGTTGGGCGAACATCTAGATGTTCGGGTTCGGGCCGAACATGGCCGAACTCCGAACATAATGGAAGTCAATGGGGACCCGAACTTTCGTGCTTTGTAAAGCCTCCTTATATGCTACATACCCCAAATTTACAGGGTATGTGCACCTTGGGAGTGGGTACAAGAGGAAAAAAAAAATTAGCAAAAAGAGCTTATAGTTTTTGAGAAAATCGATTTTAAAATTTCAAAGGGAAAACTGTCTTTTAAATGCGGGAAATGTCTGTTTTCTTTGCACAGGTAACATGCTTTTTGTTGGCATGCAGTCATAAATGTAATACATATAAGAGGTTCCAGGAAAAGGGACCGGTAACGCTAACCCAGCAGCAGCACACGTGATGGAACAGGAGGAGGGTGGCGCAGGAGGAGAAGGCCACGCTTTGAGACACAACAACCCAGGCCTTGCATGAGGACAAGAAGCGTGCGGATAGCAATTTGCATTTTGTCGCCATGCAGTCATAAATGTAATACAGATGAGAGGTTCAATAAACAGGGACCGGAAACGCTAACCCATCACAGATGTTCATTGTTCATGTTACTTGGTTGGGGTCCGGGAGTGTTGCGTAGTCGTTTCCAATCCAGGATTGATTCATTTTAATTTGAGTCAGACGGTCTGCATTTTCTGTGGAGAGGCGGATACGCCGCCGATCTGTGACGATGCCTCCGGCAGCACTGAAACAGCGTTCCGACATAACGCTGGCTGCCGGGCAAGCCAGCACCTCTATTGCGTACATTGCCAGTTTGTGCCAGGTGTCTAGCTTCGATACCCAATAGTTGAAGGGTGCAGATGGATTGTTCAACACAGCTACGCCATCTGACATGTAGTCCTTGACCATCTTCTCCAGGCGATCGGTGTTGGAGGTGGATCTGCACGCTTGCTGTTCTGTGTGCTGCTGCATGGGTGTCAGAAAATGTTCCCACTCCAAGGACACTGCCGATACCATTCCCTTTTGGGCACTAGCTGCGGCTTGTGTTGTTTGCTGCCCTCCTGGTCGTCCTGGGTTTGCGGAAGTCAGTCTGTCGGCGTACAACTGGCTAGAGGAGGGGGAGGATGTCAATCTCCTCTCTAAAGTCTCCACAAGGGCCTGCTGGTATTCTTCCATTTTGACCTGTCTGGCTCTTTCTTCAAGCAGTTTTGGAACATTGTGTTTGTACCGTGGATCCAGAAGGGTATAAACCCAGTAATTGGTGTTGTCCAGAATGCGCACAATGCGTGGGTCGCGTTCAATGCAGTCCTAGGCCGAAGAGGTCATAGCCTAGGGTCACAAAACCTGTTTATTTGGGCAATTTCAATGGTGGCGAGTCTGACGTACATAAATCGCAGCAATGGCCGTTAGCAACGTCTGAATCTCACGAAATGTCTCATGCAGGTAGAAGACATATTGTTAGACTTGGGCTCCAAAGATGGGGTCCCTACATCTCTGCAAATCAGAGTTACAGGGCTCCAAATTTGGTAAAATCCCCCATAGGCTTTCATTGGGCCTCCTATTTACAGTTCCAAAATCTCACATCTTTTCAAAGGGCAATTACTCAGCAGTGGCAAATTTTCTAGCATTGTAGGGACCCTTAGGGGGAACATTACTGGTGAGTTTCGGGCACCTAGGCCAAAGAGGTCATAGCCTAGGGTCACAAAAACCTGTTTATTTGGGCTATTTCAATGGTAGTGATGGTGGCGTACATAAATCTCAGCAATGGCCGTTAGCAAAGTCTGAATCTCACGAAATGTCTCATGCAGGTAGAAGACATATTGTTAGACTTGGATTCCAAAGATGGGGTCCCTACATCTCTGCAAACCAGAGTTACAGGGGTCCAAAATTGGTAAAATCCCCCATAGGATTTCATTGCCTCCCTATTTCACTTTCCAAAATCTCACATCTTTTCAAAGGGCAATGGCTCAGCAGTACCAAATTTTCTAGCATTGTAGGGACCCTTAGGGGGAACATGACTGGTGAGTTTCGGGCCCCTAGGCCAAAGAGGTCATAGCCTAGGGTCACAAAAACCTGTTTATTTGGGCTATTTCAATGGTAGTGATGGTGGTGTACATAAATCGCAGCCATGGCCGTTAGCAACGTCTGAATCTCACGAAATGTCTCATGCAGGTAGAAGACATATTGTTAGACTTGGATTCCAAAGATGGGGTCCCTACATCTCTGCAAACCAGAGTTACAGGGGTCCAAAATTGGTAAAATCCCCCATAGGATTGCATTGCCTCCCTATTTCACTTTCCAAAATCTCACATCTTTTCAAAGGGCAATGGCTCAGCAGTACCAAATTTTCTAGCATTGTAGGGACCCTTAGGGGGAACATGACTGGTGAGTTTCGGGCCCCTAGGCCGAAGAGGTCATAGCCTAGGGTCACAAAAACCTGTTTATTTGGGCTATTTCAATGGTAGTGATGGTGGCGTACATAAATCGCAGCCATGGCCGTTAGCAACGTCTGAATCTCACGAAATGTCTCATGCAGGTAGAAGACATATTGTTAGACTTGGATTCCAAAGATGGGGTCCCTACATCTCTGCAAACCAGAGTTACAGGGGTCCAAAATTGGTAAAATCCCCCATAGGATTTCATTGGGCCTCCTATTTACCGTTCCAAAATCTCACACCATTTCAAAGGGCAATGGCTCAGTCAGCAGTGGCAAAACTCACCAGTCATGATCCCCCTAAGGGTCCCTACAATGCTAGAAAATTTGGTACTGCTGAGTAATTGCCCTTTGAAAAGATGTGAGATTTTGGAACTGTAAATAGGAGGCCCAATGAAAGCCTATGGGGGATTTTACCAAATTTGGAGCCCTGTAACTCTGTTTTGCAGAGATGTAGGGAACCCATCTTTGGAGCCCAAGTCTAACAATTTGTCTTCTACCTGCATGAGACATTTCGTGAGATTCAGACGTTGCTAACGGCCATTGCTGCGATTTATGTACGTCAGACTCGCCACCATTGAAATTGCCCAAATAAACAGGTTTTGTGACCCTAGGCTATGACCTCTTCGGCCTAGGACTGCATTGAACGCGACCCACGCATTGTGCGCATTCTGGACAACACCAATTACTGGGTTTATACCCTTCTGGATCCACGGTACAAACACAATGTTCCAAAACTGCTTGAAGAAAGAGCCAGACAGGTCAAAATGGAAGAATACCAGCAGGCCCTTGTGGAGACTTTAGAGAGGAGATTGACATCCTCCCCCTCCTCTAGCCAGTTGTACGCCGACAGACTGACTTCCGCAAACCCAGGACGACCAGGAGGGCAGCAAACAACACAAGCCGCAGCTAGTGCCCAAAAGGGAATGGTATCGGCAGTGTCCTTGGAGTGGGAAAATTTTCTGACACCCATGCAGCAGCACACAGAACAGCAAGCGTGCAGATCCACCTCCAACACCGATCGCCTGGAGAAGATGGTCAAGGACTACATGTCAGATGGCGTAGCTGTGTTGAACAATCCATCTGCACCCTTCAACTATTGGGTATCGAAGCTAGACACCTGGCACAAACTGGCAATGTACGCAATAGAGGTGCTGGCTTGCCCGACAGCCAGCGTTATGTCGGAACGCTGTTTCAGTGCTGCCGGAGGCATCGTCACAGATCGGCGGCGTATCCGCCTCTCCACAGAAAATGCAGACCGTCTGACTCAAATTAAAATGAATCAATCCTGGATTGGAAACGACTACGCAACACTCCCGGACCCCAACCAAGTAACATGAACAATGAACATCTGTGATGGGTTAGCGTTTCCGGTCCCTGTTTATTGAACCTCTCATCTGTATTACATTTATGACTGCATGGCGACAAAATGCAAATTGCTATCCGCACGCTTCTTGTCCTCATGCAAGGCCTGGGTTGTTGTGTCTCAAAGCGTGGCCTTCTCCGCCTGCGCCACCCTCCTCCTGTTCCATCACGTGTGCTGCTGCTGGGTTAGCGTTACCGGTCCCTTTTCCTGGAACCTCTTATATGTATTACATTTATGACTGCATGCCGACAAAAAGCATGTTACCTGTGTAAAGAAACATGACATTTTCCACATTTAAAAGACAGTTTTCCCTTTGAAACTTTAAAATCGATTTTCTCAAAAACTATAAGCTCTTTTTGCTACATTTTTTTTCCTCTTGTACCCACTCCCAAGGTGCACATACCCTGTAAATTTGGGGTATGTAGCATGTAAGGAGGCTTTACAAAGCACAAAAGTTCGGGTCCCCATTGACTTCCATTATGTTCTGAGTTCGGGTCGAACACCCGAACATCGCGGCCATGTTCGGCCTGTTCGGCCCGAACCCGAACATCTAGATGTTCGCCCAACACTACCCCTGACACACCCCTTGTCACACATTCCATAAAGATTTCATAGGAAAAATATATTGTTTTATAATTCAAACCACTCTGGTCCTTTCTATCCGGGTTAATTTTCATACTAACATTTGAAAATAAAAAATATATCAATTCAAAAGATAAGAATAAAATGTAACCACTTTTAAAGGGAAGATCCGCGCTGCCCAAAAAAACCAAACTGCACTTACCTGGGGCTTCTTCCAGCTCCTGGCAGTTGATCGGTGTCCTCGCCGCAGCTCCTGCGTCTCCCGGTGTCCAGCGGTGAAGAAGCCGACCTCGCCAGGTCGGCTTCCTGTGCGCTCCACGGCGGGGGGCCACGTGGTGTAAGTGACGTCATCTGGTCTTTACTGCGCAGACGCAGTAGTTCTGCGCCCGTGCAGTAGAGACCCGATGACGTCACGTACCCCACGTTACCCGCGCCACGGAGCACAAAGGAAGCCGACCCGGAAGCCGACCTGGCGAGGTCGGCTTCCTCACCGCTGGACGCCGGGAGGGAGAGGAGCTGCGGCGAGGGCACCGATCGACTGCCAGGAGCTGGAAGAAGCCCCAGGTAAGTGCAGTTTGGTTTTTTGGGCAGCGCGGATCTTCCATTTAACCACATTTTTTCAGGAGAAAAATACATATATTTACACAGATCATCTGTACATCAGTCCTGAAAAAGGGACAAATGAGGAGGAAAGAGGGACAGAGGGACTGGATTCCCAAAGAGGGACTGTCCCTCCAAAAGAGGAACAGCTGGGAGCTATGATAAAGGGAGTCTGAAGCGGATTTAAAAAAAAAAAAAAAAACAGATACTATAGTTACCTAAGGAGAGGGAAGGCTCTAGATCCTATAGAGCCTTGCCGTTCTCCTACTGGCATCCTCGTGCCCCCCCAGGCTCCCCCGTTAGCAGTCTATGACTGTTCGGTCGTGGACAGCTTTCTTCCGTGTTGGGTGGCCTTCGGCAGTCTTTGGAAGCACTCGGGCTTCCGAACACGGGCTGCTCTGTACTGCGAACCTGTGCGTGCGCAGTACAGAGCTAATGGTCTTGAGGAGCCTGAGTGATTCCGAAGACTTCTGCAGCAGGATAATCAAACGGGGGAGTCTGTGAGGGAACGAGGACACCATGAGGAGAACGGGAACGATCTATAGGACACAGCGCCATGTAGATACTAGGGAAGATATCAGCTTTCAAGCAAAGTTTTCTATTTCAATTCCCCCTAGAAGTGTTAATTTATATTATGAGACCATGGCCTATATGCAATTCACTTTTTCTCCTGAGATTTCTAATTTTTTTCATATGGGCCCATAGCTGGTCTGGATTCCCACATAGCATAGGCCACATAGGCCGGTGCCTTGGGCAGGAAAAGAGCGTCAGGAGAGCTGGGTCGGGTGTCACACACCAGCAGCAGATCAGCTGTTGTCCGGGAATCAGCTGTCTGCACCGGCCCTGCTGTCCTCCTCCAGTCTCTCCTGCAGCATGCACGGCATTGAGACGAGGGCCCCTCCCATCCTCAACTCTCCACTATGACACTGAGGGGAGGGGCTGAGCAGAGCCAAGGGACCTGGACATAGGAGATTTGAGAAATTAGATGACTGAGTGCACTGACAGATGGATCCATGTTAACACTTGTCCTGTCTTGCTTTCCGTGCCAACCCCCTCTATGTTGCTTTCTCTATCCATTCTCTCTCTCATGCTCTGTTCACCCTCACTATCTGCAAACTTCTGCCAATGTATTTATATAGCAGTGACATCTTCTGCAGCACATTACAGAGTACATAGTCATGTCACTGACTGTCCTCAGAGGAGCTCACACTCTAATCTTACTACAGTCATAGTCTAATGTCCTACCATATTATTGTTATATATTTATACAGCACTGACATCTCCTGCAGCACATTACAGAGTACACAGTCATGTCACTGACTGTCCTCAGAGGAACTCACAATCTAATCCTACCATAGTCAGTCTAATGTCCTACCATATTATTATTAGTATGTATTTATATAGCACTGACATCTTCTGCAGCACATTACAGAGTACATAGCCATGTCACTGACTGTCCTCAGAGGAGCTCACAATCTAATCCTACCATAGTCATAGTCTAGTGTCCTACCATATTATTATTATTTATACAGCACTGACATCTTCTGCAGCACTTTAAAGAGTACATAGTCATGTCCCCAGCTACCTGTCTTTAGAGAAGCTTGAAATCCTATCCTTACCACAGTCATAGTAAGGCCAGTTATGTGGGAGGACCAATTAACGTAATAATAATAATAAAAATCCATGTATTTCAGTCATTCAACGTCAAAGGTGAAACTAATGTACGAAATAGACTCATTACATACAAAGCAAGATATTTCAAGCCTTTATTTGTTATAATTTTGATGATTATGGCTTATGAGAACCTGAAAATCAAAATCTTAGACCATTAGAAAATTACATTAAATCAATAAGGCCCGGTTCACATTAGCGGTCGCCGTCCGGAATCGCCGTGCCGGAGCCGGACCGCTTGCAGAACGGACGGAACGGACGCACGGCAATAGCAATGAAAGCCTATGCGTCCGTTCACATGCGTCCGTTCTGCCGGACCGGAGCCGGACCGGATCCGGACCGGATCCGGACTCCGGCGTCCGTTCCAACATGCGCTATTTTTTGGTCCGGCTCCTCCGGCAGCCGTATCCGGAGCGGAGCCAGACTGCACCATCCGGCCAATACAAAGCAATGAGAGCCGGAGAGCGCACAACACACTGGCTACAAAAACCGGACGTTCTACCCCACTTCCTATGCATTTTGGATGGGGACCACATGGGCCCAGCGTTCAAAGAGTGGGGCAGCAGCGATTTCATGCTGGAGCTCGTTTTGGCAGCAACATGTCTGATGTCTGATAACGAGGAGGCGAACAACAGGAAGGAGAGAATTCCCAGGTTTACGAGTAAAAAATGCCTGGATCCATGGTCCCAACTGCAGTCTCTGTATCCACGGATGGTCTCCACACATCCACCTGTCTCCAACAATGACCCCAGACCCTTCTGCTGACCTCCCAGACACCAGGTATTTACAGGATGTTATCTCCTTAAGAAACCGGATCCGGACCGCAACCGTGTTCACACCGCACGGAAACCGGATGCAAACGGACCGGATCCGGACCGGATCCGGATAGGAACCGTACGGATCAGGTCCGGTCCGGCTCCGGTGCGGTCCGGACATCCGGTGCGGTTTTCACAAAACCGCAAGTGTGAACGGGGCCTTAAACAAAGTTTGTAAAATTGAAAAATGTTGGACCTTTGAAAAGTCAATTCATGCATACGCACTCAGTACTTCATTTGAGCCCCTTTTTACAATACAATACAATAACATTTCTATAGCGCTTTTCTCCCATAGGACTCAAAGCGCTTAGGCTCTCTCAGATTCAGTAATTAGTAGGATGAAGTATTCACACAACAAAAGTTATATTTCTGCAAATGCCAAACTGAACAGGTGGGTTTTCAGTCTGGATTTAAACACATCCAGGGATGGAGCTGTCCTGATCTGTTGAGGTAAGGAGTTCCAAAACGTAGGGGCAGCATGACAGAAGGCTCTGGGACCAAAAGTTTCCAAGTGGACTCTGGGTATGACTAGATTATTAGAACCTGTTGATCTGAGAATGCGGGGATTGCTACGCAGCTGCAACATATCTTTCATGTATCCAGGGCCTAAATTATTCAGGGATTTAAATGTCAGTAGGCCGATCTTGAATAGGACCCTCCATTCTATAGGTAGCCAGTGAAGGGAATGCAGGACTGGCGTTATGTGGCAGTGACGGGGTTGGTTGGTTAGCAGTCTGGCAGCAGTATTCTGTATCAGCTGTAGTCGGTACAAGACCTTTTTTGGAAGGCCAGTGTAGAGAGCATTGCAGTAGTCCAGTCGAGATGTGATGAAGGCGTGGACTAAGGTTGGCAGATCTTCTGGGGGTATGAGGTGCTTGATTTTTGCAATGTTCTTCAGGTGAAAATAGGATGATTTCACCACAGCAGAGATTTGAGTTCTAAAGTTTAAATCCCAATCAATTAGAA
Organism: Hyperolius riggenbachi; assembly: GCF_040937935.1. Classification (NCBI taxonomy): domain Eukaryota; kingdom Metazoa; phylum Chordata; class Amphibia; order Anura; family Hyperoliidae; genus Hyperolius; species Hyperolius riggenbachi. Next base: position 26,614,773 of record NC_090652.1, read on the forward strand.
CTCCCAGGCTACGCACATGATCAGAGCTGCGCAGATCCGTGCCTCCTATTCCCAGTGGTGAAGACTGCAAGTTAAGTTGTTTTGTTATCATGCTCTGCCCTCCTATCAGAAGGACTTCAGTTTTGTCTGCATTTAGTTTCAGCCAGTTGTCATTCATCCATTGCTGTAGTTCACGTAAGCAGGCGTTTATAGTTAGAGTTGGGTCTGTCACACCAGGCTTGAAGGAAAGATATAGTTGAGTGTCGTCTGCATAGCAGTGGTATGTCAGGCCATGTTTTTTTGATTAGTTTTCCCAGCGGTAACATGTAAATCGTGAAAAGCAGGGGAGAGAGGATTGAGCCCTGGGGCACCCCATACCTAAGTGATACAGGGGTGGACAGGAAGGGCCCCATAGACACTTTGTGGGTTCTGCCACTCAAGAAGGATTGGAACCACTGAAGAACTATGCCATCAATGCCGCAGTATTCCTGTAGCCTGTTTATCAAGATGTCATGGTCAACTGTATCAAAGGCTGCAGAAAGGTCTAGCAGTATGAGGATGGAGCACTCTCCTCTGTCTCTTGCCATGAGCAGGTGGTTGCATATTTGGATGAGGGCCGTTTCAGTGCTGTGGTGTTTCCTGAAGCCAGACTGGAATGGGTCATAACTGTTGTTTTGTAGGATTTTGGCTTCTAGCTGGAGGTAAACAGCTTTTTCAATTAGCTTGCCCAGAAAGGGAAGGTTAGAGACAGGTCTGTAGCTGGTCATTGCATCTGGGTCCAGGGAGGGTTTTTTGAGGAGAGGCTTGATGATTGCTTCCTTCAGTAAAGCAGGAAATATCCCTGATTTTAAGGAACAGTTAACAATTTTTAGGAATACCGGTACGAACAGGTCGGGGCAGTTCAACATGAACTGTGTTGGGCCAGGATCTAGGTCACAGGTAGTTAGGCGGACGTGAAGGAGGATGCTTGATGTGACTTCTTCATCAATTTCTTTGAAGTTTGACCAAGGTGTTACATTGTCTCTGCTAATGGTCTTCGGCGCTATATTAGGCTCAGATGCTGTAAGTTGGATGGCGGACCTTATAGCGGAGACTTTGTCTGTGAAGAAATGGGCAAATTGGTCACAGAGGTCCTTTGAAGACTCGATGTTAAGTTTTTGACATGCCGGGTTGCAGAGTTTTTCCACTGTGCGGAACAGTTGGGCTGGTTTGTTAACTGCATTTGCAATCTCTTGTGATAGAAAGGATGATTTTTTTCCCGTGATTACCTTTTGGTAGCTCTTCAAGTGGAGGATTAAGGCATGTTTGTCTTCTGGGGACTGAGATTTGCGCCACAGTCTCTCAAGTTTTCGGCCTTGTCTTTTCAGCTCTTTTATAGCGTTATCAAACCACTGTGCATGATGGTGTGGAGTAAGATATTTGGTGCGCAGAGGAGCAATGGTCTCAAAGGTGGAGGACACACATTTGTTGTATTTAAACACCAGAGTATCAGGGTCCAAGCTGGAGTCAGTCAATTCATCAAAGCTAAGGTTATCTCGGATATGTTGAGGTGTTAGTCCTTTTAAGCGGCGATATTTTATTTGATTCTTGACCTGGTGTTTGACAGCTGGTATTGAGAGGGAGAAGTGGATAGTGTGATGGTCTGACCAGGCAACAGGATTAATTTCCACATTGGCTATTGACAGCCCAGTATGGAATATAAGGTCCAGAGTGTGGCCTTTCCTGTGAGTAGCAGAGCTGATTGATTGGAGGAAGCCCAGTTCATGTAAGGCACGAGGTAGCTCTATTCCAAGTTTTGAAGAGGAGTCATCCACCCATGTATTGAAATCTCCAAGAACAATCCATCTGGGGTGTTCCAGTGTTAGGTTGCATAGGAGGTCTACAAGTTCCTTAAGGAAGTCTAAGGAGTGTTTTTCTGGTGGGCGGTAGATCAGCAATATGTTAATGTTTTTCTCAGCTGAAAGTTGCACCCCCAAGCATTCAAACGAGTTGGTAGGACCTACAGTAAGTGGTCTGATTTTTAAAGCTGATCTAAAGCAAAGTGCAACCCCTCCTCCCCTGCGTTCTTTCCTGTTGCAGTATATCACGGAATAGTTTGTTGGCACGGCAGCCTCCAGGGTGGGGCCAACTGGTTCAGAAAGCCAGGTTTCAGTCAGGCAGGCCAGATCAGAAGACTCTATTAGATCATGTATGATTGCTGTTTTGTTGTTTATCGATCTGACATTACAGAGGACAGCCTTGATGGGGCTACCCTGGGAGCTAGGGTCTGAGATTGATGACTCCAAGACAGAACAGTCTCCAGATGTGTGGCTGTCATCTCTGCTGGATTGTGCTGGAGCTATTAGGGTTGTTGGCTGGGTGTACTCTGCAGATTTTGTCACAGAGTTATTTTGGTTCTGCGGTGAAGAATATCTTTTCCCACGTCCTCTCGAGCCTCTCTTTGTCTTTCTGAAGATTCCAACAGACTTCAGTAGAATTATTGTGGATTTGTCAATTGGATAGATATTTCTTGGTTGGTATACAGCTAGAAGTCTCTCTGCTGAATATTGATGTTTACACATTAGGATGGACAAGAGACAGCTCAGGGCTCCTGCTGAGATAGGTCCTATTTAGAGTCAAGGTGTGAAGTTTGTCAGCTGTGGCTGGTATCCTGCAGAGATCAAAGGGCCTTTATAGACTGAATTGTCCTTACACAGAGATGTATGGATGGACAGCATGAATTTGAAAACACAGTTCTTTGTTTAGGAATTTGAAGATATAATGTATAATATATGTAGAAAAATATAGTCTATTGAGCATAGATGCTGTAGATAATCGATGAAAGTTACTCACAGGATGGGAGAGGGCAGGCACAAAGAGGCAGAAAGTCTTTAAGGTCTCAGGTCAATTCCAAGGAAGGTGTGCAGTGTTCAGCCGTGTGTGATACCAAGGAAGATCCAATCCAGCTTAAATCTTTGCCATCCCAAGTAATCCAGGTGTTCTGAAAGGTTATAGGTGTTGCTGGAGAAGTGCTACATTAGAATCCACTGAAATTTCGGTCCAGTCTTTTCATTAAGAGGTTTAAAGTAGCAGAAATGAGATGTAATGTCTGGAGCAGCCTTAGAGAGCAGCAGCACCAGTCTGGGCGCGCTCAGTAGTGTATCAATTGCTGCCTCAATGCGGTGTGGCATGGATGGATGGATGCTGAATCATGTCTCTCATCTTTCTCGTGGCAATGCTCCATAGATTCTCTATGGGGTTCAGGTCAGGCCAGTTTTCCATGGTCATGGAACCAGTTTTGGTATTTTTGGCAGTGTGGGCAGGTGCCAAGTCCTGCCAGAAAATGAAGTCATCAACTCCATAAAGCTGGTCTGTGGAAAGAAGCATGAAGTGCTCCAAAATCTCCTGGTAGATGTTCGGGTTGACTCTGGACTTAATGAAGCACAGTGGACCAACACCAGCAGATGACATGGCTCCCCAAATCAACACAGACTGTGTAAATTTCTCACTGGACTATAAGTATCTTGGATTGTGTGCTGCTACATTCTTCCTCCACACTCTGGGTCTTTGATTTCCAAAGAAGTTGCAAAATTTGCTCTCATCAGAAAAGAGGAGTCATGCCATTGAATTCCTGCTGGGGAATTCTCCCCTCATGAGGTCTCTCCTCATGTTAGGAACTCTGTGAACATCCTGAACAGTCCCCTGACCAATTTGCAGTATTTAAAGGAAACCTGAGACGGGTTAATTGGGTGTATTTATACTTACCTGGGGTTACCTCCAGCCCCATGAGGTGTTTGGGCTCCCTCACCGTCCTTTCCGGCTGCTCTGTTCACATGATATGCCCCCTGGTAATCTGGCCAAACACGCTCTTTTATACATGCACTCCCTGACACACTTCTGTAGCACAGAGATGCACGACTGGCCAGATTACTGGGGGAGGAGGGGGGAGATATCAAGTGAATGGAGCTGCCAGAGAGGACAGGGAGGAAGCCTGCACACTTCATGGGGCTGGAGGAAGCCCCAGGTAAGTATAAATACACCCATTAATCCCTTCTCCAGTACACTTTAAGACCACCTCTGGCAAAAGAACAGTAGGCCTTGTGTTCTGGTCACATAGCCTTGTACCTTGTTCCTTGCCTGTACTTTGCATTGATCTCCTGGTATTGATTTCCGCTTTGTCTGACCACTCTCTTGCTCACTGCCTGTATTGCTCTCGATAGTCTGTCTGACTGTCTTCAGTGTGCTGATTTTGCTGATATATATATATATATATATATACACATATATATATATACACATACATACTGTATATATATATATATATACACATACATACTATATATATATATATATATATATATATATATATATATATATATATATATATATATATATATATATATATATATATATATATATATATATATATATATATATGACTATGGTGTGGCTTAGATTGTGAGCTCCTCTGAGGGACAGTTAAGTGAAAAGACAATATACTCTGTACAGCGCTGCAGAAGATTTTGACGCTATATAAATACTAAATAATAATATAAGCATGATAATTGCTCCTGTATATTTGCCAGTGCGTATATATTGTGTGATCAGTGTCTCTGTGTGTTGCTATAAACACGTTTTCACCTTCAAATTTTGCAGACCTGAGTATTTTCTTGCAAGTGATCTCTTGTTCCTGCCTGGTCTTGATAACAATCTGCATGAACAGATCCTTACAAGAGGACTTTGGACCACTGAGCAACAAACCAGTTTTTTTTTTCTTTAGCCCAGGTAAGATGCTTTTGACGTTGTTTGTTTTTCAGGCTTTATAAGAGGAATGCGACATTTGAAGCCCATGTCCAGGATCCGTCTGTGTGTGGTGGTTCTTGATGCACTGACGCCAGCCTCAGTCCACTCCTTGTAAAAATTCCACAACACTTTTGAATGGCCTTTTTTCTGACAATCCTCTCCAGGCTACGGTCACCTCTGCTGCTCGTACACCCTTTTCTTCCACAATTTTCCCTTCTACATAACCTTCTATTAATGTGGTTTGATACAGCACTTTCGGGACATCCAACTTCTTTTACAATTACCTTTTGAGGCCCTCCTTATGGAGGATGTCAATGATGATTTTCTGTACAACTGGCAGGTCAGCAGTCTTTCCTATGATTGTGATTCCTACCTGACTGAGAGACCATGTAAAGGCTCAGAAACCCTTTGCAGGAGTTTTTGATTATTTAGCTGCTTAGAGTATGACACTTTGAGCCAAAAATATTGAACATTTTCACCATTTTCTTATGGGCTGAGATTTTAATTTTGGGGTTCTCATAAGCTGTAAGCCATAATCATCAAAATGATAACAAATAAAGGATTGAAATATCTTGTTTTGCATGTAATGAGTCTATTTCATATATTCGTTTCACATTTATAGTTGAATTACTGAAATAAATGAGCTTTTGCACAATATTCTACGTTTTTTGTTTTTTTTTACTTCACCTGTATATACAGAATGTCACAAAAGTGAGTATACCTCTCAGATTTGTGAAACTATGTCAATATATATTTTCTTGGGACAACACTAAAGATATGACACTGTGATACAAAGAGTCATAATTGTTCTTTCAATGAACTGTAGCTCCCCAGTGCCAGCAGCACTCATGCAGCCCCCAACCAAGACATCACCATTTCTGACTGTAGGCAAGACACACTTGTCTTGGTACTTCTAATAAGTTTATCTTGGTCCTATTAGACCACAGGACATGGTTCCAGTAATCCAAGTCCTTAGTCTGCTTGTCTTTTGCATCATCTTTCGAAGAGGCTTCCTTCTGGGCCAACAGACATGCAGACCAATTTAATGCAGCGTGCAGCGTATGTTCTGAGCATTGACACCCCCCCCTCCAATCCCTTCCACCTCTGCAGCAATGCTACCAGCACTCACACACCTACACTATTTGCAAAAGACAACCTCTGGGTATGAAGCTTAGCTGAGCATGTGCTCTCAACTTCTTTGGTCGACCATGGTTATGCCTGTTTTGAGTGAAACCTGTTAAAGAGCCTCTGAAGTCTCCCTAAAATTAGTTTTTTTTCTCTTCAAACTCAGCGCACATATAATCTCAACTAATCGCTTAACAGCTTATTTGCCGCACACTTAAGCTGAGAGGTGCTTTCATCATAGTTTGTAATGCAGCATATCTTTTTCTAAAATTAATTAATCTTTATTTATACCTTTATAAGCAGTGGAAAGAACACCTCCCCCATCCCTTCACTTAAAATACCATAGCCTTGGCCTCGCTATAATATAGTATATCCATCTCCATTCCTCCATCTAACATACTTCTCATTCCTACACTCAATTCCCACACACATCTACTGCATTCATCACATCACAGCCGTCTCCACTATTCTACAGCATATCCATCTCTCATCTAACATCCTTTGCACTTGTACCTTCAACTCCCACTCACATCTACCACATTCATCACTCATTCCCTGTCTTATACGTGCCCCCCATCTATACCAAGGGTATACCTCAGATCACTACCCTGCCCCTCTAAGTGGACTCCTCAAAATTTTCAACAAGATGGTTCCACAAGTTTTCCCCACAATCATACAATGGGCTCGATTCACAAAGCGGTGCTAACCCAGTTAGAGACTTTAGGCGTGATAACCATTGCACCACGCTGGTGAAAAGCCAGTTTAGGCGTGATAAGTTTAGGAGTGCTAAGTTTAGGCACGATAAGTTTAGGCATGATAAGTTTAGATAAGTTTAGATTGCGCGCAAAGTCCCGCACGCAAAGCAGTGCCATTAAACTCTATGCAAAGTGCACCAAACTTTGCTAGCGCAAAACTTTTGATCAGCTGTGCACTGCGGTGCTAACCCAGTTGGTGCTTAAACTTATCATGCCTAAACTTATCACACCTAAACTTATCATGCCTAAACTGAGTTTAGGCGTGATAAAGGGCTTTTCCACAGCGTGCTAACTGTTAGCACCGCTTTGTGAATCAGGCCCATTGTGTTCATCCTGTTAATCCATTCCATCAATGTTGGTGGAGTAGAGCCTCTCCAGCCCAACGCTATCATAGATTTAGCTACAACTGTTCCAATTTCTTTTATAAGACAGCAACTTATGCCGTCATATCTATCAGCAAAACTGAGGATAGCTTCCGATGCTGTTAGCTTAAAACAAACTTTCAACAAGGTACTTGAAAAATCTATTATTTCCTGCCAAAAAGGTTTAATAACAGGGCAGGACCACCACATGTGAGTAGCTGTACCCCCTCCCTGGCCACATCTCCAACATTTAGCCCCACTCTGCGAATATTGACAACGTATAGGTGTTAAGTACCATCTAGTGATAGCCTTGAACTGGACAAGCCGTAGCCCAGGATCCTGGACTTTCCAACTGTTTGAACAAATTGTGGGCCATTTTTCTTTAAGCAAAGGATCAAGCTCACTCTCCCATTTGGTACAGTAGGAAGGGGGTGGAAGAGTGCAACACTCCGTATATCTCACAAAGTCATAAAGCTTTGACAGTTTTTTTCCAGGTCTATATTTAAAAATAGATGTTTTTCAAAAATGTTTAGTTCTTTCCTCACAGGTCCCCCATTAAACTCCATTTTCCACAAATAACTACAAGCTTGTATTAATCCCCATGTATTCCTCTGTTTTGTTGTCTCCACAAGCCCAGTAATCCCTAAGGTCTTATCCCCCTTTAAGTGTATAATGCGGATTTCCACACTTTTTATGTAATTGGTGAGATGCCTGTATTTTTCTGCCATTTGGAGATTATCCAATAAAGGGCCCTTAAAGTTGGTTTAGTTAAAGGATGGCTAGATATTTGGAGAAGTCTATAAATGTTCCCCGGAATCCATGTAAAAACAGTATCAAAGTTACACTCCTCCCCCTCCAACCATGGCCATACTTTTGATGGGTTTTTAGATGTAAAGGCCCCCGAGAGTTCCCTCTTTAAGTCCAGCATCCTGGCCAGCTGCACACTCAAATAGTAACTCCTAATGTCTGGTGCTGCCAATCCTCCCTCCTCTCTATCCCTTGTAAGAAGCTGATAATTAAGCCTGCATTTGCAGTTACGCCAGATAAAATGCTGAAAGATCTGTTCCCAACTTCTCAGCCATGCACTGGGTAGGGTCACAGGAAGACTCCGTATCAAAAAAAGCAATTTAGGAAGTATCATCATTTTAATTATGTCTACTCTACCTAAAACATTAAAACATGGTTGATCCCATGTTTGAAGTCTCTTTTTACAATCTTTCATAATTGGGGGAAAATTGGCATTGAAAAGACTTGCAGGGTCGTTAGTAAACTTGATGCCCAAAAACCTCATTAACATTATTGTCCGACCTAAAACGCCGCAGAACCGCGGCTGAAAACCCCCTCGATCACCCCAAACTCACGGGGGTACACGGCAGGCAACTTCCGCATAGAGGCAGCGCGGCTCTGCCTCTATGCGCGTCAATCATCGCAGATCGACGCCTCTCCCCGCCCCTCTTAGTCTTCCTTCACTGAGAGGGGCGGGGGAGAGGCGGAGATACACGCTGATTGACGCACATAGGGGCGGCAGCAAAATCCACGACCAAGAAAGTCGTGGATTTTGCCTGCCGTGTACCCCCGTGAGTTTGGGGTGATCGAGGGGGTTTTCAGCCGCTGGGGGATGCGGCGTTTTAGGTCGGACAATAATGTTAATGAGGTTTTTAAAAAAAAAACCTCATTTTAGGGAGACTTCAGAGTCTCTTTAAATGCTGTATGGTCTTGGGCACTGTGCTTTCGCTTAGTTTCAGGGTGTTGGCAATTTTTCTTATAGCTCAGACCATATTTATGTAGAGCAACAATCTTTTTTTAAGATCCTAAAATCCTCCAAGGGTTCTCTACCATAAAGTGCCATATTGAACTTGCAGTGATCAGTATGAGAGAGTGATAACACCAAATCTAACACACCTGCTCCCCATTCACACCGGAGACCTAGTAACACTAACGAGTCACATGACCCCGGGGAGGGAAAATGTAACACTACCGAGTCACATGACCCTGGGGAGGGAAAATGTAACACTAACGAGTCACATGACTCCGGGGAAGGAAAATGTAACACTAACGAGTCACATGACCCCGGGGAGGGAAAATGTAACACTAACGAGTCACATGACCCCGGGGAGGGAAAATGTAACACTAACGAGTCACATGACCCCGGGGAGGGAAAATGTAACACTAACGAGTCACATGACCCCGGGGAGGGAAAATGTAACACTAACGAGTCACATGACCCCAGGGAGGGAAAATGTAACACTAACGAGTCACTTGACCCCAGGGAGGGAAAATGTAACACTAACGAGTCACATGACCCCAGGGAGGGAAAATTTAACACTAACGAGTTACATGACCCCAGGGAGGGAAAATTTAACACTAACGAGTTACATGACCCCAGGGAGGGAAAATTTAACACTAACGAGTCACATGACCCCAGGGAGGGAAAATTTAACACTAACGAGTTGAGTCAGCACCATTCGTAATATAAGCTCTTGATTGAAGTCAAGATAAAAACAGCATGATGTCTTGCTGTAACAGCGACATCCTCGCTGTTTCGGTCAATGGACCTTTCTCAAGCCGTTAAGTTACACATCACACAGTCAGTTAAAAACAATCCAAATATATAGGTAACTTCACAATCATCAACCAATCAAATTCAAACATCCCCAGCCCATCAGAGGCCAGCGGTCATTCAGCGGACCTGATGGAAAACATAGGTCCTGAATATGCAAATTCTACTCTCCCATGTCGGTGCATCAAACACCTGCGTCCTTTAACCCTATTGCCGGTTATCCCGAGCTCAGCTCGGGGTAACCTGCGCAGGAGGATTTCTCAGGCCCCGCTGGGCCGATTTCTATCAAATAAAAAGCAGCACACGCAGCCGGCACTTTGCCAGCCGCGTGTGCTACCTGATCGCCGCCGCAGCGCGGCGATCCGCCGCGTGCAGCGGCGAAAGAGGGTCCCCCCAGCCGCCCGAGCCCAGCGCAGCCGGAACAAACAGTTCCGGCCAGCGCTAAGGGCTGGATCGGAGGCGGCAGACGTCAGGACGTCGGCTGACGTCCATGACGTCACTCCGCTCGTCGCCATGGCGACGAGGAAAGCGAAACAAGGAAGGCCGCTCATTGTGGCCTTCCTTGTTACTTTTGATCGCCGGAGGTGATCGAAAGTGCGGATCCGGAGCGCCCTCTAGTGGGCTTTCATGCAGCCAACTTTCAGTTGGCTGCATGAAATAGTTTTTTTTTCATTTAAAAAAAACCCTCCCGCAGCCTCCCTGGCGATTTTAATAGAACGCCAGGGAGGTTAAACCACTCCCCCACCGAATGGTGGACCACATAGGGAACAACTACTTAGTAGGCAGATCATATGCGCATAATTACCTCTATCCTCTATGTTCAGAGACACTAGAAGTCAAAGCACGTTCAGCAAATCCTCACCTGGGTGCTTGCTTCAAACCGTACAACACTAACGAGTCACATGACCCCGGGGAGGGAAATGTCTAGTTGGGCAGAATTCTGACATTCTTCACTTAGGGGTGTACTCACTTTTGTTGCCAGCGGATTAGACATTAATTGCAGTGTTTGGAGTTTTTTTGATTGGCCAGCAAATTTACATTGTTATACAAGCTGAACACTAACTACTTTACACGGTATCACAGTGTCATATTTTCAGTACTGTCCCATGAAAAAATGTATTAAAAAAAATGTGAGAGTTGTACTCACTACTGTGAGATACTGGCCCATATGCAATGCACTTTTTCTCCTGAGATTTCTCCTAGGTGAGCTTTTCAAATTTCTCAATAAAATACCTTTTAACCCACCAGCAAGGCAGCAAACAAAAAAAAAAATACTCAAAATAATGTTGATAGTACTTTGTCACCTACTTTTTGGCACTTTTTCCATTGCAAAGTTCTTAAAAGTTATTCTAAATGGAAGATAGAAAATTATCCCCTAGGAGAAAACTCAGGAGAAAAAGTTAATTGCATATGGGCCGTTGTGTCTATAGACTTGGTGCAATCCCAATATATTTGTTCAATTAAAATAACGAAAGGTAAATTGTGTTTGGCTACTCCCTACTATAGAAGCAACAATTAAACCTATTTACCTTTTTTTTTCAGCGCCCCCCTCCTGGGTTCTCGGGGAGTACATGACTGCTGTGTCTGGCTCCATCCCTAGGAGAGAAGACACATTTTATTTATAGCATGTAAACACTGGGCAAAAAGGACAATTGTATACAGTTTTATGAGTAGCTATAGAGTGTTATACCATATTAGCCATCACTTCAACCACATCCGAAGTGAGAGGGATACGGAGGCTGCCATATTTATTTCCTTTTAAACAATGCAGAGTGCCTGGCTATCCTGATGATCCTCTGCCTCTAATACTTTTAGCCATAGACCCTGAACATGCTCGCTATACCTGTCCTTCAAACCTGGTGGAACAGACCCTACCCCAAAAATAAACTCTTGCTTAGCTGAGCTTCAGGCATGGATGAATGATAACTGGTTGAAACTGAATGCTGACAAAACTGAGGTCCTGTTTGTCCAAAGCCAGTGCTCGCCATCAAAACAGCTCTATCCTAAAGCAACACCAATCAGGATTGGGAATTCAGACATAAACAGCTCCAACCTTGTGCGCAGCCTTGGCGTACTAATCGATGGGGAATTGAGTTTCAGAAACCAAATTTCATCTGTAGTTAAATCTTCCTTCTTTCATCTGAAGAACATTGCAAAGATTAAACATCTGATTCCCCCAGAGGATCTTCAAACCCTAGTCCACGCCTTCATCACATCACGGCTGGACTACTGCAATGCCCTTTATGCTGGCCTCCCCAAAAAAGACTTGCGTCGCCTGCAATTAGTGCAGAATGCTGCTGCCAGATTGCTAACAAACCAGCCTCGCCACTGTCACATTACACCGATCCTTCGCTCACTGCACTGGCTACCAGTAGAATGGAGAATACTCTTCAAGATTGGACTGCTGACATTCAAATCCCTGCACAATCTGGGCCCTGGATACATGAAGGACTTGCTGAAGCTGCACCACACCTCTCACAACCTCAGATCAGCAAGTTCTATAAACTTGGTCACTCCCAGAGTGCACCTCAAAAAATCTGGAGACAGAGCCTTCTGTCATGCTGCCCCTACTCTTTGGAACTCCCTACCACACCCAGTAAAGACAGCACCATCCCTGGAGCTATTCAAATCCAGACTGAAAAGCCACCTGTTTAGCCTGGCATTTCCAGATTTATAAAATTCTTCCCCTGTACCACGATGGTCGGAGCCATGCTTATGCGCTTTGAGTCCCACGGGAGAAAAGCGCTTTACAAATGTTATTTGTTGTTGTTGTTGTTGTTGCATAATGCAGATCAGATATTTCTGACAAAAATCTGACAAGACTAGCTGCATGCTTGTTTCTAGTATGATTCAGACACTAGAGTAACCAAATACATCAGCAGGGCTGCCAGGCAACTGGTATTGTTTAACCCAAACCTACAAAGCTCTCCACAATCTCTCTCCCCTGTACATCTCCTCACTGGTTTCCAGATACCAATCCAACCGCAATTGCAGATCTGCATACAACCTTCTTCTGTCCTCCTCTAGAATCACCCCCTCGCAGCCTCGTATACAAGATTTTGCACGTGCTTCACCCCTCCTTTGGAATGCCCCTCCACAACCTGTGTTCGCAACTGTCGGTAAATTTATGGGCAGTCTATAAATTTACATACAAATTTAGCTGCCCATGCATTCCATAAGGAATTTGTCAACGTCCGTAACAGGGCGGCCATTCGCCGCCCTGTGAACAGGAGGGGTGGCAGCGCAGTGAAGGGGCCGGGGACTTACCTCTGCCTTGTTCCAAGTGCCGGACTCAGTTACTGAGTAGACCAGATTAGCGACACGCAGAGCTCCCTATCGCGTCTGGAACAAGATAGAGGTAACTTGATCCCCAGGTGCTGCCAGCCTGCCACAAAGTTTAATTCTGGAGAGGGGAGCGAGGAAGGGGGAGCCCCGGGTGAGGGAGGGGGGGAGTAGGGCCACCCCTTCGCCGCCTCTGTGCCTGCTGCTTCCCCTTCCAGGCTGCCTAACTGGGGCGATACCTATAGACCTGGCTATACTGGGGAGACCGATAGACCTGGCTATCTATTCTGGGGACAACTATAGACCTGGCTACCTATTCTGGGGACACCTATAGACCTGGCTATACTGGGGACACCTATAGACCTGGCTATCTATTTTGGGGACACCTATAGACCTGGCTACCTATTCTGGGGGTACCTATAGACCTGGCTAACTATACTTGGGGCACCTATTTTGGGGAAACTGCTGCCAGATTATCTGTATTTTGGGGGAACCGATGCTGCCAGATTACGTTTATTTTCGGAACCGCTGCCAGATTGTGTATATGTTGGGGGAACCGCTCCTTCCAGATTATGTGTATTGTGGGGGAACCACTGCTGCCAGAATACATGTATTTTGGGTGATTCGCTGCCAGATTACGCATATTTCGGGGAACTGCTTCCAGATTATGTGTAAGTGGCCTGAGTGTCAGTCGGCGCTTTTCAAAGAGCTTTTGTCTGGCGATTTTTTTTTATTCCCGATGACACTCAGGAAGCGAAATCTTTGACCTGGAACAGTATAAATACAATGTATTTATTCTTAAAAGTGCTGGGGAAATCGCTATACAAAGTGCTTTGCAATTTCCCTATACTTTGTATTGAAGCGCTCATTGCTCATGTGAGAACACTCAGATAAGTTAACATTGCAGAAGCACTTTTAAAGCGATTTTTAAAATCGACAGTGCTTAAAAATAATCGAAAACGCTCACAGTGTGAACAAGCCCTTTGACCTCATGCTCGCTCCTTGCTACCAGTGACAGGATCAAGAGAACCCCGATGGTTCGCAAGAACTATGACAACTCTGAGCCTAAGCTTCACTACCCAGTGCCTAACCTTAACCCACCCCACCCCACCTAACCATTAATACAAAAACTACCATCTGCAGCCATAGGCAGCAATAGTAAAAGCCGCAATTAGCGGCAATGAACTGTAATCATGGTGCCTTTATTACAGTTCATTGAGGCTTTTACTATTGCCGCTTGTGGCGGCACCATTTTTTACCAGTGCTCATCCTGTGCTATTTTTACCTACTCTGGTTCTGAAAAGCTACCCAATCAAATAGCTAGACTGGAGGACAGCACTGGATTGACAGGCCAGACAGAGGAATGAGAAGGCTCTATACTGTCCAGAGACTTCCGCCTACAATCGTAAATATCAAACCTGAACTGAGTTTGCTTTTAATTAGCCAAAACAAAAAAGGCATTTGAATTACTGTATTTGCCGCTTTATAAGACGCTCCGGGAATAAGGCATACCTAGGTTTAGAGGTCAAAAGCCTGGGAATATTTTTTTTTAAATGTATATACTAACCTATGGGAGAAAAGCGCTTTACAAATGTTATTGCATTGTATTACAAATGTTATTGTATTGTAACTTGGTGCGTCCATGTTCCAGGAGCGTCTTGTAGATGTTCTCCCCCAATTGGTGTCCTCCTCTGTCCTCAGTGCGCCCCCATCTGTCCTCAGTGCATCCCCGTCTGTCCCCTTCTGTTCCCCATGTGTCCTTTTCTGTCCCCCATGTGTCCCCTTCCGTTCCCATGTGTCCCCTTCTTTCCTCAGTGTTTCCCCTTCTGTCCCCATGTGTCCTCTGCTGTCCTCAGTGAGTCCCCTTCTGTCCAAACTTCTGTCCCCAGTGTGCCCGCTCTGCCCCCATTGTGTGTGACGCAATCAGCAGAAGCCATCACTAGAGGGATTCGCGCGGAAGAGAAGAGGTCTGTGATCCCCGCGGGTGTCATGGATTTGGTAAGACACTGCTGCTGCGCTTGCTACTTATACACGGGGGGGGGGGGGGGGGGGGGCGTACACAGAGCAGGGATCGGACACACGCTGTAGATAGAAGGGGTGACAATGCAGACAGGGAATCCCTGCTGTCGTGGCGGGTCATTTGCATATTCAGATTTATGTGCAAGAGATGGGCGGGTGCTGTTTCTGTCAGTTACTATGCTGGCAAAGCCTGCTGCAACCTTTTGTAGTTCACAGGAAGTGGCGTTTCAGCTCTCACTTTCTGAACAGGAAGTCATTCGTGCAGGAGGCCTTGTATCTGCATGGACAGGTCTACAGCTGCAGGCAGACAGAGCTATAAAACAGATTTTTAATTTTTAAAATAGAGTAACACAAGTAATGCACATCATTTACATTAAACAACATGTGTGCTTCCAGAATCTGACAACTTTGACTCTAGTTGGGCTTAAATGTAAAACTAGGAACAGAGTCCTACAGGGCAACTACAAAGACCAGAATTAACAGTCCTGTTGTTTATTATGTCACTGCAGGTAGCAGCATAACCTGTTAATATTCCACTAAGATAAGACAACAGCTCCCATGTAGTTAAACCCTAAGGCCTGGGACCCACTTTCGGAAATCGGGGGAACTTTGTTGTCAACCGCCAGCAATTTCCAAAATTGTGAAAGACCACACTTTTGACTGTCATTCAGCACGGTGGCATAGTGGTTAGTGCTCTCGCCTTGCAGCGCTGGGTCCCTGGTTCGTATCCAAGCCAGGGCACTATCTGCCAGTGTTGCCAACTCATCCCTTTAATTACTGACACATCTAAGTTATACAGGTTCTTGGGCTATTTGCACATAATCAGTGCCTTAACTGCATCTACCTAGCCACAAAACCTGTATAATTCATATGTGTCAGTAATTAAAGGGGTGAGTTGGCAACACTGCTATCTGCACAGAGTTTGTATGTTCTCCCCGTGTCTGTGTGGGTTTCCTCTGGGCACTCTGGTTTCCTCCCACATCCCCAAAAAATACAGATAAGTTAATTGGTTTCCCCTAAATTTGCCCTAGACTACGATACATACACTAAACTACATAATACATACATAGACATATGACTATGGAAAGGACTAGATTGTGAGCTCCTCAGGGACAGTTAGTGACAAGACAACATACTTGGCACAGTGCTGCGTAAGATGTTGGCGCTATATAAATACTAAATAATGATAATAATTCATGGAGTGATCTTGATTTGGCTCTGCAGCCATTGATGAAATTGCTCTGGGATCACACCCAAAATTATGCAGCATTTTGCACACAATTGCCCACCCCTTAGGGTTCCACTGTTGCAGCACTTTGTTGATCGCTGGCGATTGGCAAGTGCTGCCAGTGGATCCCAGGCCTAATGGATGAATTATTTTACCTTCTGAAAATTCTTCGGGGTTTTCCAGGCTTTGGATAAGAGAATCGTTGTGTCTTCGAAGTGCAAAATATAACCTGTCCTTTTGCTTGTGACTCCAGCTGCTGGCAAATAAGTAGAGCACCGCCATCTTCTGCTCAGAGTCCTCCTGACTGCGCACCGTATCACACTGTTCATACGTCAGTAGATGTTCTAACTGGAGATCCTGTAGGATGAGTTCCACTTGGGTCATCTGTCTGGTCAGAGCTGCCTGATGTCTGTCCACAAAGTGACCATTGCCTGTAGAAGAAAAGCAGAGATACCGCTCAAATTCCACAGGCAAACCCCCTGTAAGGCACGGTCCTCAGTCCACCAATCAGACACAAATTCACAAAATGCCAGTACCATTACTTAGCTCATTCTGCAACTGCTGGCGCAATTTCCTTTGCGAAGATCGAGCTCAATTTTGATGAGAAACACATATGTGTGTGTGTACTACGTTTTAACAGATGTATTCTTGCAATCGATTTTCTGCATGACATCACATAGTTAAAGTAATAGTGACAAGAAAGTCTATAAATTGGGTCGTGTGGAAATGGGGCTTATTACTTCTGCATTCTGCATGGAGGTAAAAAGCCACGCATGAGTGGCTTTGTTCTACTGGCTTTTTGTGAACCTTACATGTGCATCCCCAGTCCAGATGTGTTCATCTATGGACAGGAGCATGGCCAGAAAATGAAGAGGGACCCTGCCCTGGATAGGCAAGCTCTACATGGATTCACAAAGCCTCTGGACCATCCAATGGTTTCCAACTACCGAGGTAAGAAGTTGAACCCCTCCACCACCACCTCAGGTGTGCCTTATGTGTTCGGAGATTGTGAAGGCAAAAAGGGATTAACTACTGAATCAGTTACATGGATTGGATATAAGATTCCATGTGGTTTAGTACGAAAGTGTAACTACAAATGTGGAAAATAAGATGAGGCTATGTGCCTTTAATATAAGCATACCTACGGCTATTTGGTTAAGAGGTGACACTTACCGGCCCCTTAGGTAAGCGCTCCCGGGCTGGTCGCTATAAATTACATGGGATCTGGCGACTTGGCTGAAAGTCGCGCTGTGTCCTGGAATAGGAAGACTGCGTGTCGTCTCTGTGCATGCACAGGCTTCCTATGTTCTTGACCATCTCTCTGCCCCGCGTCATATTGCAGTTCACGCGCGGAGGAAAGGGAGAAGCCAGGAAGCCTTCGCAAGTGCCAAGAGGACCCCGCAGGGTTCCTTTTCTGGGGTCACAGTGCAACTTTCAGCAGAGTCGCCAGATCCCATGTAATTGATAGTAGCCAGCCCTGGAGCAGAAGCACTTACATAAGGGGCGGTAAGTGTCTCCTCTTAACCTCCCTGGCGTTTAGCCTGTAATGGTTACTAGCAGGAAAAAGAAGATTAAAGCGGTATGCCTGTAACTATTATGGGTATGCCACCAAGGAGGTTTCCTAGACTACAGGCTTCCCTAGTACAGGTTAGAACATGTGCCCCCATCCCCTGATCCCCCCGATCCCCATCCCTTTTAATCACCTTCACCTCTCTTCAGCGATTGCAGAACCCTGCTGCACAGCTCCGGTCTTCTCCATGCGACATACCAGGACCCGCCGGGTGATGTCATGACATCGACGTCATGATGTCAGCCGCCAATTACCGATCATCCACAGGAGAAGACCCAAGCTGTGCAGTGGGGTTCTGCAATCGAGAGAGGCAAAGGTGAGTAAAAGCGCCGGGGATCAGGGGGTGGGGGCCACATATACTAACCTATACTGAGGAACACCTAAACCTGGCTACCTATACTGGCCACACCTGTACCTGCCTTCCTATATTGGCCACACCTGTACCTGGCTTCCTATATTGGCCACACCTGTACCTGGCTTCCTATATTAGCCACACCTGTATCTGGCTTCCTATATTGGCCACACCTGTACCTGGCTTCCTATATTGGCCACACCTGTACCTGGCTTCCTATATTGGCCACACCTGTATCTGGCTTCCTATATTGGCCACACCTGTACCTGGCTTCCTATATTGGCCACACCTGTATCTGGCTTCCTATACTGGGGAACACCTAAACCTAGCTACCTATACTGGCAACACCTATACTGGCAACACCTGTATCTGGCTACCTATACTGGGAAACCCCTAAACCTGGCTACCTATACTGGCTACACCTGTACCTGGCTACCTATACTGGCTACACCTGTACCTGGCTACCTATACTGGCTACACCTGTACCTGGCTACCTAAACTGGCTAGACCTGAACCTGGCTACCTATACTGGCTAGACCTGCACCTGGCTACCTATACTGGCTAGACCTGCACCTGGCTACCTATACTGGCTACACCTGTACCTGGCTACCTATACTGGGGAACACCTAAACCTGGCTAACTATACTGACCACGCCTGTATCTGGCTTCCTATACTAGGGAACACCTAAACCTGTATACCTATAGTGGCCACACCTGTATCTGGCTTCCTATTCTGGGGAACACATAAACCTGGCTACCAGGTTTAGGGGGCAGAGGCAAGGTGGCAGGCTCCGACGATATCTAAGATATTTCATGCTGAAATCAATCGGAAATCAGCCTGCCCTGTATGGGCAGCTGACAGATCTCTCTCTAATCAGATTAGTTTTGATTGTTCGAATCTGCCCATCTTTACATTTCTATTAGTGCAGGCTGAGCAGGTACAGCTCAGAAGTGTAAATGATCAGAGATTTACTTTGGGGAGTAATATTGAAATTTAGTTTTGATTTTATTTTATGCTTAACAACCTTTTATTATACTCAAAATGTATATTAGACTCTTGCTTAACACGTTCTGGTAAGTTACAGGAAAAAAGGTTATGAAAATTAACTGAAACACTTTATGCACAGAAATCCAGGAAAAACTGAACGCCGAGGAGGTTAACCAAATAGCCGTAGGTATGCTTATAGGCATACCCACGGCGTCTGCACAGGGTCCCTTTAAACACCTTTATTCATCAGCCAGGCATCAATGCCGAAGTTCAGCAGCAGGGGTTTGAAGCTGACCTGAACGTCACAGGAGAGAAGGAAAACGCTGAAGGAAGGAGAACACAGAGAAAAATCCACCCTGTGTGTGTTTATACAGAACAGCCTGCCTAATACTTCCTTCTCAGCAAGTAATATGCCAGTGTAATTTGAGCTATGAGCTCTCTGCTGACTAGTTCTGAGCTAATATGTAAACACAGGAGGTTAACCTTCTCTGTGCTCCCAGGATATAAAGAAGTAATGAACCATATAGCAGCATCTCTGTAGAAGCACTATAAGTTGTAATAAGGAAATGTTATTCTTTAACCACTTTACCCCCGCGCGTACGTATTTCTCCGCCCCTTTTTCCATCCTTTAAAAACCAGGGACGGAGAAACACGTACTTTCCGCGTTCCCGACGCTGCCCGCGCTCCCGCTCGTAAACACGCCGCCCGCCGCTAGTAAAACCGCCGCCGCCCGCTCGCCCAGAGATCAATGAACGGGAAAATCCATTCCCGTTCGTTGATCTAAGCCCCGCAATGATCAGCTGCTCTCCTATGGGCAGCGCGATCATTGTGAGAAAAAACTCACGTGTCCAGCCTCCTTATTCTTCCTCCAAGCTTCCGGAAGGAAGCTTGGAGGTCGCATTAAAACAAAAAGTTACTGTGGCCATCTTGTGGCCAAATAGTAAACTATACCCTACACATTTTTCACATACAAATAAATGACTTTTACACATAAAATTAACTCATTACCTCCCACACTCCCCATTTTTTTTTTTTTGTAATTAAAAAAAAATTAAAAAATGTACAATTAAAAAAAATACATAAATAGTTACCTTAGGGACTGAACTTTTTAAATATTTATGTCAAGAGGGTATAACACTGTTACTTTATAAACTATGGGCTTGTAATTAGGGATGGACGCAAAACTGAAAAAATGCACCTTTATTTCCAAATAAAATATTGGCGCCAAACATTGTGATAGGGACATAATTTAAATGGTTTTATAACCGGGACAAAAGGGCAAATACGTTTCATGGGTTTTAATTACAGTAGCATGCATTATTTAAAAACTATAATGGCCGAAAACTGAAAAATAATTATTTTTTTCCCCACATTTTTCCTATTTTCCCATTAAAACACATTTAGAAAAAAATAATTCTTGGCACAATGTCCCACCTAAAGAAAGCCTAATTGGTGGCGAAAAAAACAAGATATAGTTCATTTCATTGCGATAAGTAATAATAAAGTTATAGACGAATGAATGGAAGGAGCGCTGAAAGGTGAAAATTGCTCTGGTGCTCAGGGGGTAAAACCCCTCAGTGGTGAAGTGGTTAAAGGATATTATGCTGTTGTTTATTTTTAGAGCAGAGAGTAAGTTCTGAGTTCAGGTCCGCTTTAAGTGACAAAGCCATGTCACTTAACCACCACTGCTGAACCTCTGTATTGATACCCAGTTGACGAATAAAGATGTTTAAAGGCACAGTACCTCATACACATACATTGATACCACGTTTGAGCTGCACGTGTCCTTTGTAAATACGTGGTGATCACCTCCTAGCTCGCATCTATTGCCGAAGTTTTGCACTACTTTAAGCTAAAGTGTAACTGCATTCACCATCTGGATCTGGTAAATGCTCAGAGTCTTCTAGGTTCCGAATCAGAGGTCCATCAGATCTCCTCAGGATAATATAGAACTTGTCCTTGTCGTCATCGCCCCAGCCTCTTACAAAGCCATAGAGCCTTCTGAGCTTCTCCTGAGATGTTGCTGCACCACGTACATTGTCATACTGTTCATCTGTCAGTAGATCCTCCGACAGCAGATCATCTAGGATGGGTTCTACAAGTGACACTCGGCTAATCAGCGCTGCTCGGTGTCTATCAACAAAGTGCCTCCTGCCTGTGGAATATGATAAGACATAATTAATTACATTATCATAAAACAAAAATAACTTTGCTACAAGGTTCCAACTTTCCATGATACATTTACAGACAGCGTATGGTTAAAGGACTTCTAAGGCGAAGAGAACTATCTATTTTTACTTACCTGGGGTATCTTTTTAGCCCCTAGAAGTTCTTTGGGTCCCTCACCGCAGCTCTGGTCCTCCTCAGTGTCTTGCTGGCCGCATGTTAAGATCTCCAACCCATTGGCAGGTCATCACTTTTGCGCATGTGTGGGAGCAGCCACTTGCATGCGCCTCCACATCCCCAGGCGCATACTGAGCAGATGCAGTTTGCACCCGGTGACCCGCGCATGCACAGAAGCGCTGACAGGTTGGCAAACTTTACAGGTAGCCACCAGGACACAGAGGAGGACCGGAGCTGTGGTGAGGGATCCAAAAGCCTTCTGGAAGAAGCCTCAGATACGTAAAAATAGATAGTGCTCTACGCCTCGGGAGTCCTTTAAGCCTCATACACTTGCTAGATCAAATCTAGCATGTGTACAGCGGCCCCCTATGTCCCCCGGATGCCTCAGCAATCATGCTGGTGGATCAACTTGGCCAAACGCTGACCGAGAGCCAGGGCCGGTTCAAGTAACAATTGGGCCCTAGGGCAAAATTAGCCTGTAGGCCCCCAGACACCCCCGACCAAAAAGCGTCATTAGAGGCCCTTTGTTGCAGCCAAATTTCCCTCCTGGGCCCCTGAGCTGGCTGCTGACCCTCTCCCAATCACCTCCCAACTTAACAGACTCTGCAGAGTCCCTGGGGAGCAACAGCTAAGATAGGGAGGGACACCTTGGGGGCCCCTACAGGCTCTGGGGCCCTGGGGCAATTGCCCATTTTTTCCTATGGTAGCTCCGGCCCTGCCGAGAGCATTGTTCTGCTCACTCTTCCCCACATGCTCCATGACACTCCTAATGCACATCTATGTAAGCCCTCCAACCCCCATCATAGCAAGGAGGAAGAGACCGAGTGCCAATCCCTCTCTGGTAACACTTCTCGTATGTGGCTTTAGTTTACTCCTCTATCTTGGCTATAGTCCCCCTAACATAAAACAGTAATCCATTTCCCTCTCTCTACCCTAGAAGTGCCCCCACTTACATAACTTCCACATAACATAAAATATGGTCATGGCATCATGCCCCATTTAAATGTAAGCCCCTAATCGCACAAAAACTCTCTTTATAATGTAAAAGCAAAAAAAAGATTCTGCTCCATGTCCTGGCAATAGAGCTGCTAACAAACCTAGCTTCCACAGCCTACCGTAATATGTTAGCATAACAATGCCCTAGTTCCCACTATGCCTTCTATGCCCTAGTCACATCCCCATGCCCCATCTATCCCTAATTAGTGTTGGGCGAACACCTGGATGTTCGGGTTCAGCCACCGGTACTATTTAACTTTCATCAAACTTTTTTTATGGGGAAGCGGGCAGAGGGGGGAGTACTAGCGGAGGGGGTGGGGGGAATTTCCGACCCCCCCCCGAGATCGGGGCATGCTCCCCCCTTATGCCTGCGACCCAATAGGGGGGCCGTGTTCGGGCGAACAGGGCCCTGTTCGGCCCTGTTTGGCGGGCATTCAGTAGTTCGGGCGAACCCGAACTAAAAAGGCCGAACACCATCAGGTGTTCGGCCGAACTCGAACATCACCCGAACAGGGTGATGTTCTGCAGAACCCGAACAGTGGCGAACACTGTTCGCCCAACACTATCCCTAATCACCTACCAACACCAAAATTTAAAAAAGTCCCAAAGTACTCACCTGAAGAAAAATTCCAATGTCAAATTCCCCAAAGCTAAGATCACCACAGAAACAGGGGGAAACGGAAAGAGGTGCCCAAATATAATAAAACGAGTTACAATTAATAAAATGCAAAACACGAGGTGGCTGACCTCAGTAGATGACAACATTATTGGAGAAAACATTTTGTTCATTTGCACTATGACAACAGGTTTCGTGGGTACACACCCCACTTCCTCAGGCCAATAAATGCTACCTGCCTAATTAACAGAGACACTCTAAAAACGCTGCACATAAAGCAGTGTAAAAGTCATACATCACCCCATTACAACCCCCATTACAGTCCAACATATTAGTCTTATTTAAAAGATCATAATCCATATAAACAGTTAAACCCCAATATGTATATTGTTATGCTAGTGTACTGTTGACCGTTCCACTGCAGTGATAGTCTCCTGAGTGCAGAGTCTAAGTGACCACAGGTCTTCACCAGAGCACCCCAGGAGGGGGTGATGGGCCGCAACCCCTAGTGGGCTACGGACTACTTTAGCTGCCTAGTGCCCACCAGGTTGCACACAGGAAGGACTTTAGCAGTGTCACGCTCGGTGGTATATTCTCCACAGTCAGCACGCAATGCATATCCTGACGTGAAGGAGGCACACACGCAAGCACAAGGAACCAGGATATCCCCAGTTATAGTGCGAACACACTAGTGGAGGAGCGGACTGACTCCAGCAGGAGATGTGGCGCACAGAGCAGGCGTAGATCCGAGCAACCACAAACAATACTTAACAATAGTGGCTCAGCGCAAGGTAGCGCTGAGCGCATTAACCAGAACTCAGAAAGATCAGGACAGGTAGACAGAATGAACGCTTGCTACACTAGTCACTGCTTCAGTAACAGCAAGCGCCCATAAACAGGACAGACTGAAACAAGGTAGCCAATCGCGAACGCAGCGATGGCCTACCTCGCAGAAACAGGACTGAACTAGCTAAGCACGGGTGATCACGATAAGTGCAACCTACCGAAACGTGCTGGTACTGACTGACTGAACACAGGATATAAACAGTTTGAGTATGTATATATCAGTGACACTGATGTATTAACGTAACACGAATACAAGGAAAATAACAAACACGCTAGTATGCGTATATATTGGGCGATGAACCAATATATGACGCAAGTACTAGCAAAAAAGCAAACGTGTGCTGTAAGTCCTAACTATTGTGTACGAGTCCCTGGGGTGGGTCCTGCCAGTTCGAGCGTACAAGGAAAACTAACTAAGATAAACATAGACTGACAGATGGAACGCTTGCTAATCGGTCGCAATACCAAAGCGACAGCTAGCGTCCATACAAGACAGACAGGTGAGGTAACCAGTAGCAACCGCTGCTATGGCTTACACTCCAGGAACACAGGCCAGAAGGATCCACCGCCTCTTAACGCTAGGGCGAATGCGATCCACAAGGAACTTGACTAGAAGGACTGACTGACTCCTACGCAGGAATCAGTGCAGTCCACACGGGATAACACGAGGAACAGGAACAGGGGCCCAGAGTAACAGACTGAAACTGAAACTATGATAGCCCATGGAGCACTGCAGGAAGCAGCTCTTTATACTGAGGTCATCCAATGGGAGCAGACATGCAGATTCCCACACAGGTGAATGATAATCAGTCACAAGCTGGCAGCAGGAAAAGGCAGACAAAACTATGCAACCTGCATGAAAGGGATTGCAGCTCCACTGCAACAGACAATGTTTGATTTCACAAGAGCATCCCAAACTGCCATGAACTGCAGAGCGATTGCAGATGGAATCAACACTTAGTGTGAATGCAAGCAAAACTATGCGAACAAATGCATGTAAAGAAATCAAAAACTGCTTGGCTACAGTACAACTGCAGCCAGCAGTACATGCTGCAGAAGTGAGCATAACAAGCAGTGGTTAGGAGAACAGGTGACACCTCAATGTGGAGGCTGGTATTTGTAGTCAGATTCCGTAAGGCTGTAGAAATAAGGCTGCTTGGTGCAGGTTACAGCAGTGTCATTGTAGTGACTTAGATCTGGGTACAAGCCAAGGCCAGGGCAGGCAGCAGGGTTCAGCACGGTAGACAATCCGAGGTCAGGGCAGGCAGCAGGGTTCAGCACGGTAGACAATCCGAGGTCAGGGCAGGCGGAGATCAAGCAATACCAAAGACAATCCGGGTCGGGGCAGGCAGCGAGCAGGGAGGTCCAGAAACCAGCCGAGGTCAAAACGAGGAGAGCAGATCAAGGGGGGTCAGAAGCAAGCCGGGTCACAACCAGAATTAGGGTGAGGAAAGAGCTATCTACAAGGGCTAACGTACACACAAGCTGACAAGACAATCAGCACAGAGTGCTGGAGACAGGTGCCTTAAATACTGGAGCTGGGCCAGCCCTTCGTTCAAACTGCACGCCGCGCATGTGCACCCGCACCTGCAAGAAACCGCGCAAGCGCACACAGTCTCCTGTACACGTGCACACCGTCCCTCGCACACTTCCACACACGCCCCCAGCGGCAGACGTCAATCCACCACCAGTGACGCATGCGCACGTGTACACACAACCCACAGAAAGCTGACCCGGAAGCACGGACCCATCATGGATCACGGAAGCCCGGCTGTCCGTCCACCAGCCACTCCGTCCGCCGATCAGACCCACAGCAAGTGGTAAGCCCGCCAGATGACCCTGACAGTGCCCCCCCCCTTAAGGGCAGTCTCCAAATGTCCTCAGGTCCTGGCTTTTCAGGAAAGTTTCTATAAAAAATTCTGACCAACCTGGGAGAATGGAATTCTCCTCCACTTCAAACCCCTTCTACTTGCCCAGATACTGCAAGACCCTCGAACGCCTTCTGGAATCCAAGATTTTTTCTACTTCAAATTCTTCTGCACCGTCTACCAGAATGGGTTGTGGAGGATTGACAACTGTCCTCCCAGAAGAATCCGGAATAAATCTTTTTAGAAATGAAACATGAAAGACTGGATGGATCTTCAGGGAATCAGGTAAGGTGAGTTTAAAAGCTACATTATTGATCTTCTTCTCAATTGGAAAAGGGCCAATATATTTAGGACCCATCTTCTTGGAAGAACAACGTAATTTAAGGTTAGTTGTTGCCAGCCAAACCATGTCTCCGGTACTAAACTCTGGACTCCATTCTAACTGAGCCTAATACAATTCATAGTCCATATTTGTGGTATATATTTCATCGATAACCATACGTATCCCAAGAGGGTAGTATAAAATATCATCTTTGGGTTATATGGATAAGGCCATTTAAATAAGTATTGTGTTATTAAGTATGAATTAAGTATGAACTTTACACCATCTTATTTGACTGCTGTATGTGAATAGTTTTTAAACCATCTCTATTAATTCATTTTAGGCACTATTTATAGACCTGAGGAAGTGTATTGTCCACCCACGAAACGCTTTGCCATATTGCAAAATAAACACAATTTTTCTACATTTTCCAATACTTGTGTTATCTGTAAGCCAACTCTGTCAGGTTCCCTGAGTGACGGGTTATATCGCCACAAGCTACACATATTGTTGCTTACACAGCAACTCACCTTTGTCAGTAATATTCTCTTGTTTAGATTTTTCCCTCTCTGGATTAACAATACTACACTACTTGGGCTCCGGTTGTCCCTGTGGTATTTATTTCTCCAAGGTGCTCACAACATCTAGCCTCCTAGGCTTTGATTACCACCAAAAGGCTGTGCTGAAACCACTCAAAGTCAAAGTCGAACATGAGCCAATGTCTCCGACACTCCTAAACTGAAGGACTATCAATGCATCTGTGTTTGGCATCCCATGTGAATAAAGTGCCCACAGCAGTGTCAGACTTATGCCAAAACAGCTCAGTGCCAGATTAATGGTGGTGAAATGGATAACATCCTCACCTTGCAGGTCTGTGTCTATTGTTCAAATCTGGGACAGGACACACAATTTGTATATTCTCCCTTTATTTTTTTCTGATTTACCACTGCCTGCTTTCAGACAACCTCCCAATTGCGACAAATGATTATCAGAAGTGCATTATCTACACCAGAAACTCCAGGCACATTACCCGGCAATAACGCAAGGTGTGAGACCTGCCCTTATATCCTGTGCACAAGCCAAATACAGATACCAAACTCACAGAAATATCATCAAATCATTGTCTGGTATGTAGGCGAATCCGCAAGTGATTGGCTCAAACTTCAAAGAGTCATCAACACTGCAGAGAGGATCGTCTGGTTACCACTGCCACTTCTGGACCTCCTGCACACCAACCTCTTGAGATTGAGGGTATATAAGATACTGAATGACCACTCCCAGCCCGGCAGGCACTTTTTTAACCGCCTCCCCTCGGGTCGCCGCCTCAGAACCATCTCCACCAGAACCACCATAGGAACTCTTTCTTCCCTCAGGCTGTTCTCCTGAACTCACTCTCCTTCTCATGCATAGGTCCCTAGGGCTTCCCCCCCCCCCCCCTGCTGTTTTGACTGTATGGCTTCATGCCTGTTGGATTTTTTATGTCTGTATACTGATCCACTATCTCATGCCCAGTCTACCACAAACAATTCCGGGTTCAACCTGGTCACACTTGGCGAATAAAGTCTATTCTATTCTATTCAAATACTAGACCAATTTCCCTATGAGTTACCGATTGTGGTATACATGATACGCTGCATGAAATGCCTCTCAAGTGGAATCTATATAGGAGAAACAGGACAAAAACTGCGCACAAGAATGAACCATCACTGCTTTAAAATCAATGAGGGTAATATGGACACCACAGTGGCCCAACACTTCTGTGAACCAGGACACAGCATGCAAGATCTAAAAGTATTTATTCTTAAGCATAACTTTAAAAATGAGCAATCAAGAAAAAAATTATGAAAATGTTCAAGACAAACATGAAGCATTTACATGTTTAAATTGTGGAATGGGTTTCATGAATGACTCGGGCTCCAGGTCTTCAGAAACCTGCAGTTCTTCCAGGTTAAAGGTCCCGACCCAATCCAGGATGGATTACAGCTGATCTGAACTGTGTGTGTGTGTGTGTTTGGAGGGATGGGGGGGGGAAAGGGAGCATGCAGTCTGTGCCAGGAGGTCATTATGCGGACATCTATGTACACTTCTTATTTTACTTTCTCACCTTGGCATTCCTTTAAATAAGTACAGTAAAATAAAAATTTTAACTTGCCAGACAATTTAAAGGGAACCTAAAGGCAGAATTATATGGAGGCTGCCATATTTTTTTTTCAAACAATGCAGATTGCCTGGCAGTTCTGCTGACCCTCTGCCTCTAATACTTTTAGCCATAGCCCCTGAACAAGCAGGCAGCAGATCAGGTGTTTCAGACTTCAGATCTGACAAGACTAGCTGCATGCTTGTTTCTGGTGTTATTCAGATACTACTGCAGAGAAATAGACCAGCAGGGCTGCCAGGAAACTGGTTTTGTTTAAGAGAAAATAAATATGGCCGAACCATATAACTCTCATAAGAACTAAAGGTGACCATTAACGGTACAATTTTTTCATCAGATCCGATTTTTCGATGCAATTTTTACAATCAAAGTTAATCGGAAGGTAATTATCAATTGTTCCCATCCCATAACAGGGTCGATTAGAGCATTTTCCCTATTCTGATTTGATTATAAAATCCAACAGTTAGATCGATTAAATTTTCTGTTTCAATCGACCATACAATAGTTTTACATCGATTTTCACCACACACTGTGTAGTTTTCTGTACAATTCGATCATAAAAATTGGGTTGAAAGATCAGTTGAAAAAATTGTACAGTTAATGGGCACCTTAAAGTCAGTTTCAGACTACAGATTGGCGTTAGGCTGCACCACACAGCTAAAAATAGGCCTTCGGGGATTACCGCGTTAGTACATGGTAATTCCAGTCTGGCAGCAGCCCAAACAAGAAGTGACGCTCACTTCCTGTGGCCGAAGCGATCACGTGGTAGCGTATTGCTACAAATACGCTTCTGTGCATGCGCGACGTGGAAAACTTGCGGTGGGTTTTCACACACACATGCATCGCCATGGACATGGAGATTTGTCCTAGCATAGAGGATGCGGAAAAAACGCCACTTCCATTGCATTGCACTGTTCGGCGTTGGTATGAAAGGCCCCATAAACTTTCATTGCCCTGCTGTGCGGTGCGTTAAAAATACTTCACTGCCCCAGTGTGAATGCACCCTAAGGTACTAACCACAAGAAAATGTATGCGTGCTCAACACCAAGCTTAACCCTTACAAGTCTGGCTTTGCAAATCTGGCTAAATTGGCTTATCATGAGGCATTGCTCATGCAAAAATGCATTTGCTTTCGCATGCCAAACTATGCAGGGTCAAAAACTAATACCGCAAAGCGGTTGCCCTGCGGCAATTAGTTCATGCTACATTAGCACTATCCAGGAGCGCCACGGGGAGGCTTCCTCACTGCCTAGGGACCACAGCAGCACCTAATATGAATGAATGCACCCTAAGGATGAGCGTTCAAAAGCAAAATGCTGTCCTGAATTAATCGGACCAGAGCATGTACAGGTATTTCAAGCATAACAGACCATGGCGGAAGACTCCCTCACCCTCGACACTGCCTCTGTGCGCTGCTGTCCATGGTGTATTCCAACCAACTCTACAACAGTTTCTCCATCTGAGCAGTGTAGGGAGGCAGCAGCCACAGAGGGCACAGGGTGCAAGCTGCCCTGCTGACTCCTTCACCTCCATCCCTCCCCTGGTGCAGGTTGGTGCAGATAGTCATGGAGGCCAGTTTGGCAGACAGGTAGCACATCCTCTGGTAGCAGCAGCCAGGTGAGCAGAGAAACAGGGAAAAGGAGGGGGAGGATTGCACATTCTGCTGGGAATTCTGGTTCACTATGAGCTTTCAGGGTGCTCTGTAACGCTGCTGGGGTGAGACATATACTGTAGGCAGTTGCAGGAGTTAAGGCCCGGCAATTCCTTTAGCTGTAAGGCAGAGTGCACTCGTGTCCTTGAAAAAAAAAACATGCCTGTTTTTTTTCAGCTAAGTTTGTCTTAGGCCGGGATCACACTTGTAAGGCTGTTTTCCCCAGCGATTCCGGGACTCTGTCAGCTTTTGCGTTTATGTTTTCTGCAAATGTTTTGCCGTGATCGTGCCACAATCTTTCTGTGTTTCCGCGGTGGCATGTACTGTATGTGAACGCGCACGCCTTGTAGGAAACAGCAGAAAGCTGTGCGATTAAAAAACACGTGGAGAATCGCAAACGCAAAACGTGAATGAACGGTCACGATAGGCGTTTTCCGCGCAAGGCTATCGACTTCAATAGCCCGTGAAATTGTGCGTGTCCTGCCATCCATGGCAAAACACCTAGTGTGTTCCCTGCATGAGGAAGGCTGTATGGTTGTCGTTACTCACCAGCCATAAGTAGAGACCTCACAGTCCAGGATCAGTTTCTCGCCCTGCAGCACAAAATGTCTGTATAACCGAGGAAAACCCCTCCCCCATATACATGTGAAACAGAAAGCTAACTCGAACAGGCATAACCTGAGATTAGGTGGAAAGTTATGTGAGCCGTCCTGTATGCACTGGCAGTCACCTCCAGGAAGTTGCAAATTTGTAAATAGAAATTACCATACTGTAACGATTGGTGTCAGCACGCAGAGAGAATCTGATTATTGGTGATCTGCAGTATCACCAAGAATGCAGATATATACCCGATTATTGATGATCTGCAGAATCACCGATAATCAGATATATTGCTAACCTCTGGACACCTATAGGTATGTGAGTGTTTGGTGTAACAGTAGTACTTTGAGTGATGCACCTGCTGAGCAGGCGATATACAGTAAAGAGACACTGCTCTGGGAGCACGGGAACCTTCCAGCAGCCTGAGGCTCTCCAAGGGGAGGAGTCAGGCTGGAGACAGGAAGGGCCAGAGAGTGAGTGACACCTAAAGGTGGGTGTCACTATCTGATCTGGAGACTATCTCTTAAGGGGAGAGATAGCTCTCGAGGTCGGCCAGGCCGGGTCGGCAACACACTGACAGATAAAGTACAAAGACCGAAGGCTGATTCGGTATCCAAGTCAAGCAGGGTCTGGCAACGGAATATCAGATATACGAGGTACCGAATCAGAAAACAGAGGAGTAGTCAGAAAAGCTATAAGTCATAACAGATATCAAACAATGCCTAGTCTGGGTGTGAGGTCCTTGGTCTCTACACCCCGGAACTAGTCTGAAGCATAACAGAATGATTTGCACAAGTTCCCTAGACTTAGGTGCGAGGTCCGTGGTCTCAGCACCCTGGAACTAGTCTGGAGTATAACACAGATGGCAATACAGTTCCCTAATCTTGGGTGCGAGGTCCGTGGTCTCAGCACCCTGGAACTAGCTTAAGCATAAACAGAATACAATTCAAATAATCTGGCTAAGTGTGAATTCCCAGGTCCACCTGGTTCAAACACACTGAAGGATCTGACTAGGTCTGAGTGCTTCCACGTAGTGATCGCAACGGCAGACAACTTGCAAGTGACCAGCAGGAACTATATATGGAGTAGTGCTCTCCAGCACCACCCCTAATTGCTCAACCAATAGTATCCTGCTCTGGAGTCAGCTGATCGGCGTGGTCAGCTGACTCTTCCTGCTTAGTATAAGAATTCTGCCTCTCAGCGCGCGCGCGCGTGTATTCCTAAGCCTATGTGCACTAACAGACTCAGCCACACCAGACACACGCTGCCGCGTGCAACCCGCCTCGCTGGACGCGGAATCAGCCGCCTGCTCAGTAGCACAT
This sequence comes from Hyperolius riggenbachi, assembly GCF_040937935.1. Taxonomy (NCBI): domain Eukaryota; kingdom Metazoa; phylum Chordata; class Amphibia; order Anura; family Hyperoliidae; genus Hyperolius; species Hyperolius riggenbachi. The sequence continues at coordinate 26,646,494 of NC_090652.1, forward strand.
TTGGCGGCTTTTCCGCGTTCTCTCACACCTTTGTTTTAGTTCAGGAAAATGGCCGCCAGCCACATGGTCCTCTGCCTGGCCTGATTAGGTGATGTTACACAAGGGAGGACTGGGGAAGAGTCCCCGTCGACTTCTTTTAAATGACCCAGATTTTTGGGCGGGATCTCAGGATCAGCCCGTGGGCTGGACAGGGTGCAGTTAACCTTTTGGGTGGACCGTTTGCGTCCACCAAAATATGACATTTACATATTTCAGCTCACCCTTCCCGCACACAAATAATCAAAGTTTCATATTCCTTAGAATATGACAATTCTTATGACATCAATCTTGCCAACCGTGGAGTATCCAGTTCCTGAGAAGTTTAATAACTTTGTCGTGGTTTACCCCAGTGCCTCAATATTGATACAAAAATGTGCAGCAAGACACCACGAATCAAATGATATAACGCCCATAACTATCCTAGGTACGGTATTCTTTAAACAAGCCAAAATCATATACTACAGTTATTTTTAATGCTGGTGGAATGGCTCCAGCATGTCTGGAGCCCTGCTGAGTGGAAGGCTTACTTCTGTTGGTGTCACCAACTGGTATCCTTTCAAATACCATGTTCACACTTAACTGTGATCTGCCTGTGAAGAGAGAAACCCTTTGTTCGGGTTAATTATAATACAAACATTGCCTTATCAAAGAGCAAACGTATTTCATGAAAAGAAGACTCTGCTTATCAGCTACAAAAAGGCAGAGACCCCAAGGCTCTGCAGTCTTCTGTACCTTAACATACAATTTGGATTGCAATTGGTGCAGAAAACCGACTGCGTTTCGTTTTCTCATGGCTGGCTGTGACAACAGGTATTTGAGAGGATGTGATATAGACCGCCAGAGCCTACATGTAGGAGGAATAAAGGCAGCCACCAGCCAATTAAAGAGTTATGAATTTTATCTGGGGCAATTCCAACATAAAAATGGAGCCCAGCACTGGCCAGACCTGTAGCCACATATCTGTTTATTTTTATGGTATGGTATCCTAGAAGCAGTTGGGTGGAGAGATCAGTTAAGAAACTCGATCAGGTCATGTACAGAATTTTATTCCAAGGTTTTCTAGGAAGAATTATCAGTATTGTTGTACATAGGACAATTGTAGCAAACTATAAATGGAGTACTGCACATACAGTATTAGTGATTGTCAGAATGAATGTCCTCTTAAAATAGTTTATAAGCCACGACTAAGTCACACAAGGTTCAGCTCTTGGTCCTCTCCAGATCACGAATGTTCTATTTACTAGATAACCATATAGGGAATGAGGAAGACATTATTCTGTGTTCAAAGTACCATTCTTGTGATGTATTCTTCAGTAGAAGTGTGTTCTTTCAATAGTTAAGTAACCAGTAGCTCACACAAGATCCAGCTCCTGATCTGCTCCAGTAAACGTACGTTCTCTTACTCACCAGATATCCATATAATGTGGAAGAAATTAGTTATTGTTCGAGGCACCATCCTTGTCTTGTAGCTACAGAACAAGTGTCTTCTTTCAATAGCTAAGTCACCAGTAGTTCACACAAGGTCTAGCTCTTGGTCTGCTTCAGTACACTTATGTTCTCCTACATACCAGATAGCCCTATAAGGAATGAGGAAGAAATTATTCATTGGTCGAGGCACCATCCTTGTCTTGTAGCTACGGGACAAGTGTCTTCTTCCAATAGCTAAGTCACCAGTGGCTCACACAAGGTCCAGCTCTTGGTCTGCTCCAGTACACGCATCTTCTCCTACTCATTAGATGTCCATACAGTGATTGTAGAAGGCATTATACATAGTTTGTAGCACCATCCTTGTGTTCTAGTCGATACTCCTCTACTAAGTTACACAGGAGATGGTTCTTGATGAGCTCAGGCTTTCTCATATATATTTTTGCACATAGAGGACATGATGCTTCTCTCTCATGCTGGTTTGCCCAGTGTCTCCTCACACAGTACATGCAGAAGCTGTGCCCACATGGTAGAGTCACAGGATCTGTGAAGACGTTTGTGCAGATGCAACAAGTCAGACGCTCAGTTAGATAAGAGGGTGGTGACCTGAAAGATGACAGAGGACACAAGGGTCAAATTATGACATTATTTCTGACCTTGTAGTTTTTGAGAAAAATAGATTGTAACTACCCTGGTGTTCTGTTACCTGCGCCAGGGTGGCGGCGCAACAGTTAAAAAAAAAAAAAAAAAATTTTTAAATCATGTAGCTAGCCTAGCGCTAGCTACATGATACCCCCCTTCCTGCGGCGTCCGCCCGCAATGCTCTATCGCCGCCGGCGCGTACCCCCGTTCTGAACGGAATTTCCTTAAAGTGAACCAGAGACGAAGCACCCTTGTGTATTTTACCATAGAAATCAGTGGGAACATTAGAGAAAACATTTACCATGCTCTCTGTTCCATCCTCACTGCTAAAAGTGTCTGTTATCTAGCTGAGATAAGAATCCCGGACTGAGCATTGATTCTGGCTTTGCTATAATGACTCAGCTATAATGATTCCTGAGCAAAGCCAGCAGGGGGCAGGCTTGGACTTGAAGACAGCAAAGAACACAGTCTCAGCTATAATTATTCTGTAGCAAAGCCAGACCGACTGCTTAGTCGGGATTCTTATCTTAGAGGTGATAACAGGCAAATTAAACAGAGAACAATGTAACAAAGAGCAGATTAGGTGTTTACTGTCATGTTCCCACTGATTTATAAGGTAAAATACATGAGGTTGCTTCATCTCTGGTTCTCTTTAAGGGCTTCCCCGTCGCCATGACGACGATCGCGATGATGTCGTCGACGTCGTGACGTCAGACGGAGTCCCGATCCACCGCAATAATTGGCCAGGCTGCGCAGGGGTCTCGGCGGGGGGTCGTTACACGGGGGGTAGCGGCGGCGAGCGGGACCAACACGCAGCAAGCAAAGTGCTTGCTGCATGTTTTAAAAAAAAAAAATTGTGAAAATCAGCCCAGCGGGGCCTGAGCGGCGCCCTCCAGCAGTCATGGACGAGCTGAGCTCATCCATACCGCCAAGGAGGTTAAAGATCTCGTGCTGTGTGTGGGAAATGTTTCACCAGCCGCCGACTTTAGTGTTTAATAGCACAGCCCCCTAACATGCTAGAAACACCACATTTGCAGGGTATGTGGAGGAGGACAGTGGGTACAAGACCATTTTTTTTTTCAAAAAGACCTTATAGTTTTTTTCAAAAAGACCTTATAGTTTTTGTAAAAAATCTATTATAAATTTCTTGTGCTGAGTGTGGGAAATGTTTTAACAGCCGCCAACTTTAGCCGTTAATAAAAAAGCCCCCCTATGTGCTAGAAATGTGCAGGGTATGTGAAGGAGGACAGTGGGTACAAGATTATTATTTTTCTTTCAAAAAGACTTTATAGTTTTTGAGAAAATCAATTTTAAAGTTCTGAGTGTGGGAAAGGTTTCACCAGCTGCCGACTTTAGGGGTTAATAGCAAAGTCCCCTTACGTGCTAGGAACACCAGAAATTTGCAGAGTATGTGGTATGCCGGTGAAACATTTTCCACACGCAGCACGATAACTTTAAAATCAATTTTTTTTTTCAAAAACTATAAGGTCTTTTTGAAAAAGGTTTTCCTCTTGTACCCCACTGTCCTCCTCCACATACCTTGCAAATTTGGTGTTTCTAGCACGTAAAGGGGATTTGCTATTAACTGCTAAAGTTCGCGGTCATTCCCTGCCATTTAAGTTTATGGTGACCGCTGCAAACAGCCAGTTCACGAACATTTGCTGTAAACTCGCATTAGCGACCTGAAAATGTGATGTTAGCTACATCAATATTAACTAACTGCCGACAGCTCCACGTCAATTGGCATGAATGTGGCGGCAGTCCCAGGACCACTCCACGCCGATTGGCGTGAATGGTTTCCTATGGGGATTGCAGGAGAGTGAGCGCGCATCAGCTTTCAGTCTCGGAGACTGTTAGACGGCGAAATCGCCGTCTAATAACTATGTACAGCGCTGCAATCTAAGGCAGCGCTGTACTGGGGACAGCCGTGTGACATGGCTGTCCCCCTGGGAGACACAGGAGCGATTCGCTGTGATAGGCTGACTGGAGGAGGGAGGGAGAGAAAATTTAAAAAATAAGTAAATTTATAAAAATAAGTAAAATTTATAAAAATTATAAAAAAAACCCAAACAAAAATATTTACAAAAAAAAAAAACATTGGGGGAGCGATCAGACCCCACCAACAGAGAGCTCTGTTGGTGGGGAGAAAAAGGGGGGGGATCACTTGTCTGCTGAGTTGTATGGCCCTGCAGCGAGGCCTTGAAGCTGCAGTGGCCCATTTAGTAAAAAATGGCCTGGTCACTAGGGGGGTTTAACACTGCGGTCCTCAAGTGGTTAAGATGCACAGGAGATGTGATAGGACATCTAAACATGCCTAAAATGACTGAGATTTGGATCCTCCGCACATCAGTTGTAAGGCAACATCACAGGGCCAAGGCTGTACAGGCAGGGAGTCAATTGTACAGCTGATGATACGTTCTGTTGCTATGCGGGACAGCGCCAAACTGACATCATGTGGTGGGCTGTCTGAGTCGTGCCAACAAGAACTAATCTACTTGGTGGCTGAGTGGCAGTAGCTGGTTGGGGGCTACCATACACACACTGGATTATCAACAAAGACGGTCATTATTGCCCATCTCCATGACTGTAATCGAGTAGTGGGCTTTCTTCCATGTGCGTTTCTGCATTTTTTCCTGCGTTTCCGTTTTGATTAAATATTGACATTCAGCAAGTGCAACAAATTATCAGGTGATCTTTACCACAAACGCTTGCAATTTTAACCACTTCAGGACCACAGTCTTTCTACCCCTTAAGGACCAGGCACTTTTTTTCCATTCAGACCACTGCAGCTTTCACGGTTTATTGCTCGGTCATACAACCTACCACCTAAATGAATTTTACCTCCTTTTCTTGTCACTAATAAAGCTTTCTTTTGGTGCTATTTGATTGCTCCTGCGATTTTTACTTTTTATTATATTCATCAAAAAAGACATGAATTTTGGCAAAAAAATGATTTTTTTTAACTTTCTGTGCTGACATTTTTCAAATAAAGTAAAATTTATGTATACATGCAGCGCGAAAAATGTGGACAAACATGTTTTTGATTAAAAAAAACCCATTCAGTGTATATTTATTGGTTTGGGTAAAAGTTATAGCGTTTACAAACTATGGTGCCAAAAGTGAATTTTCCCATTTTCAAGCATCTCTGACTTTTCTGCGCACCTGTCAGGTTTCATGAGGGGCTAAAATTCCAGGATAGTACAAATACCCCCCAAATGACCCCATTTTGGAAAGAAGACATCCCAAAGTATTCAGTGAGAGGCATGGTGAGTTCATAGAAGATTTTATTTTTTGTCACAAGTTAGCGGAAAATGACACTTTCTGACAAAAAAAAGAAAAAAAAAAAGTTTCCATTTCTTCTAACTTGCGACAAAAAAAAATGAAATCTGCCACGGACTCACTATGCTCCTCTCTGAATACCTTGAAGTGTCTACTTTCCAAAATGGGGTCATTTGTGGGGTGTGTTCACTGTCCTGGCATTTTGGGGGGTGCCTAATTGTAAGCACCCCTGTAAAGCCTAAAGATGCTCATTGGACTTTTGGCCCCTTAGCGCAGTTAGGCTGCAAACAAGTGCCACACATGTGGTATTGCCGTACTCAGGAGAAGTAGTATAATGTGTTTTGGGGTGTATTTTTACACATACCCATGCTGGGTGGGAGAAATATCTCCATAAATGACAATTGTTTTATTTTTTTTACACACAATTGTCTATTTATAGAGATATTTCTGCCACTCAGCATGGGTATGTGGAAAAATACACCCCAAAACAAATTATACTACTTCTCCTGAGTACGGGGATACCACATGTGTGGCACTTTTTTGCACCCTAACTGCGCTAAGGGGCCCAAAGTTCAATGAGTATTTTTAGGATTTCACAGGTCATTTTGAGAAATTTCGTTTCAAGACTACTCCTCACGGATTAGGGCCCCTAAAATGCCAGGACAGTATAGGAACCCCACAAATTACCCCATTTTAGAAAGAAGACACCCCAAGGTATTCCGTTAGGAGGATGGTGAGTTCATAGAAGATTTTTTTTTTTTTGTCACAAGTTAGCGGAAATTGATTTTAATTGTTTTTTTTCACAAAGTGTCATTTTCCGCTAACTTGTGACAAAAAATAAAATCTTCTATGAACTCACCATACTCCTAACGGAATACCTTGGGGTGTCTTCTTTCTAAAATGGGGTCATTTGTGGGGTTCCTATACTGCCCTGGCATTTTAGGGGCCCTAAACCGTGAGGAGTAGTCTTGAAACCAAATGTCGCAAAATGACCTGTGAAATCCTAAAGGTACTCATTGGACTTTGGGCCTCTTAGCGCACTTAGGGTGCAAAAAAGTGCCACACATGTGGTACCACCGTACTCAGGAGAAGTAGTATAATGTGTTTTGGGGTGTATTTTTACACATACCCATGCTGGGTGGGAGAAATATCTCTGTAAATGACAATTGTTTGATTTTTTTTTACACACAATTGTCCTTTTACAGAGATATTTCTCCCACCCAGCATGGGTATGTGTAAAAATACACCCCAAAACACAATATACTACTTCTGAGTACGGCGATACCACATGTGTGACACTTTTTTGCAACCTAGGTGCGCTAAGGGGCCTAACGTCCTATTCACAGGTCATTTTGAGGCCTTTGGATTCTAGACTACTGCTCACGGTTTAGGGCCCCTTAAATGCCAGGGCAGTATAGGAACCCCACAAGTGACCCCATTTTAGAAAGAAGACACCCCAAGGTATTCTGTTAGGAGTATGGTGAGTTCATAGAAGATTTTTTTTTTTGTCACAAGTTAGCGGAAAATGACACTTTGTGAAAAAAAAAACAATACATATTCAATTTCCGCTAACTTGTGACAAAAAATAAAATCTTCTATGAACTCATCATACACCTAACAGAATACCTTGGGGTGTCTTCTTTCTAAAATGGGGTCACTTGTGGGGTTCCTATACTGCCCTGGCATTTTAGGGGCCCTAAACCGTGAGGAGTAGTCTTGAACCCAAATGTCTCAAAATGACCTGTGAAATCCTAAAGGTACTCATTGGACTTTGGGCCCCTTAGCACAGTTAGGCTGCAAAAAAGTGTCACACATGTGGTATCGCCGTACTCAGAAGAAGTAGTATAATGTGTTTTGTGGTGTATTTTTACATATAACCATGCTGGGTGGGAGAAATATCTCTGTAAATGACACATTTTTGATTTTTTTTACACACAATTGTCCATTTACAGAGAGATTTCTCCCACCCAGCATGGGTATGTGTAAAAATACACCACAAAACACATTATACTACTTCTCCTGAGTATGGCGATACCACATGTGTGACACTTTTTTGCAGCCTAGGTGCGCTAAGGGGCCCAACGTCCTATTCACAGGTCATTTTGAGGCATTTGTTTTCTAGACTACTCCTCACAGTTTAGGGCCCCTAAAATGCCAGGGCAGTATAGGAACCCCACAAGTGACCCCATTTTAGAAAGAAGACACCCCAAGGTATTCCGTTAGGGGTATGGTGAGTTCATAGAAGATTTTATTTTTTGTCACAAGTTAGTGAAAAATGACACTTTGTGAAAAAAACAATAAAAATCTAATTTCCGCTAACTTTTGACAAAAAATAAAATCTTCTATGAACTCATCATACACCTAACAGAATACCTTGGGGTGTCTTCTTTCTAAAATGGGGTCACTTGTGGGGTTCCTATACTGCCCTGGCATTTTACGGGCCCAAAACTGTGAGTAGTCTGGAAACCAAATTTCTCAAAATGACTGATCAGGGGTATAAGCATCTGCAAATTTTGATGACAGGTGGTCTATGAGGGGGCAAATTTTGTGGAACCGGTCATAAGCAGGGTGGCCTCTTAGATGACAGGATGTTTTGGGCCTGATCTGATGGATAGGAGTGCTAGGGGGTGACAGGAGGTGATTGATGGGTGTCTCAGGGGGCGGTTAGAGGGGAAAATAGATGCAATTAATGCACTGGGGAGGTGATCGGAAGGGGGTCTGAGGGGGACCTGAGGGTTTGGCCGAGTGATCAGGAGCCCACACGGGGCAAATTAGGGCCTGATCTGATGGGTAGGTGTGCTAGGGGGTGACAGGAGGTGATTGATGGGTGTCTCAAGGTGTGATTAGAGGGGGGAAATAGATGCAAGCAATGCACTAGCGAGGTGATCAGGGCTGGGGTCTGAGGACGTTCTGAGGTGTGGGCGGGTGATTGGGTGCCCGCAAGGGGCAGATTAGGGTCTAATCTGATGGGTAACCGTGACAGGTGGTGATAGGGGGTGATTGATGGGTAATTAGTGGGTGTTTAGAGGAGAGAAGAGATGTAAACACTGCACTTGGGAGGTGATCTGATGTCGGATCTGCGGGCGATCTATTGGTGTGGGTGGGTGATCAGATTGCCCGCAAGGGGCAGGTTAGGGGCTGATTGATGGGTGGCAGTGACAGGGGGTGATTGATGGGTGGCAGTGACAGGGGGTGATTGATAGGTGATTGACAGGTGATCAGTGGGTTATTACAGGGAATAACAGATGTAAATATTGCACTGGCGAATTGATAAAGGGGGGTCTGAGGGCAATCTGAGCGTGTGGGCGGGTGATTGGGTGCCCGCAAGGGGTAGATTAGGGTCTAATCTGATGGGTAACAGTGACAGGTGGTGATAGGGGGTGATTGATAGGTGATTGATGGGTAATTAGTGGGTGTTTAGAGGAGAGAATAGATGTAAACAATGGATTTGGGAGGTGATCTGATGTCGGATCTGCGGGCGATCTATTGGTGTGGGTGGGTGATCAGATTGCCCGCAAGGGGCAGGTTAGGGGCTGATTGATGGGTAGCAGTGACAGGGGGTGATTGACGGGTGATTGACGGGTGATTGACGGGTGATTGACAGGTGATCAGGGGGGATAGATGCATACAGTACACGGGGGGGGGGGGGGTCTGGGGAGAATCTGAGGGGTGGGGGGGTGATCAGGAGGGGGCAGTGGGCAGGGGGGGGGGGATAAAAAAAAAAATAGCGTTGACAGATAGTGACAGGGAGTGATTGATGGGTGATTAGGGGGGTGACTGGGTGCAAACAGTGGTCTGGGGGGTGGGCAGGGGGGGGGTCTGAGGGGTGCTGTGGGCGATCAGGGGGCAGGGGGGGGGGAAATCAGTGTGCTTGAGTGCAGACTAGGGTGGCTGCAGCCTGCCCTGGTGGTCCCTCGGACACTGTCACCACCAGGGCAGGAGGCAGCCAGTATAATAGGCTTTGTATACATTACAAAGCCTATTATACAATGTAAGTGCGGCGATCCGGGTGCTAGTAACCCGCCGGCGCTTCCGAACGGCCGGCAGGTTACTACGAGCGGTGGGCGGAGCCAGTCCCCGGCGGCTGATCGCGTCACGAATGACGCGATCGCCGCATAACCACTCCCGCAGCCGCCCCCGCCGATGGGCGTATTGCGGTCGTTTGGGCCCGGACTTTGCCGCCGCCCATCGGCTGGGGGCGGTCCTTAAGTGGTTAATATGCACATAAAAATGCACTTTGTATCACACAGCAACCCAATGTTTGTGTGTCTTATAGACTTAAATTATGAACAAATGTGCATGTGTGTTCTGCTCTGTGGTAAAACACATGCAATTCTAATATGCCGGAGTGATAGTGAAAGCTGTTTACCTTGTATTGTCAACTGGGTCTCCCTGTTTCCTCGAAGAATCCGTTTCTGATGTTCCTGGCTCCGGTTTTGCAGCTGGAAGAAAAGACACATTTTGTTAACGTATACTGAGCACTGGGTGCTCCCAGTGACGAAAAACTTCTTAGAGGGAATCTTAAGCGAGAAAAATTATTTAAAATAAACACATGACGTAGCCGCAAATGAATATTACATAATAACCTCTCAGAAGCTCACCATTTTCCTCTTACAGTGATCCCCTCCAGTGCTGACAAGATTTTGTCACAACTGAAACATACCAGTTGCTGTCAGTTATATATCAGCAGCTGTCAGTTACAACTGAATGTGCAAGGTAATGTCCATGTTTCCCTATGGCTCAAGTGGGTGATATTATAGTTTAACAGTGTGCTGACCAGAAAGCTGTTATGGGGTAATGGCCTTTTTTAAAATTGAGGATGGAGAATTCCATTGATCACAGTGGGCAAACAGGATGCAGGAGAGGAGAAAGATTGATAAGTAGACTACACAGGAGGGAAGTATGACTTGTGTATGGTGATTTTGACTTTTTATTTTCAGTTCAGGTTTAGAGATGTGGCGAATGGTTCCCGAACCGTTTGCCGGCGAACATCTCCAAATCCCTGGGGCTCTTACTACTTCCGGGTCGCACTGACCCGGAGTAGTACGCCTGCGCTGCCTAGCGCGTCATGAATGAAGTCACGCACACGCGCAGAGAGTACCCGGCAACAGGAGCGCGATCTAGGATGCGCTCCACTGGGCAGCGCAGGCGTACTACTCCGGGTCAGTGCGACCTGGAAGTAGTAAGAGCCCCAGAGATGTTCGCCGGGCGAACAGTTCGCCACATCTCTATTCAGGTTCTCTTTAAACAAATCTCTTAAGTAGAGATTGCTCGAACCTCCGATTTTGGCTTCACGAACCTTGAAAGCGAACTTCCACAAAAGTTTGTGTTCGCGCCAACCATGCGAACCGCAATAGACTTCAATGGGCCGGCGAACTTTGAAAAATACAAACACTGTTTCTGGCCACAAAAGTGATGGAAAAGATGTTTCAAGGGGTCTAACACCTGGAGGGGGTCAGTGACTACATGAGGAAAAACATTTTCCTGACCGTGGGAAAATTAAACGTCCGACTTTAGCGGTTAATAGCAAAGTCCCCTTACATAGTAGAAACACCACATTTGCAGGGTATGTAGAGGGGGGACAGTGACTACAAGAGGAAAAAAAATATTTCAAAAAGATCTTATATGTTTTGAGAAAATCGATTTTAAAATTTCAAAGAAAAATACTATACATTTAAAATGTGTAAATGACAGTTCTTAGGGAAACAATTCCCGCCGACTTTAGCAGTTAATAGCAAAGGCCCCTTACATCCTAGCAACACCAAATTTGCAGGATATGTTAAAGATAGTGGGAAACATATTTAAAAAAATATATATATTTTTTTAATTTAATTTTTTTTGTTATGTTATGCGACCCCTGTGCTACTGCACGGCAATAGTCAAATTATCACCTGAGTGGCCACCAGAACATCCCACAGCCTGAGCATGCACACTCACTACATGATACTGTGTATGCTTATGCAATTATCAAAGGCTCATATCGGTTACCATTTGCCAAGTCTTTCTGGAGGTCTTGGGCCACCTGATTCTCATCAATGCCACTCAGGACAGCCAGAGTTAGCTCAGCCCCATAATCATCCTTGTAGTAGCTGCGGATCAGGTCCACAACATCCTCCTTGTATGCTTGCTCTAGCCTTCCTCGGGGAACCTTCATGTAGCCCTCCCTAATCTTACTATCGTTCAGTCTGTACTTGAACTTCTTGAAGCTGTTTCTGGGCAATTCCTCCAGGGCGGTTATTAGGGCATCTCGCACGGTCCTCGCCATCTCCTTTTATGTAATGTCTGTAAAACACTAAAGTCCAGCTGTGAAGGCTCCTATTCTTCTGTAGAACTTTTTATCAAGGGAGAAGGTATTCCTCAACCACTTCTACAAGTCCACCAAGTCCAGCTGTGAAGGCTCCTGTTGTTCTGTAGAACTTCTTAATGAAGAATGTATTTATCTCAATCACGTCTACAAGTCCAACAATTCCAGCTGTGAAACTGGGTTTGTAGTGATCCTTTTTTTCCTAAACAAACAGCTCTACCACGTCTACAAGTCTGACAGCTCGCTGATCACTGGATTCCTTCTTTTCTGTGAGTCACCCATTGTCAGGCAGGAAGTTATTATTCACAAGCTTAGTAAGCAGGTAGTAAAAGATACAGTGCTTGTGTTTCCTCCCCCCTCCCACTGGGCATTACTCATCTCTTGCTGGAAAGCTAGCTTCAGCTCAGTTCCGCTGTGTATTGTATGGACTCGACTTTCACTTGCTTGCAAGTAAAGTCTCATACTACCATTTGATGGAAAACAATGAAAACAGAACAATGGATGATGGATTGTCCAATTATTGACCAAGAAAAAAGGCTGTACAAGCCAGCAAAATTTAAAGCGGAATATAACCCTGCATTTCTTCTTTGCTCTAAAGAATTAATTTACAGCATATTATATGCAACCAGCATTTTTTTTTTTAACTAGACCAGCATTCGAGGGTTACACACAGAGCTTGAAAGTTCAGTGCATTGAAATCTGGACGCATACGAAGTTGTAGATAATGTTATCTTGTGTTTACTTAAATGTATCAAGTGAGGAATGTGACACATTCTCTGACTGTGCAGAAGCAGCTGGAAACAGAAAGACACTGAAAGCATGTCTGCCTTCACTACATAATGAATAAAACCAGTTATTAATAAAATGCAAAGTCAGCTCACAAAGCAAAAAACTGTACTTTTGGGAAGCTATAATTTCTAAATGAATAATGATACTTATGCACAAATACAAATATGATAACTGTATGGCATATAAAAAGTAGGAAAACATGTTTTTATTGAATATTATGTCCAGGTTTTATAACAATAAATATGACACTTCTGACTTTTGTCATATCGTGCAAAATGCCATTTATTTCAGTAATTCAAGTTAAAGTGACACTGAAGCGAAAATAATCTTCTGAGATAATGAACTGTATGTGTAGTACGAAAAATGAATAGAACTTTAGTAGCAAAGAAAAGAGTCTCATTTTTATTTTCAGTTATATAGCTTTTTTTTTTTATAACATTGCATCATCCTCTAATATTTGCAGTTTACAAACTGCACTCTGCATTTTAAACTATGAAACAGAGCAGAGCTAAGGACCCTTTGTACTTTCCTGCAGTAAAAACTTATCTGAAGTTTTCTTTCACTGTTTCTTTGAGGTAGAAGTGCTTCAGAAAATAGGACCGTCTCTGACCCAAGTTGGGTCGGAGAGCTCAGAGAAGCTCTTTTGCATCGGTGACAACTGTAGTTTAACACTTCCTGTACTGGAAACAATTTGTGACTGAGTTATTTGCTACTAATGTTCTATTTCCTAGCTGTACTACACATACAATTCATTATATCATACGTTTATTTTCACTTCAGATGGGTGTGGCTGCAGCCCCAGGACCGCCTAACGCCGATCGGTGTCAGGTCCTGCAGGAGATCATATGCACTGATGCGCGCGCATAGCTGCTTGGATGGCGGAGCTCTGTTTCTGGCCTTCAGTCTCCCAGCGGGGATTGCCGCTAGGAGACAGTTAGATGGCTATTAACGTAGTACAGCGCTGCGATCTAAGGTGGCACTGTACTGGGGACAGCCGTGTGACACGGCTGTCCCCCTAGGACACAGGAGATCAATCGGCTCTCATAGGCTGAAGCCTATGACAGCCGATCGCCATGAGTGGCTTGATTGGCTGGCTGGGGGGGGGGGGGGGGGGTAGGAGTGTTTTTATTTTTTTTATTAAACAAATAGTAAAATTTATGGAAAAAAAAATATATATTTTATATATATATATATATATATATATATATATATATTTATATATAGCCCCTGCAGCTTTAAGGGCTTGCTGTAGGGCCGCACAACTCGGCACACAAGTGGTTCCCCCCCCCTTTTCTCCCCACCAACAGAGCTTTCTGTTGGTGGGGTCTAATCTCTCCCCCAGTGTAATATATATATTACAAAAGGGGGGGGGGGACCACTTGTGTGCAGAGTTGTGCGACCCTACAGCAAGCCCTTAAAGCTGCAGTGGCCAATTTAACAACAAATGGCCTGGTCTTTAGGGGGGTTTAACACCATGGTCCTCAAGTGGTTAAAAGGTGAAACTAATATATGAAATACTCATTACATGCAAAGCAAAATATTTTAAGCCTTTATTTGTTATGTTGATTACGGCTTCCAGCTTATCAGAATCCCAAAATCACAATCTCTGCCCATTAGAATAGTGTGAAAATGTTCAATATTCTCAGCTCAAAGTGTCAGACTCTAATCAGCTAATTTATTCAAAACACCTGCAAAGGGTTCCTATTTCATATATTAGCTTCACCTTTTAAGTTGTATTACTGAAATAAATGGGCTTTTGCACGATATTCTAATATTTCGAGTTTCACCTGTATATCTCTGCAGTAACAGAAGCCGCTCTACCTGTGCCTTGAGGTAGTGTTCCTAGTAAGGCAGCTGTACAAATGGCCAAAGAGCCCACTCTCTTGTCCTGCAGGTCCCGGATGAGAGATTGATTGTGTTTCTGTAGTATATTTATCTTCTCCTGGGAGGTATGTTGGCTCCGCACTACATCATACTGTTCCAGATTGTCCTGATGGAGGTCCACTAAGTGTCCACTGCCTGCAATGCATGGGCAATGCCAGAATTATTCTGGAAGAGGAGAACTTATTAATAGACCACAACAACCACAAACTGTCCACAGATCTTTAAAGCAAATAATAAATCACAAAGCTTGTATCCTAAACTCCAGTTCTAGGTATATTGTTTTATTTTAACCACGAAAAGGGATTAGGAAAATGTTAGTATTTTTAATGGCTAGACTAGACTGTGGCAGGGATAGCAGATTGTGACTGGAATACACAGAATCACACACAATCATGGAGGTTCACTGGGTGGGCTCTAAGTGGTCACTGCTCTCTACAGCTAGCCATACACAGGACGATAACTGCTTGATATGTCAGACCAATCAATCTATCTGTTTGGAATTGGATTGGATAGTGATGGCGGGAATTTTGACATTCTTCACTTAGGGGTGTACTCAGTTTTGTGGCCAGCAGTTTAGACACAAACTGAGTGTTTTTGATGGGATATATAATTTACACTGGTAAGTTAACCACTTAACCCTTAAAGGGAACCAGAGACGAAGCACCCTTGTGTATTTTACCATGTATATCAGTAAGAACATTAGAGAAAACACTTACCATGCTCTCTGTTTCCTCCTCACTGCTAAAAGTGTCTGTTAACAGCAGTCACAAGAATCCCAGACTGAGCAATTAAATCTGGCTTTGCTGGGAATGATTATAGCTGAGTCATTATAGCAAAGCCACAAGGGGGCAGGCTTGGGCTTGAAATAACACCACAGAATACAGACTTAGCTATAATCTTTCTGTAGCAAAGCTAGACGGAGCAGCCTGACTTCTCAGTCGGGGATTCTTATCAGACGTGATAACAGTCAGATTACACAGAGAACAATGAAACAAAGGGCAGATTAGGTGTTTACTGTCATGTTCCCACTGATTTATAAGGTAAAATACAAGAGGGTGCTTCATCTCTGGTTCTCTTTAAGGCTGTCACCTTATGGATCCAACCAATTTTCACATTTCAGTGCTCCTCCCATTCATTGGCCAGTAACTTTACCACTACTTATCACACCTGAATGAACTCTATCTTGTTTTTTTTCAGGACAAATTACCGGTAGGCTTTTTTGTAGTTTTAAATTATTTTATTTTCTATGCATTTTAAAGGGAAGAACAAGAAAAAAAAAAAGAAAAAATACACTATTTCTCCAATTTCATCCACTATGCTTTTAAAATAAACAATGCTACTGCAGATAAAACCCACACATTTTATTTGCCCATTTGCCCTAGTTATCCAAACATTTAAATTATCTCCTAAGACATGTATGGTGATAATATATTATTTGTAAATAAAAGGTGTATTTGTTTCTGTGTTGTCTTTTTGTTTCCTACTTGTTCCCTAGCAGTAATTACAAGCCCTCATTTGCAAAAATAACAGTGATATACCCTCATGGCATACTTAAGTTTTTGTTTTTACAATAATAATACAATACAATAACATTTCTATAGCGCTTTTCTCCCATAGGACTCAAAGCGCTTAGGCACTCTCAGATTCAGTAGTTAGTAGGATGAAGTATTCACACAACAAAAGTTATATTTCTGCAAATGCCAGACTGAACAGGTGGGTTTTCAGTCTGGATTTAAACACATCCAGGGATGGGGCTGTCCTGATCTGTTGAGGTAAGGAGTTCCAAAACATAGGGGCAGCATGACAGAAGGCTCTGGGACCAAAAGTTTCCAAGTGGACTCTGGGTATGACTAGATTATTAGAACCTGTGGATCTGAGAATGCGGGGATTGCTACGCAGCTGTAACATATCTTTCAAGTATCCAGGGCCTAGATTATTCAGGGATTTAAATGTCAGTAGGCCGATCTTGAATAGGACCCTCCATTCTATAGGTAGCCAGTGAAGGGAATGCAGGACTGGCATTATGTGGCAGTGACGGGGTTGGTTGGTTAGCAGTCTGGCAGCAGTATTCTGTATTTTTCTTGTTATTACAAGCTTTTTATTTTGGTATAGGATATATGAATACAAATTGTTTTTCTTTAGATTAAGTGTCACTAAAAAAACAACTTCTCACAGTTAAAATATACCACATATCTCTCATTTGATAGTTAGTTGGACATTGCTACTTGTTTTTATGAATGATCACTTTTACTGGCTGTAACAGTCATCATTTAAAGAGACACTGAAGCGAAAAAAAAAACTATGATATTATGATTTGTATGTGTAGTACAGCTAAAAGGTCCGTACACACGCCGGACTGGAGGCAACGACGGGTCCGTCGTCACCTCCCGCTGGGTGGGCGTTCCAACGACAGTCCGGTGTGTGTACGCACTGTCTGCGGACTGATACGGCTGTTTCTGAGCAATCCGCCGAGCGGATCGCTCAGAAGCAGCAGTATCAGTCCGCCGACAGTGCGTACACACGCCGGACTGTCGTTGGAACGCCCACCCAGCGGGAGGTGACGACGGACCCGTCGTTGCCTCGAGTCCGGCGTGTGTACGGACCTTAAGAAATAAAACATTAAGATCAGATACATCAGTCTAATTGTTTCCAATACAGGAAGAGTTAAGAAACTCCAGTTGTTATCTCTATGCAAACAAGCCATTATCTCTACGACTTTCAAAGTCCTGGAGAGGGCTGTTTTCTGACTTTTATTATCTCAACTGATAGTTAACTATTTACTTTTCCTCTGGCAGAGGAGAGGTCATTAGTTCACAGACTGCTCTGAAAGAATCATTTTGAATGCTGAGTGTTGTGTAATCTGCACATATTAGAGAATGATGCAATATTAGAAAAAAACACACTATATACCTGAAAATAAAAAAATGAGAATATTTTCTTTGCTGCTAATCTTCTAGTAATTATTCATAGTACACAACCAATTCATTATATCATATTTTTTTTTTCGCTTCAGTGTCTCTAAGTATATGGCAGAAACACACTTTCAGGGGTTTTCTTTTCACCACAATTCCTGGGTCTCTGTTAGTGTTGGGCGAACAGTGTTCGCCACTGTTCGGGTTCTGCAGAAACTCACCCTGTTCGGGTGATGTTCGAGTTCGGCCGAACACCTCATGGTGTTCGGCCTTTTTAGTTCGGGTTCGCCCGAACAGCTCAATGCCCAGCCGAACAGGCCGAACAGGGCCCCTTTCCGCCGAATACTGCCCCCCTATGGGGTCGCATGCATAAGGGGGGAGCATGCCCCGGTCGCGGGGGGGTCGGAAATTCCCCCCACTCCCTCCGCTAGCGCTCCCCCCTCTGCCCGCTTCCCCATAAAAAAGTTTGATGAAAGTACCGGTGGCTGGCCTGGCAGTAGAGTGAGTGAGGAGGAGGAGTCCGGAGAGTGACGCGCTGAGGCCGGGCAGCGGGCGGTTCAGCGGTAGTACCCTTGTGGTACTTCCGCCCTTTCTCTGACCTCACGTCCTCTGCAAACGAGGGTACGCGTCACAGGTAGCCTCGTATGCGTCATCACGTAGAGGACGTGAGGTCAGAGAAAGGGCGGAAGTACCACAAGGGTACAACGCTGAACCGCCCGCTGCCCGGCCTCAACGCGTCACTCTCCGGATTCCTCCTCCTCACTCACTCTACTGCCAGGCCAGCCACCGGTACTTTCATCAAACTTTTTTTATGGGGAAGCGGGCAGAGGGGGGAGCGCTAGCGGAGGGGGTGGGGGAATTTCCGACCCCCTCCCGGGACCGGGGCATGCTCCCCCCTTATGCCTGCGACCCCATAGGGCCCCCAAAAGCGGGATGTTCGGGGAGTTCGGGGTTCGGGCCGAACATGCCGAACATCTGGCCCATGTTCGGCGAACGGACCCGAACCCGAACATCCAGGTGTTCGCCCAACACTAGTCTCTGTCATAGTGCTTCCACGTTTGTAATCATGTTTTCCAGCTGCTATTTTTCATGTTCATTCTGCAATTTTTTTAGAAGAGGTGGAATACATTGTGAAATTGCACAATGCTCACTGTGCTTGCGCTAATCAGGAAGCACAATGAGCAGTGGAGAAGGCGGAGACCAGTGTCATGTGACGATGATGCTGCGCGTCATCGCCTGGAACGCAGGTGAGTAATTCCTCTCCGCCCGCTCCTGCCTGTTCATATTTGCCACCGATAATCTGGAGGGAGAAGCGCAGGAAGGAAGGGACACAGGTGAGGGTGGTGGGGGGTCTGCCCCCCCCTCCCTGCCACTGTCCCCGCTGCCCCTCCTTTGCTGCTTTCCCCTTCCTGCAACATGGCCTCTGTTAGAGGCCTTGGTGACACCCCATGGGATATCCATCACCCGGGGTGCTCCGCACTCCTGCGCCCAATGGTAGGAACGCCCCTGCACAACAGCACTGGCCATTGAATTTGACGGCCTTGCTCAGGAGGTGAATGCGTTTGTTCCCAATTTGCATTTGTGTTCTCCCATGCATTTTTAAATGGCACAGCTTTCTGCTTTTTTCGTGTACGTTAACAATTACATTGTATTCCGCCACATCTAAAAAATTGTGGAACAGTTATGAAAAATCACAGGTGGAAAATGTGTACGCACTATGACAGATACCAAGGAATTGCAGTGAAAAACTACCCTACAAGTGTGTTCCCTGCCTAATGCACACTAATTGGTTCAGGGACCACATGTTCCCTTGCACCAATCACTGGTGTCGGGGGGGGGGGGGAGGGGGGCATCCCTGTGACAGCTGTAACAGGGATTATTGAATGGGCTGGGAAAACAACACTGGTTGGTTAAGGGATCACATGATCCCTTTGGCCAATCACTGCTGCCATCAGGTTCATGCACAAAATCGTTCCTGAAAGCAATGGGAACGACTGAAGCTTGAAGAATCAGCAGGGCTGCCAGGCAACAGGTGTTGTTTAAAAGGAAATAAATATGGCAGCCTCCATATCCCTCTCAGTTGAGGTGTCTTAACATTGTGATGGCTTTTAATCTTGCTCACATAGAAAAAGGTATAAATGCAGACTGAGGAAACAACATACGAATTGTGTGTGTGTTTCATGTAAAAATAGCCAAGTATTTCATACATCATATATCTTTGCAGAAATCCCTCTACCTGTGCCTTGAGGTAGTGGTCCTAGTAAGGCAGCTGTACAAGCGACCAAAGAGCTGACACTCTTGTCCTGCAGGTCCCAGATGAGATGTTGGTCGTGCTTCTGTAGTATACTTAGGAATAAGTCCTTGTCACGGAGCCCCCAACCCGTTACATAGCTGTACAGCTGCCTCATCTTCTTCTGGGAGGTACGTTGTTTATGCACTACGTCGTACTGTTCCTGCGTCAGAAGATTTCCTTGCAGAAGATCATCTAGAACAGGATCCACCAGAGACAACCGTTTTATCAGTCTGTCCCGTTTGAGGTCCACAAAGTGTTTACCACCTGCAATACATGGGCAATGCCAGAACTGTTTAATGAAAGGAGAGGAGAACTTATAAATAGGCCACAACAACCACAAACTGGCCCCAGATCTATAAAGCAAATAATAAATCCCAAAGTGTATATCCTAAACTCCAGTTCCAGGAAAATTGGTTTCATAAACTTTTGAGATTTTTTTTTATGACTAGACTAGACTGTAGAAAAGATAGCATATTATAACTAGAATACACAGACACACGATCATGGAAACTCACTGGCCTCAATTCACGGAGCATTATCAAACGTTTATCAAACACTTTATCAAACGTTTGATAATTTACCTCATGGGTAAAATCTCATTTTAAAGTCACTAAGGGCCCATTCACACTTGAGCGGGAATCGCACGATTCCCGCTCACGGCAAACCGCTAGCGGTTCTGCAAGAACCGCTACACAATGTAGCGGTTTGCCGGCGACGAGCGCTCCGCGATTTGCGATCGTGATTAGCGTGCACAGCACGCTAATCGCGATCGCTCCAAACCCGCCGCAGTGTCCAGTGATTTTTCCGCGCTAATCGCGGAAAAAATCACTCCTGCAAAACGCCGGCGGTAATCGCCGGCGTTCTGCGGTTCTAAGTGAGAACGGGCCCTAAGGTGTTATATATTTGTTGAAAGTTTTATCGGTAAAACATTCCATAAGTATATAACACCTTAGTGAATTTAAAATGAGATTTTACCCATGAGGTAAATTATCAAACGTTTGATAAAGTGTTTGATAAACGTTTGATAATGCTCCGTGAATTGAGGCCACTGAGTGCGCTCTGAGGGCCCATTCACGCTGAAGATCGCAAAGTGGTAAAAAAAACAATCACTAGCATTTTTGCAGTGATTTTTTTTTTTGTCATTGGACACGAACATTTTTTGAGCGATCGTGAATTTTTTTAACATTTGAATCGTGATCGCTCCAAAATCACAGAAAAGCGCACAAGTACCGTGTTTCTGATTTCTGCAAATAGCGAATCGCTGGCAATCGTTGCAGTTTAACCACTGCTATATACTATACATTAGACTGGTGATTTTCGAAGTGCTGGCGATTGCCATGGATTCAAAGCGCTGAGGAAACTGCACAGGAAGTGGTTACTGCTCTTTTAATGCTAGCCATACACAGGCTGATCATGGCCCGTCATGCCAAACTGTGCAATCCCTATCTGGTTGGACTTTGACTGGATAATGAACTTACCCTCCCATAAATGGCAAACTCAATTTTGATACAGTTTCCCCGAAAAGAAGACCTACCCTGAAAATAAACCCCAGCACGATTTTTCAGGATTTTTAAAGAACACGTACTGAGAAGGATATGTAGGCTGACATGATTATTTCCTTTTAAATCATGCAGATTTCCTGGCTGTCCTACTGATCCTCTGCCTTTGAAAAAGAAATATGGCAGTCACCATCATTCTAACTTCATGTGTACTTTAGGGATACTATGCCAAAATTAAGCTCTAGTCATAGTTCATAAAAGGGGCAGCCATGGCATGCATGTAAAAAGGTAAAAGTAGATGCAATTTTCAGTAGAATGCTGCAGGACAAATAGACCCTTCACCAAGGAAAGCAGACCAAAAAAAAAAAAAACAACCCACAATCAAAAGACCCCACAAGATGCAAAGCAATATGGGTTGGCAAGTGCTGGACTCTTGGTACAGGTGAAACTCGAAAAATTAGAATATTAGAAAAAGTTAATTTATTTCAGTAAGATGAAACTAATATATAAAATAAACTCATTACTGTATTTTTTGGTTTATAAGACATTCCAGAATATAAGACGCACCTAGGTTCAGGGAAAAAAATATATACAGGATCTTCTCAAAAAATTAGCATATTGTGATAAAGTTCATTATTTTTTGTAATGTACTGATAAACATTAGACTTTCATATATTTTAGATTCAAATACACACAACTGAAGTAGTTCAAGCCTTTTATTGTTTTAATATTGATGATTTTGGCATACAGCTCATGAAAACCCATAATTCCTATCTCAAAAAATTAGCATATTTCATCCGACCAATGAATGGAAAGTGTTTTTAAAACAAAAAAAGTCAACCTTCAAATAATTATGTTCAGTTATGCGCTCAATACTTGGTAGGGAATCCTTTTGCAGAAATGACTGCTTCAATGCGGCGTGGCATGGAGGCAATCAGCCTGTGGCACTGCTCAGGTGTTATGGAGGCCCAGGATGCTTCAATAGTGGCCTTAAGCTCATCCAGAGTGTTGGGTCTTGCGTCACTCAACTTTCTCTTCACAATATCCCACAGATTCTCTATGGGGTTCAGGTCAGGAGAGTTGGCAGGCCAATTGAGCACAGTAATGCCATGGTCAGTAAACCATTTACCAGTGGTTTTGGCACTGTGAGCAGGTGCCAGGTCGTGCTGAAAAATGAAATCATCATCTCCATAAAGCTTTTCAGCAGATGGAAGCATGAACCCACTTTTGAACCAGAAACAGCGGCAGAAGCGCCTGACCTGGGCTACAGAGAAGCAGCACTGGACTGTTGCTCAGTGGTCCAAAGTACTTTTTTCGGATGAAAGCAACTTTTACATGTCATTCGAGAATCAAGGTGCCAGAGTCTGGAGGTAGACTGGGGAGAGGGAAATGCCAAATTGCCTGAAGTCCAGTGTCAAGTACCCACAGTCAGTGATGGTCTGGGGTGCCATGTCAGCTGCAGGTGTTGGTCCACTGTGTTTTATCAAGGGCAGGGTCAATGCAGCTAGCTATCAGGAGATTTTGGAGCACTTCATGCTTCCATCTGCTGAAAAGCTTTATGGAGATGAAGATTTCATTTTTCAGCACGACCTGGCACCTGCTTACAGTGCCAAAACCACTGGTAAATGGTTTACTGACCATGGTATTACTGTGCTCAATTGGCCTGCCAACTCTCCTGACCTGAACCCCATAGAGAATCTGTGGGATATTGTGAAGAGAAAGTTGAGAGACGCAAGACCCAACACTCTGGATGAGCTTAAGGCCGCTATAGAAGCATCCTGGGCCTCCATAACACCTGAGCAGTGCCACAGGCTGATTGCCTCCATGCCACGCCGCATTGAAGCAGTCATTTCTGCAAAAGGATTCCCTACCAAGTATTGACTGCATAACTGAACATAATTATTTGAAGGTTGACTTTTTTTGTTTTAAAAACACTTTCCTTTTATTGGTCGGATGAAATATGCTAATTTTTTGAGATAGGAATTTTGGGTTTTCATGAGCTGTATGCCAAATTCATCAATATTAAAACAATAAAAGGCTTGAACTACTTCAATCGTGTGTAATGAATCTAAAATATATGCAAGTCTAATGTTTATCAGTACATTACAAAAAATAATGAACTTTATCACAATATGCTAATTTTTTGAGAAGATCCTGTATATTAACCTGGTTTGTCCATGTTCCAGGAGCGTCTTAAAGATGTTCTCCCCAATTATTGTGTCACCTTCTGTCCCCATGTGTTGTCCTGTGTCCCCTTCTGTCGCCAATGTCTCCCCTTCTGTGTCCTCCTTTGCTCCCCGTGTCCCCTCCTTTCCCAGTGTCCTCCTTTTCTCCCCATGTGTCCCCTTCTGTTTTCCTTTGTTCTCCCGTGTGTCCCCTTCTGTCCTCCTTTGTCCCAGTGTCCTCATTTGTCCTCTTATGTCCTCCTCGGCACCCGTGTGTGTCCTGTGTCCTCCTTGACTCCCGTGTGGCCCCGTGTCCTGGGGGAGGGGGATCGGAGGACACACAGGGGGACAATGCAGGGAGTCCCCAACATCACTGCGGGTTGGCAGGTTCGTATCAGGTAAGTCGGGGAATGCAGTTCACACTCATTGATCTGAGCCGCCATATCAATGATCGCCTGCTTCAATGAGAAGCCACTTCATTGTAAAGAAAAAAAAACAGAGTTACCCGTCCACGCATTATTTCCTGTTCCTGTACTATTAGTACGCTATTAATAGGTTATTAGTACGCTAACAGGAAAATAATGAGCGAGGACATCTTGTGGCCAAATAGTAAAATTATACCTACAGACATTTATTTTAAATAAAAAGACCTACAGTTACTTTTAAAATGAACTTCTTACCTCCCAAACTCTCCCATAATTCCCCAAATAAATCTTATGTATAAAAAAAAAAAAAAAAAATATATATATATTTACCTTAGGGACTGAATTTTTGTTTCTTTAATATGTATGCCTAGAGAGTATATTACAGTACTGTTATTTATTATTTTACGGGCTTGTAATTGGTGATAGATGCAAAACTGAAAAAATGCACCTTTATTTCCAAATAAAATAAAATTGTACTAGGGAAATATGTTAACAACTTCAGGATCCTTGGTATGCATATCTACACCCCTGTATAAATTACTTGCAGATCAGGGGTGTAGATAGGAATACTGTTTATTTTCCACTGCGTTCGCAATCCCCCCGCCGTTTCCGTTCTGCTCACCATCGCAATACTCTCCTTCTGTGATCTGGGGATGAGAATCAGCTGTTCCCAACCCCGATCACCGTGCCTGTGATGACTCAGAGCTTGCAGCGATGAAACGCAAGCTCTCAGTCAAAAAAACCCCGACACGTCCGTGTTTCTATTAATAGAACACGTTTAGATAGAATCTTGTGGCCAAAAAGTAAAAATATACCCAAATACACTTTTATGTACTTTTACATACAAAAATTATTATTTTGCATATTTAATTTTTTAACTCCTTCCACCAAACCCCATAGTTCCATCATTAAAAAAAAAAATACACAAATAGTTACCTTCCACTAGCAATCGCTAGTGTTTGCACTAAACGCTAGCGATTGCGATTCAGCAAAGTAATTTTTCCCGGTGATTTTGATTTTGCTATGCAATGCACCCAAAAATGGGTGTGGCTATAACCTGCAGAGTGCAAAGTGCGCCGTGGCAAAAATGGGGGTGGTCATGACTGGATAGGGCGGAGCTAACTGTAATTTAAAAGTGCAACGCAAAGACAGTGGGCTTAAGTTTTGGTGACACTTTCCCCAGAAAATTCACATAATTGTGCAGGTTTTCTCAAGAAAATACACGTAATGTGAGTAGATTTGCCCAGAAAATACGTTCAACCATGTGGCAGATTTCACCAGAAAATACATTCAATCACATCGGCAGATTGGACCAGAAAATATGTTCAATAACGTCGGCAGACTTGATCAGAAAACACTTCCATCCTGTGTGGCAGACTTGCCCAGAAAATACACCTGTTAATAAAAAAAAAAAAAACATTTACTCACCTGCTGTCTGCTAAAGACCTGCTGTCCCTGCCTCCGTCCGGCGCGCAGCTCCCACGATCCTCTGCCAGCCAGCAACTGAGAGTAGGGCTACGGGAAACTGGCGCCCGAAGCCCTGCACTGCACTGCAGACTCAGTCTCCAGAGCAGGGCTTCGGACACCATTTTACTGTAGCCCTGCTCTGCCGCAGCTGCGGGCTGCTGCTGCCGGTGAGCTGACACGGTGTCTATTAGACGCCGAAAGTCAGTTCACGCTGGGGGGTGCTTGAAGAATTGTAGGGGGTGCTTCAGCACCCAAAGCACCCCCTGGCGCCGCCGCTGATTATTACATCAGAGGGCATTACAAAAGCTTGGCAAATGAGCTTTTTGTCATTAGGGTTGTACAACAGACACGGGGACATGATTTGCATATGGAGGAAAAAGTTTTTGCCATCCATTTAGAAAGGGGTCATTCACAGTGAGAGTGGCTAAAATCTGGAATATCTTACCTCAGAAAGTAGTTATGGCAAACTATACATCTGCATTAAAGGACTTCCGAGGCCAAATGTTTAAAAAAAGACATAAAAAAAGTTATATACCTGTGTAACTTTGTAGGACACGGAGGACGCTGTCCGCGCCCTACGTGCCGTTCCGCCGGGTCCCCGCCGCTCATAATTCCCCTCGGACGGCTCCCGACCCCACGGCCAGGGTCGGGCTCTCTGCCTGTATCAAGATGGCCGCCGGCCGCGGCTGCGCACTCCGCATTGCCGCTAGTGCGGCTGCGCAGCTCCAGGGCCAGCCCTCCGATCCACACATCCTGATCCTGACTGTAGTGTTGTCCGGATCATGAATGAATCGTTCATATGATCCGGATCTTTTTTGTGAGTCGAATCATCCGGATCGTCACAATGAAAGATTCGGTTCACAGTGGATGTCTGTCTGGAACAAACAGGAACATACAGAATGTACAGTGCAGGGAAAGTCCTGTCCTGCTTGTCATTTCACCCCCAGTCTGCTTCCCTAGTAAAATGATTCAAATGATTCGGTTCAAAGATCCGGATCTTTTCAGTGATCCGATGCGAATGATCCGAATCCTTAAAAAGATCTGGACTTCCCATCGCTATCCTGGAGCGGATGTTCTATCAGTATAGATAGAACAAGAGCTGCATAACGCGGCTCAATCTGACATCCAACTTCAACACCAGATTGTTATGCGACCTTAACGTCCCCTAAAACACAACGTCTTGGTGGGAAAGAGGCCTTAAAGAGGGATTGGATGCTTTCCTTGCATTGAAGGGCTTCCACAGCTACAATTTCTAGGTAATTCCCAGAAGAGTTGATTTAGGGATTTATCTGGCTGCCATCTGGAGTCAATTTTTCCCTTTTAAAGGATACCCGAGGGGACATGTGACATGATGAGATAGACATGTGTATGTATAGTGCCTAGCACACAAATAACTATGCTGTGTTCCTTTTTTCTTTCTCTGCCTGAAAGAGTTAAACATCGGGTATGCAAGTGACAGTTCCTGTCAGGACTGAGTCAGACTACAGACAGTGTGACCTTCACTGATAAAAAATTACAACTATAAAACACTTTCCTAGCAGAAAATGGCTTCAGAGCAGAAAAGAGATAAAAAAAAGATCAATAGTTCATAGATTTTAGCTCTGGCATACTTCAATGAATGCGTCATTGAGCAAAACAATAAAACAGTAGAAACTTAAAAAGTAGATTTAAATATAAAATAAAACTGTGTAATATCTTAAAAAAGTCATTTTTAGGAGAAGGAGGATAGAAACAATTGTTTATTTCATTAGTTTATTCCTTCCCCTGGATCAACTGGGATATGTGCAGGTTCAGTATGGTGATTTTTTTTTGTGGTTGGATTTGATGGACGAATGTCTTTTTTCAACCAAACTATGTAACTATGTAATACAGTTATCGGTAAATGAATAGAAGGTGTGCTGAAATGTGAAAATGGTTTTGGTTTTTAAGGGGAAAAAAAACAGTGATCCTGAAGTGGTTAAACATTGCAATAACCGGGACAAATGGGCAAATAAAATGTGTTGCTTTTATGCACAGTAGCACTTTTTATTTTAACATATAACGGCCAAAAACAAATACTTTTTTCTTATTTTTACCATTAAAATGCATATAGAATAAAATAATTCTTGGCATAATGTACCAACCAAAGAAAGCCTAATTGGTGGTGAGAGAAACAAGATATAGATCATTTTGTTGTGATAAGCAGTAATAAAGTTATTGGCGAATGAATGTAAGGAGCGCTGAAAGGTGAAAATTGCCCTGGTGCTCAAGAGGAAAAATTCCTCAGTGGTGAAGTAATTAAAGAGGAGGTTGAGTCCAATTAGCCGCTGATTCCCCCACTCTATCCATGTAGCCTCGGACCCTACATAGGTATCTGTGAGGTATGGTTAGCACAGGTTAAAAACCAGTATCTATACTACCTGTAGTAAACAATGTCATGGAAACACAACAAAACCATTCCTGCTGTGACACGAGATATACAGTGCGATGCAAAAGTTTGGGCAACTTTGGTAATCGTCATGATTTTCCTGTATAAATCGCTGGTTGTTACGATAAAAAATGTCAGTTAAATATATCATATAGGAGACACACACAGTGATATTTGAGAAGTGAAATGAAGTTTATTGGATTTACAGAAAGTGCGCAATAATTGTTTAAACAAAATTAGGCAGGTGCATAAATTTGGCCACTATTGTCATTTTATTGATTCCAAAACCTTTAGAACTAATTATTGGAACTCAAATTGGCTTGGTAAGCTCAGGACTGAGTCAGACTACTGATTACTGACCTACATACACGGGTGAATCCAATTATGAGAACTGAGTATTTAAGGGGGTCAATTGTAAGTTTCCCTCCTCTTAATTTTCTCTGAAGAGTAGCAACATGAGGGTTTCAAAATAACTCTCAAATGAACTGAAGACAAAGATTGTTCCCCATCATGGTTTAGGAGAAGGATACAGAAAGCTGTCTCAGAGATTTCAGCTGTCTGTTTCCACAGTTAGGGACATATTGAGGAAATGGAAGACCACAGGCTCAGTTCAAGTTAAGGCTCGAAGTGGCAGACCAAGAAAAATCTCGGATAGACAGAAGCGCAGAATGGTGAGAACAGTCAGAGTCAACCCACAGACCTGCACCATACACCTACAACATCATCTTGCTGCAGATAGAGTCATTGTGCATTGTTGTAACGATCGGTGTCAGCACACAGAGAGAATCTGATTATTGGTGATCTGCAGTATCACCAACAATACAGATGTATACCTGATTATTGATGAGCTGCAGAATCACCAATAATACAAGTATGACTAACCTCTGGACACCTAGTAATGCGTAAGTGTTTTGGTGCAACAGTAGGCTATCTCCTGTGGGGCGGGAGACGCAGAAACTATGAGCATGGACCACCTGAGGAGCAGGTGGCCTATGGCTGTGTGGGTACTATCTCCTAGGAGAGGGGATAGAGATAACCTGGGAGCCAATGATTCCCTGCTATACTGGGAATCAGACTATACTGCAGTCAACACCTGGTGGAATGGTGTTACTGCTAGTACAGTTAGACTGAGCACTCAGGGAGAGTGACAGCTAGGGTGGTCGGGCAGGCCAGGTCGGCAACACACGAGCAGATCAGGTACAGAGAGGGAAAGACTGATTCGGTAACCGGGTACAGGCAGGGTCTGGCAACAGGTAAGCAGATATGCAGAAGTACCGAATCAGAAAGCAAGAGAAAGGTAGACAGAGCAAATGGTCATAACATATAAGAATAACAAAGTCCTAGACTGGGGTGTGAGTTCCTTGGTCTCGACACCCTGAAACTAGTCTAGAGTATAACACAGCAATGACACAGTATCCCTAAGCTTGAGTGTGTGGTCCTTGGTCACAACACCCTGGAACTGGTCTAAATGATCACACAGCAATGACACAGTATCCCTATGCTTGGGTGTGAGGTCCGTGGTCACAACACCCTGGAACTGGTCTAAAGTATAACACATCAATGACACAGTATCCCTAAGCTTGGGTGTGAGGTCCGTGGTCACAACACCCTGCAACTGGTCTAACATAACACAAACGTAATCTGGCTAAGTGTGAATTCCCAGGTCCTCCTGGTTCTAACACACAGTGAGATCTGACTGGTCTGAGTGCTCACACGTTAGTATTCGCAATGGCAGACAACCAGCAACTGACAGGCAAGAAGTATATATAGTGCAGCGCTCCTCAGCGCCGCCCAGTCCCACTCAGCCAATCACCCACTGTGCTGGGATCAGCTGATCGTCCTGATCAGCTGATCCCTCTCCTATTGGCATAAAGGCCTTTCCTCCTAGCGCGTGTGCGCGCGTGTGAAGCTCTTCATCTGTGTGCACTACTAGGCTCAGACAAACCAGACGCATGCCGCTGTGCGGAAACCGCCGGTCTGAACACGGAGACAGCCGCCCCGCTGCCAGACCGCGCGGCGGTGTCTCCGCAATCCATTACAATTGTTCAACCATTCGCCGCACTTTATGCAAGGAGATGCTGTATGTGAGAGTGATGCAGAGGAAGCCTCCACCCACAGCACACACTGAGCTGCTTGAGGTATGCTAAAGCACATTTGGACAAGCCAGCTTCATTTTGGAATAAGGTGCTGAGGACTGCTGAAACTAAAATAGAGTTATTATAACAAGGGGTGTTATACATGGAGGAAAAAGAACGCAGAAATAAATATGGTGGTGGTTCCATCATGCTGTGGGGCTGTGTGGCCAGTGCAGGGACTGGGAACCTTGTCAAAGCTGAGGGACGCATGGATTCCACTCAGCAGATTCTGGAGACCAATGTCCAGGAATCAGTGACAAAGCTGAAGCTGCGCCGGATCTTTCAACATCACACTAAACACTTCTCAAAATCCACTAAGGCATTCACGCAGAGGAACAAGTACAACGTTCTGGAATGGTCATCTCAGTCCCCAGACCTGAATATAATTAAAAAATCTGTGGTGTGAGTTAAAGAGAGCTGTCCATGCTCAGAAGCCATCAAACCTGAATAAACTAGAGATGTTTTGTAAAGAGGAATGGTCCAAAATACCTTCAACCAGAATCCAGACTCTCATTGGAACCTACAGGAAGCGTTAAGAGGCTGTAATTTCTGCAAAAGGAGGATCTACTAAATATTGATTTCATTTCTTTTTTGTGGTGCCCAAATTTATGCACCAGCCTAATCTTGTTTAAACAATTATTTCACACTTTCTGTAAATCCAATAAACTTCATTTCACTTCTCAAATATCACTGTGTGTGTCTCCTATATGATATATTTAACTGACATTTTTTATTGTAACAACCAATGATTTATACAGGAGAATCATGACGATTAACAAGGTTGCCCAAACTTTCACATCCCACTGTAGAGGTTACCGGTGTCAAACAGATAGATACCTCTGCAGCTACGGTCACTATGCGGAGATACAGTATATGACAAACGACAATGCCTTCCTCTCCTCTGGACTCTTTATCTACACTAAAGCTACATACTTCACCACAACGACCTAAGAAGAAAGATCCAGCGAAGTCCCCCTCGGGCAGTTTCTAGGCCAGATTGCACCCAGGGCGAGGGTGTAAAAATTGTGCCCCTTCTGCCCCACCCCACTAGACTCAGGGACACTTACACTTTAGGGACAGTCACAAAGCCACAGGTCGCATGTAGATCTGCCTACTTACTAGTGACCAGCCGCTCATCCAGGAGGCGAAGAGAGCCCGGAAAGCCGACTCCTCCATGGGCACCGCTCACTAACAGCCTGCAGTACCGCTACAGGACATCAGGTGTCATCATGCGCTGGTGACGTGATGATGACTTGACATCCGATGCAGGCAGCCCAGGAGGAGTCAAGGAAGGTCATTGCGCTGGTAATTGTCTCTCTTCTTCCATTTGGCTGCCCTGCACGTCACCAGCTCCCTATTGGTTATGTCCTGCTCCCCCTTTCTTCTACTTGCCGGGCTGCACCTAGGGCGGTTGCCCTGCCCAAGAAACGGCTCTGTGTCCCCCAACGACGAGCGATACCCGATCCATCTTCCTGCGGGTGACTTCACAGGACGCTACAGGCACGAATGGGAAGTCAAGCGATCATACTACTTTGCATGGAGGGATCCTATAGATCCGATGTGACAGCTGTTTGCATGAACGCAGTTCATGAACGCGCGTCTATACCCACGTTGCAAGAACGTGTAAACGATTGCTCGTCGCTCCCCCCCTCTCCTCCCCCCCAAAAATAAATAATAAAAAAAAATCACCAGATGTCGGAAAGTAAGGCCTTTAGGTGGGGAGGGAGGGACCTCTCAGGTAGGCTAAAGGCCCATACACACGTCTGATTTTTGCGAACGAAGGGGCGTTTGAACGTCCCGTCGTTGAGTCGTCCGCACGCCAAATCGGGCGTGTGTACAGACTGTCATTCGCGTGATAAGACTGAGTTTCAAACTCAGTCTTATCACGCGAACGACAGTCTGTACACACGCCCGATTTGGCGTGCGGACGACTGAACGACGGGACGTTCAAACGACCCGTCATTCGCAAAAATCAGACGTGTGTATGGGCCTTTAGTGTTATTACTCACCAGCCATAAGTGGAGATCTCACAGTCCAGCATCAGTTTCTTGCTGTGCTGCAGAAATACCTGTATGAGGAAAGAAGAAACCCTCCCGTACATATGAAACAGAAAGCCAACTGCTACGGACGTAACCTCAGCCAAGACAAGGTGAGAAGCTGTGTGTCACGCAGGCACTGGCTGTAACCTCCAGGAAGTGGCATATCTGTAAATAGAAATTGTCATACACAATGATAGGTAAAACACCGGTCTTTGTGTCGTTAATACCCTGCAAAGGTATCTTTTCAGCTTGGAAATCCCCTTAAATTGCAGCCATGACAACAGCGCTTTTGTTCAGTGTACAGACAGATCACAGACTCCCATGTTGCTGCAGGAGTGATTTGCTGCTTAGAGCAAGAGGCATTGCTAGGCTAGGAGCACACTTGTCCGTTGTGTGTGATTTTTTTTGTACATCATGGCCCATATTCAATTCACTTTTTCAACAGTTTTCTCCTAGGACAGTGATGGCTAACCTTCACACTCCGGGAGTGTCTTTTAGATGTTCTCCCTAATATTGTGTGCTCCTGTGTCCCCCATGTATCCTCCCGTGTCCATCATGCGTCTCCTCCTGTCCCCCCATGTCTCCTCCGCCCCTCCCCCCCCATATCCCCTCTGTTCCCCGTGCGTACATGTAAGCAGCGGCGATCAGAGAAATCTCCTCTCTCTCCCGTAGCGCTGGCTCCTGCTGATGATGCAATCAGCAAAAGCCAGCAATGAGGAATGCTTGAGGGAGAGACCTCTAATTGCCACTGGAGCAGATTAATGAAGTGAGCGGATGCTATGCATATGACCCTGTCACCGCACTCTGCCGCAAGGTCATATGAATGATGATTTGTGTGTTGCGGGGTGTTGGGGGCGGAGCATCACACCACAAATGCACTGGCCAGGCATAAAACCAGCCCAAAGGGTGCGACTTTTTGAAGCCAGGTTGCCTCTAAGGTTTTTGTCAATGCAGTATGCCACTTAAAGGGATCTGAGCAGCTCCTTCTTTCAAACAG
Source organism: Hyperolius riggenbachi (assembly GCF_040937935.1). Lineage (NCBI taxonomy): Eukaryota > Metazoa > Chordata > Amphibia > Anura > Hyperoliidae > Hyperolius > Hyperolius riggenbachi. The sequence continues at coordinate 26,679,195 of NC_090652.1, forward strand.
CTGAAAGGGCTGCCATGTTTGAGAAGCTAACTCCCCCTGCTCCCTTTTCACCACAGTTATCCAGCCTTGGGGTGAAGTTCACCAAGTTACTTATCTTACCACTGAAGTACAGTGTTCCCCCTTCTCTCCCCCCCCCCCCCCCTAATGCTTAATGGGTTTGTTTGAATTTTAGCTGGTGGTCAATTAGAGTCCTAATCAGCCTTCCATTTTCTGTTGCTTGTGACGCACTGCTCAGCCGGAGAAAGAGGAACACTGCCTGTAATGTAACCCTTAAAGGAATACTTAAAGAGAACCTGAGGTGGGATTTAATTATGTTACTAGGGCACATAGGCTGGTTGTGCACACTAAGACCAGCCTCCTTTGCCCCATGGTGTGCCTCCATGTCCCCCATGTGCGCCGCTATATCCCCGCAGTGCTGGCGACACGCAGCGTGTTGCCAGCACAATGTTTACCTAAGCGCTGTCTGTCAGCGCCACTCCCCCGCATCGGCGCTACCCGCCTGTGTCCCTTCTCTCCCACTGATAGGAGGGAAGTGACGCGGGCGGGTAGCGCCAATGCGGAGGAGCGGCGCTGACTGACAGCGCATAGGTAAACATTGTGCTGGCGACGCGCTGTGTGTCGCCAGCACTGCGGGGGGTATAGCGGCGCGCAGGGGGGACATGGAGGCACACCATGGGGCAACGGAGGCTGGTGTTACTGTGCACAACCAGCCTCTGTGCCCCACTAACATAATTAAATCCCACCTCGGGTTCTCTTTAAGCCAAAAAAAAAAAAAAATGAGTATTCCTTTAAATGTAAAAAGATGAGGTAAAATGAAAGTTTTAATTTAACAAAGAACCATATTTTTAGCATGCATTTTTAATTTGCTATCAAGCTGACTTGGGACTTAAAAATTATGCTCGGTTCCCTTTAAAGTGTGTGTAAAGGTGCAATGTGGAAGTGATTTTACCACGCAGAAATCCCATCACACCAAGTGTAAAAAGACCTGGAGGCTGCCATATTTATCTCTTTTAAACAATACAGATTGCCTGGCTGTCCTGCTGACCCTCTGCCTCTAATACGGTTAGCCATAGGCCCTGAACAAGCATGCAGATCAGATCTGACTGACTTCTGACTGGATTAGCCACATGCGTGTTTCAGGTGTGTGATTCAGACGCTACTGCAGCCAAAGAGATCAACATGACTGCCAGACAACTGGTATTGTTTATAACGAAATAAAAATGGCAGCCTCCATATCCCTCTCACGTCAGGTGTCTTAACTAACAAGGCTCTCCTCCATATATTATCTCACTAGTTTCCAGATACCACCACAACCCCGTACTGCAGTGTTCTGTCCGCTAGAATCACCCCCTGACATTCACATGTACAAAACTTCTCTCCAGCCTCTCCCCTCATAGGAACTTCCTTTCCAGAAGACATCAGTCATTCTCCAAACCGTGAAGCCATTAAGCAGGCATGTCCATCACGGATTAATCACGAGATTCAAATGAGCTTTAATTGCTGCAGCTGAGCGGCTAGATGCGGCGGGGTTAATTACCCATAATGCTGCTTTCTGCCCAGCGTTTCAACGAGGTGCAAGCATCCTAATGGATGTGTTGCAAGCCTCGCTATGGAGCACTTCCTCGTTCTGGCTTGAAGAAGGAAGTGCTCCATAGCGAAGCTTGCAACACGTCAATTAGGCCGCTTGTACCAGAAAGCAGCATTATGGGTAATTAACCCCGCCGCATCTAGCCGCTCAGCTGCTGCAATTAAAGCTCATTTGAATCACGAGTAACCGGCGTGGTTACTCGTGATTAATCTGTGATAAGCATGCCTTGCCTTTACTTGTTGCCGACCACATCAAGCGGATGGGCGTGGCCGCGGTGGCACACTCAGGACTGCCTGACGGCGATAAGCATAAAGTCCTTGGGGCTTGTTTTGCAGGAGATCGTGCATGCTGATGAGCATGCATCTCCGCTTGGTAGGCTCCACTCCTCTAGGAGACTGTTACCTGACGAAAACGCCATCTAATTAGCTTGTACAGCGCTGCGATCCACTCCAGAGGCTCAGGGGTGATTAGCTATCATAGGCTGAAGCCTATGATAGCTGATCACGGGGATTGGCTGGCGGAGGGGAGGAAGTAGATAGGTTACAAAAAAAAAAAAGACATATTATAAAAATAAAGAGGTAAATATTAACTAACTTAGACCACTCCCCTTTAGCCTCTAGCCAATCTTTGCTGCCTGCTAAATGTGATACACACAGCTCTGGCACCACCAGCGGTACATATTGCCTCACCTGGTTGTTTGCTCCCTAATCCTTTAGGTTGTAAGCTTGCGAGGGCAGAGTTCACTACGTTTTGTCGTATGTTTATTTGCTGTGTATTTTGTTAATCACAGTATAATTGGTTGCTAACATTTATGTTTGTCTACTAACTCTGTATTATCTATCTATCTATCTAAATAACTTAATATGTCTCGTCGCTGCAGCCCGATCGCTCTGCTGTCATAATTACAACAGCTCGGGAGGGGGAAGTCTCAGGGTCCCAATGAGGCTTCCTGGTCCTTTGTAGCCTGGGGAAATCCAGCGCTGGCTCCCCCAAAACTTAACAAAGCCTGACAATTACTGTGCAGGCGCAGCAATATTTACCTTCCCCGATCCTGCGCAGTAGCAGCTCTTTGTTCAGGATAGGCGGAAATAACCGAGCCCAATCGTATCCGCTCTACTGCGCAGGTGCAAAAGACTCGGGTCTGCGCAGTAAAGCGGATACGATCAGGCTTAGCCATTTCCGCCTTAACCCGAACGAAGAGCCGATAGAGCATCTGCGCTGGTAGGTAAATATTTTCCTTGCTGCTGTTCAGGGGGATGCCGTGCTGGATTGCCGGGACACCTGAGGACAGGGGAAGCCTGGTTAGGATCCAGAGGCTTCCCTGTCACCGAGGTAAGTATTCCCCAGGGGTTTTTTTTTTGTTACAAGTTTTCTAAAGGATATTAGATTAAATTCCAAAAAACTAAGTTTACTTACCTAGGGCTTCTTCCAGCACCTAGAGGTCATGACTGTCCCTTGCCACAGCATCAGTCTTCGCTCTGGCAGGCTCTGAAGTATCGCCGACCTCCGGCAGGTTGGCGTTTTCTGCACATGCACCACACACAAGCAATAGAACACAGCAGTACATGCATCCAGCTACATTTAAGTGGTCAGCAGGTGCTCGTCAGCCAATCAGGATGCACTATCATACACCCTTTACCTGCCATACCACATCTAGCAGCCATTAGCATTCAGGTGGGAGGCTGCATGCTTGTACTGGATGCATGTACTGCTGTGTTCTATTGCTTGTGTGTGGTGAATTTAGCATTCAGTATGGAGGCAGTGTTGGTGGGTTTTCTGGATGTGAGAGGTCCAGAGCCTGGGTGTGAGAGGTCCAGGCCCACCTGCACTCCCCTCCAGGTATCACGTGTTGGCCTTGGGGCCCCGGCCAGTGAGAGAGTTCCGGGGCCCCTGGTCATCATGCGAACCAATCGTGTGTTTTTAAACGTTTTCTTTCAGCTCTAGGACATGGCGGGCAGGTGACCGGTTAGGGAGGGACCCCTGTGGGAGGGATGCCTGCACGGGGCGGTCCTGCTAGCGACGCAATCTTGCGATGGCGTCCAACTGAAGCATCCCACCTGAATGCTAATGGCTGCTAGATGTGGTATGGCAGGTAAAGGGTGTATGATAGTGCATCCTGATTGGCTGACAAGCACCTGCTGACCACTTAAATGTAGCTGGATGCATGTACTGCTGTGTTCTATTGCTTGTGTGTGGTGAATTTAGCATTCAGTATGGAGGCAGTGTTGGTGGGTTTTCTGGATGTGAGAGGTCCAGAGCCTGGGTGTGAGAGGTCCAGGCCCACCTGCACTCCCCTCCAGGTATCGCATGTTGGCCTTGGGGCCCCGGCCAGTGAGAGAGGTCTGGGGCCCCTGATTTTCTGCACATGCAAAGGTGTGCGCCGTCACTGGGAGCATGCAGATGCAGTACACTCCCGATGACGTAGGTGCGTTCCTCCGCACAGAAGATGCCGACCTGCTGGGAGTCAGGGATACCACAGAACCTGCTAGCAGAGCAGATCCAGAGCGAAGATTGGAGCTGCAGCGAGGGACACGTGACCTCTGGGGGCTGTAATCAGCTACAGGTAAGTAAAGTTAGATTTTTGGAATTTACTCAATATCCTTTAAAGTGAACCAGAGACGAAGTACCCTCATGTATTTTACCATATATATCAATGGGGACATTAGAGAAAACACCTACCCTGCTCTCTGTTTCATCCCCCACTGCTCAGCCCGCTTGTTACCAGCCCTGATAAAATCCCCAACTGAGCATTCAGTCTGGCTTTGCTCAGGAATATTTATAGCTCAGTCTGTGTTCTCTGGTGTCTTTTCAAGCCCAAGCCTGCCCCCTGCTGGCTCTGCACAGGAATCATTATAGCTGAGTCATTATAGCAAAGCCAGACTGAATGCTCAGTCGGGATTTTATCAGGCTGATAACAAGCAGACTGAGTAGTGAAGTAGAAATAGACAGCAGGGTAGGTGTTTTCTCTAATGTTCCCATTTATATATATGGTAAATACATGAGGGTGCTTTGTCTCTGGTTCACTTTAAAGGGCCAGAGTCACCAAGTATGCAAGTGGTTAAAGAAAACCTACAGGCAAGAAAGAAGGAAGAGGGGGAAAAAAAAAGTTTCACTTACCTGAGGTTTTTACCAGCCCCCTGCAGCCGCTCTGTGCTCGTGCCGTCACTCACCGATCCTCCGTTCCCCTGCCACGTGTTAGTTTTGTTTTTGCTGACTCGACAGGCCACTGCGCCTGCCCAGCCCTGGCAACGTGTATCCTTTTTCGAATTCCCGACCACAATAGCTTCCTGCACGGGGGAACAGAGGATCGATGAGGACCAGAGTGGGTTCAGGACAGCTGCAGGGGGCTGGTAGAAGCCCGCAATAGCGTCCTGCACTAATAATGGGCAGGAACGAGAAAAAAAGCTACGCAGGCGCAGTTACGGTCAACTTACAAGTCGACGGTAATGAAACTAGCTGGCGGCGAGAGAATGGAGGATCGAGCAGGACAGGACGGATGCTGGGGGCTTCGGGAAGCCCCAGGTAATTGAAACTGTTTTTTGCAAAATTACAGTTCTGCTTTAGAGGAAGATACCTGGGAACATGTACACTATGTACTTGGGTTTCTATAACAGTGTTGCGTTAAAGTAAACCTTAAGCCTGTTCAAAAAAAAATGAGATGAACTCACCTGGGGCTTCCCTCAGCCCCCTGCAGCCGATCGGTGCCCTCGCAGTTCCGGTCCGATGCCTCTGGACCCGCCGGCGAACACTTCTGGTTTGGCCGTCACCGGCCGACAGGCATGGGAACGCGAGTGATTGTTCGCGTTCCCAGCCTGTATATCACCCCCTATGCTGCTTTTGCGACCTACTGGCCTACGGACCAGAGCTGCGAGGGCACCGATCGGCTGCAGGGGGCTGAGGGAAGCCCCAGGTGAGTTCATCTCATTTTTTAACAGGCTTAAGGTTCACTTTAAAAAGCCACTTTGCGGTGAAAATGAACCAAGTGCTCATTTTTTACTTCTACAATTTAATTTTTATTAACAGTCATTAAAAAGAACATGCCAGTAAAACGAAAGCAAATGGAATAATGCGAGAAAAATGGTTTGTGGAATCTGCCAACTAAAAAAGTCATACAAACAAGTCATGCTATAATACGACAAAAACATAAGATTACAGTAAGGAGAGCAATGCTGGCAGAGCATGGATATTTCAGCAGGCTTAAAGAGACTGAAGCCAACAAAAATTGCTATTTTTACCTCGTAGTTCACTTCGGGAGTCTCAGTAGAGGTAAGCCGCTGCATCCCCGAGCCAAAACGAGAGGTTTATACCCCCAAATCCCGGAGCAAAATCCCACAACTTTCTTGGTCGTGGATTCTGCTGCCCGGGGAGGCAGAGCTTTGAGCTGTAGCTCTGCCTCTACTGACGTCAATCACCGTGCGGATCTCCGCCTCTCCCTGTGAAGGAGGACTGAGAGGGGCGGAGATCCGTGGCAATTGGCATCAGTAGAGGCAGAGCTACAGCAGAAAGCTCTGCCTCTTTCAGGAAGTGCTGCCCGGATTGTCCCCCGGGGATTGGGGGGTCTAAAGCCCTCATTTTAGCTCTGGATACGACGGTTTACATCTACTGAGACTACTGAAGCGAACTACGAGGTAAAAATAGCAATTTTTGTTCACTTCAGTCTCTCTTTAAGCCTGGTACACACTTTCAATTATGATTGGCCTATCACTGACCAATTTTACCACCTCTGTGTAGTATGAGGATCAACTTATATTGAATGTTATGAGCAAATTGTGTAGGTAAACCTTCATACTACATGTACGTGGTAAAATTGGTCAGTGATTGACCAATCATAATTGAAAGTGTGTACCAGGCTTAAAGTGGATCCTAGATGAACTTTTACTCATTGCATAATTGTGTTAGTTTCCTATTGTTTATATGGCATTCCTCAAGCCAAATACTTTTTTGTTTTTGTTTAAATACTCAAATCCCCATAAACTAAACAAGCCTTGCCCACAGTTTTTCAGAGAGCCTTGGCAGTAGCAAGGGCTCATGGGAGCTCAGTCTGGGCAGGAGGAGGGCGGAGGTATTACTAGCCATTGATTTCAGAGGCAGAGGGGAGGGGGGGGGGTAAATTAGTTTTTTTCACAGAAGTTGCAGATAAGCATGCCTGTTTGTAAAGTTTACAAACAACATGGCTGCTGTCATTGTATCACAGGAAGAAATGATCATTTTCCGCTTTAACTGTATTTACTGATAATGTAAAGGTGTTATTGCTGACTTTCTGGGAAAGGCTAGGTGCGCACGGGGATGGCCCAACACCTCAGTACAACTGCTGCAATACAGAAGAATCGCAGATCTACCGCCTCTCCTTCCCCACCTAGATTTTCCATCACATCCGATCGGACATTTTGAGGGAACTGATTCAAGTGCACAAGTTTTTCTTCAGTTTTCTCTGTTCCTACTCGTGTAATATCTTCACCAATCTGGGAAATTGCTCTATTGTCAACAAAAACGGTCAAAAAAAGAGCGCAAACAAATCCAAGTTGATGCAAATTTTTATGCAGTTTGAAAACCGACCAATCACATGCTGCTGCTGCAGGATTTCACTCGTCCATTTTCAAGATGTATAAATTTGCATATACACAGAAGTATTTGCAGGTCATTGACCATCCCTAGTCACCAACAAGACAGAATGTCAGCAGGAGTGAAACATTCTTTTCTCTGATCCAGAAAGTGAAAGCTGTGTTAGCAAATGAAATCCACTAGATACCAAATCAATTGGCCGGCACCGTTGTTAATCAGATTAGCAGATGGTGTCATTCTCTTCCGCAGCTACCACTTCTCTGACGAGCGAAGTTTTGCTTTTTAGGTTTTTCCAGTCACCCTCAATACTGCACACAGGAGGTACCATGGATGTGCTGTGATATTATTTATATAGCGCTGACATCTTCTGCAGCGCTTCATAGAGTATTTATAGTCATATGATATAAGTAAAGCCAGTAGTGTTTTAAGTCCTAGATCAAGCAAATTATTATTTAAAGTTCCATTTCAGAGAAAAGTAGCATTTAAAATTGTTTTGCAAAAAGTTTTAGTTGTTGCATTACTCTATAATGATGCAAAGTTTAGGTTGCAAGGTGTTAAGTAGACTTGCTTTGCACACAGACTGACTACAGTATCTTGACCACCTACAGCCCCTGCAGTAGTGCATTAGAGGTGATATAAAGAGGTCAGATCAATTGCAATTTAAAGGATACCCGAGTTGATTGTTATATTAAAAATGGACACTATTTTAGGGTGGGGGGTTGGTGGTTCTTACTGCACCTCCCATGTGCCAGCATACCCATTCATCTGCAAATGTCCCTATTCCCTGCCCATAGGTCGGCACCCATTGACACAGACATACATGCTGCGCATGTGCGGTATGCCAGGTCAGCACCTTGCGACTGCACTACCCCACTTGTGCCCTTACATGCGCATGAGCAGGGAGTGCAGTCACATGGTGCCGACCTGGCATACTTTGCATGCCAGGGCTGTGGATTCTGAGTTTTCATAAACTGAGGAGTCGGATGATTTTTGTTCCCACTCCATAGACCTGCCAGGGCTGCGGTTTTGGGTACCTGAAGTCGGAGGTTTCATAAACAGATGGTTTTTGTACCTACTCCACAGACCTGGCGCATGGGCAGCATGTACAGTGTTCTCCCTAGGCTCTTTTAGCTGGGTGCTACACCTGGCTAGTTTTGGTGACCACCTGGCTGTCATCGGCTCACCTCCTCCTTTACTATAAGCGGAGTTGTGCAGAGGAGCACCAGCTCTGCATTCTATCATCTCGCCTCACCGGCTACTTTTTCATGCCACCCGGCTGTATAAAAAATTCTGGGGAGAACACCGATGTATGTCCGGGTCAAAGGGCGCCGACCTACGAGCAGAGATTGGGGGGGGGGGGGCATTTGCAAAATAATGTAGGGAGGACGCTGGAGGTGCAGTAAGAGTCACCACCAGGGATGGGATTTTGGAATTCTAATGAATTACTGCACCTGTGAATGCGGGATGGGGAGGGGGGTGTTAACTTACCCAGAAGTCGGTGGATCCTATGCCTTTCATTGCTGTTATACACAACCTATGGGACGCATTTCACCACTCGCTACCGCCCGTCAGCCTTGGAAGTGGGGTAGTGAGTGGTGGAACGTGTCACATACGTCACGTATGACAAGCAATGACACTCATAGGAGATACACGGACTTCTGGGGAAGTTAACCCCCCCCCCATCTCGCAGCCACAGTAATTAATCTTCATTAGAATTACGAATTCGAGTAGATTGCTACTCGGAAGCCTATCCCTGGTCACCACTCCTCCCTACACCCTAGTATAGTGTCTGTTTTTAATATAACATTCAACTCAGGTATCATTTAAAGGGAACTCGAGGTGAGGGATATGGAGGCTGCCATATTTGTTTCCTTTTAAAAAAATACCAGTTGCCTGGCAGCCCTGTTGATCTTATGGCATAAGTAATGTCTAATGGCCCATACTCACGGGCGACAGGATGCCCGTGAGTATGAGGCGCAACACGGGCGCACGCCCCGCACCGTCGCTCGTTGCTGCTGTAGCCAGGCGATTGGCGCGGTCAATCGCCCGGCGACAGTTGCCGCCGCAACTGTCACTAGTCCGCGTGAGTATGCGAACTAGCGACAGCAACATAACAGGAAATCCACAGCACTTCCGGCAAGGGGGAGGAACGCCGGCGACAGCTTTAGTTGCTTCAGTAATCCTTCTTTCGCGTGTGTACGCGGAGGGAGCTGGTGACGAGCTGTCGCCGAACCTGTCGCGCACACGCTCCCGTGTGCTGGCGACAGGACAAAAAGTAGCCCGTGAATATGGGCCATTAGTCAAAACCCTGGAACAAGCATATGGCTATTTCAGTAAAACCCGAGTCAGAGTACCTGATCTGCTGCATGCTTGTTCAGGGGCTATGGCTAAAAGCATTAGAGGCAGAGGATCAGGGGGACTGCCAGGCAACTGGAATTGTTTAAAAGGAAATAAATATGGCAGCCTCCATATCCTTCTCACCTCGGGTTCCCTTGAAGCTGAAGCCAGATCTCTCTAGTAGGGATAGTTATTGGGATGCTAACAATACCGGCTTGCATGAAATAGTTTGCAGCTTAGAACTGGCCTAATCAAATGCATTCCTTCCAATTAGAATTGGACCAATTCAAAGGCTGCATTCAGTTTGCATGCAAGCTAGAGTTCCTTGCATCTCATTGACCATCGACGCCCTAATTACTCACAGTGGAAAAGCTGGTGGCAGTTACTAGGGAAGCGTGGTATTGGTGGATCAGGTGGTCCCGGCTCTCCATGATATTACATGCCACTGATTGGCTGAACAGAGCGGTGGTCAGGAATTTCAGCATTCCGACCACGGGCACCTTTTGGCTGCAATTTCATGGACCCTGATGGCAGGGCTTGAGACCCCACAAGTGTATTACTTGGTGGCAACAAATGTCAGTGCTCAGATGTAATTCAATAGGGGTGAGGCTGCCTCTCCAATTCACATGCTGAGCTCTAGCAAATGCCGGGCCTGGTGCACAGGAGCAGCTGATAGGTCAGATTCACTATCCTCGCTGTCCCTCCCCTCCCCTGCAGAGGGAAGGCAAGTGTTAGGGAGTGGCAGGCTGTTGCATAGGGTCACCATAAACATGTGGCCTAAACTTTTTAAAGAGAGTCTAAAGCCAGGAAAAATAACTCTTTATTGGCCAGTCCTCTTCAGCATTAAGATCATAGCTGACATACCGCATTCCCGCGGCAGAACAATGTATTTATACCCAAAATTCTAAGATCGCTTCCTGGAAGAGGCAGAGCTTTGCGCAGTAGCTCTGCCTCTGCTCGAGTCAATCTCCGCCTCTCCCCTCCGTCTTCTTTCACTGAGAGGGGCGGGGATTGACAGGACTGGAGGCAGAACTGCAGCGCGAAGCGCTGCTTCCCCCGGGCAGCAAAATCCACGACCTGGAAAGTCATGGAATTTTGCCCCAGAATTTTGGGGGTATAAATACCTCCTTCTGCTACGGGGGTGCAGCGTTTCAGCTATGTTCTTAATGCTGAAGAGGACTGGCCAATAAAAAAAAAAAAAGAGGTATTTTTTCTGGCTTCAGACTTTTTTTTTTTTTTTACCATAAATTTAAAAAGGAAGGAGGATTTTGCAATACAAGTTTAAATGCAAAATTTTTTTTATAGCTGTATTTCTGATATGTAACTGTAAAGAGAAAAAAAATTCTGCCTGAACGAGGGATTTAGAAAAATGCAGTAAAATATAAGTACAGTCTTCACACCTCAGTCCTGTATATGTGGAAAAATGGGGATGCTAGTTTAGGGTACCCAGCAGGAAACCTCATAGGGAGCATTTCTCCAATCACAGCATCCTCTACACCACAAAGCATTGTCATGGGCTGAATAGTGTGGGCGTAATGTACTACAACCTCTCTGAAATGTAGCAGTTGGAGAAGGAGCTGTCCACCCAATCACATTAGTGGAATTACCCTATGAGGTTGCCTGCTGGGTCCCCTGAAACCAGTACCAAAAGGAGTCCAAATACGCTCTGTAAAACTAGAAGTCATTCAAATTGGCCTCGGGTAAAGCCAGGTTTACACTGGCACTACAAATGGTCAGTTTAGCACAACTAAGTGGACCGATTCTAACAGAGGTGAATGGATCCTATGTTAATCAATATGCTCCGTTCACATTGCTACGTTAGAATGAATCCATATTGCATGTTCCATCTAGCTGACTGCAAGTAGGAGAGGCTGCGATAAGTTCCGAGGGGCAGACGCGTTGATCGACCACTAACGGAAAGGAGGGTCACGGATCAAAACCTGGTGCCCAATAAAAACTAGATCAGTTTGTAAACAGATCAGTTATTGATCTGTCCAGTGTGAACCGGGCCTAACACCTACATACACAGTAACCCCCGACATTACACACCATACTTATGTGACATCAGCACAGAACCGTGCAAAACAATCTGACATCTTATGCAATCTTCTCATGTCCTCAGTATTAGGGCTCGTTTCCACCATAGCGAATCCGCATGCGGCGCCGACATGCGGATTCGCTTGGTACATTGAAGTGGCCGGGGCTGTTTCCATATGTGCGGCGTGCGGGAGCGATTTGGCGGCGGGCCAAATCTGCACGACGGGACCCACAGAATTCGCCTGCGTCGGGAATCCATGCGAATCGGCGCTAATGTATTTAATAGGAAAAACGCATGCGTTTTTACCCGCGATTCGCGTGCGATTTCGCACCTTTTTCAATGTTATTTTGCCCTGGCAGAGTCATGGTTAATTTCGCATGGCACCCTGCCATGCGAAATCGCGGGTAAAACCGCATGCGGAAACGCATCCGCATGCATTTTTTACAAGCGTCGGGATGCCGGCGAAATCGTGTCGCAACAGTGGAAACGGGCCCTTACAGCCAGATAAAGTGGAAACTGGCCAAGTCAGAGTTGAGGAATCGCATCCATATCACTTCAAAAAGTCCTCCAGCCTCCCCGTGACATCATCATGTGAGGTCACCATCAATGCACCAAGTCATTCAGCTGTTACTGTAACAAGTCAGCCAGCCTTCTGAGGTCACCAGCCTATGGAGCCAGCTGTGACAAATCCATCAATGCAAAAAGTGACTTGGCATCCTTTTACTGTTATCCAGTTTCTACAGCAGCATCATTGCTTGGAGACATAATCCAGCTCACCCAGTGACGTAGTCAACATGTATAGTCAGACCTATGACATCGCAGTCACTGCGGAAAGAAAAAAAAAAAACATACAGCTGCTCCAGGTATTTCAGCCACCTTTGTCACCATCACTTATGCAATCACTGAGGCCATCTTCTGACATCGCAATCACTAGAGTGAGGACCCTCCATTCCTGTGACATCACCCACACATGTACTCAGCTCTTTGATGTCACCATTATTTCAAGCCATCCTGTGACATCAGCAGCATGTGTTTTGCAACATCGCCACAACTTCAGAAAATAATCCAGCCCTCCCAACGTTACCAACGATACAGTGAGTCCTTCAGCCCACCACCGATAGTGAGTCATTCAGCCCACCTTGTGACATTATAATCACTAGAAAGTGCCAATCCTCCACTCCTTTCTCTGTGATGTCACCATCATTTCAGAAAGTCAATTAAAGTTATCTTGTGACATCATCGGAAAGTTTAACCAATTCTTTGATGTCACCATAACTTCAGAAACTTGTCCAGCGCACCCAATGATGCTTCACTGAAACAGCTAGTCACTCAGCCCTCTGGTGACATCCTCCTCCCTGCAGGGCTTCTTGGCTGGGTGCGGCTCCTCCTGGGCGTGCACCTGGGGTTTATTCAGCTGTGGCTCCTCCTGGGCGTGCCCCTTGGTTTTGTTCAACTGTGGCTCCTCCTGGGCGGGGCCCTGCAGTTTGCTCCGCTGCGGCTCCTCCTGAGCGGGTCCCTGGGTTGATGGGCGGGGCACCGCATGCTTCTGCGTCCAGCTCCGCGCGGTGGCGCTGTAGGCGGTCGGCTCATACTTGTACTCTTGTGCGATGTCAGCCATGAGGGGGTCCTCCGGGTTGGGCTCACTCATCAGCAGCTGCACAGAGGTGAGCACAGAGGACAGGCTCAGGGCGGGTCTCCAGGCGCCCCCTGGCGGCAGCTTGAGGATGTCCAGGCAGATGCGGCCGGCGGAGTCGATGTTGGGGTGGTAGATGGGGGTGAGGAAGCGCAGCCGGGGCGGCTCGAAGGGATAGCGCTCCGGCACGGTGACCTCCAGGCTGAACACCCCGCCCTCGTACGGCGAGCCGGCCGCCCCCACCACCTGAGCCCGCAGCTCGTCCGTCCGCTCCCCGGCCTGCCAGCAGCTCACCCCCGCCGGCGGCTCCGTGCTGAGGAGGAGGAGCTCCCGCTTCAGCCGCGACTGCCGCTGCATCGTCTCTCCGCTCACAGGAAACGGCGCTTCAGGGATCCCGCCAAACACGCAGCGGCCAATGAGAGGGCGGGTGTACGTAACCCGGGTAACCGCTGGCCAATGAGAAGCAGCCCTGCCGGCCACGTGCGTGTACGAGTAGCCGCTGGCCAATGAGAAGGAGCCCTGCTGGCCACGTGCGTGTACGAGTATCCCGGGTAGCCGCTGGCCAATGAAAGGGCGAGTTTGTGTACCGCGGGTAACCGCTGGCCAATGAGAGGGCGGGTTTGTGTAACCCGTGTAGCTGCTAGCCAATAAAAGGGCGTCCAGCCGGTGTTGTGTCTGATTACGCTGCCTGTGGATTTGCGCTGTAGAGATGGGAAGTTCGGATCTTTTCAATGATCCGGATGATTCGAATCGGATCATTGAAGAGATCCGGATCTTTGATCCGAATCTCGGATCATTTTACTACCGGAAGCATTCGGGGGTGAAATGAACAGCAGGACAGGTCTGTGGACAGGAGACGGGGAGGGAGTGGACACACAGAGAAGGGGAGAAGATGGACAGAGGGCAGGTAGTTGACAGAGAAGGGAGGAGGGACGAGCAGAAATGTTTGCACGTAATACCCACATGCTGCAAATCACATGCTTTACATATATTTCACCTATATGTTCATCTGTACACTTTGAAAGAAAAGGTCGCACAGTGAAAGAAAACATTCCCAGAAGATAAGTGCAGCTGTTTAGTGCTGAGTGCAGGAGGATTATATTGCCTTTCAATCACACTGTCTGCAAAGTTACTGAGCTGTGCTGAGCCAAAAGCTTCCCATGTGTTCACTGTGCAGCACTACGGAACAGCCAGCCTATAATGGGCAGCACATTATGGCCAGTATGTGTGCTCTACACATATCTGGCAGTGGCACCCATGTCCCCTCTCTCTCATCTACCTGTCTCCCTGCAAGGCTGCTTCCACTCCAACAGAGCGATCTATCTCTGCTCTGCTTCCAGGACCCCGCTGCACGCTGAGAGGGGGCGTGTCGCTCCTGGCCCCGCCCCTTTTGCGATCCGAATCACTCATTTTGATGATTCGGATTATCGACTCATAAAATAGATTCGGATCAAAGATCCGAATCGTTCATGATCCGGACAACACTATTGCGCTGCCCCGCATGCGCAGTAGGAGATTGTGCGGCCACATTTCCTATAGAATGATGCGGCTGGAGATAAAATACTAAATATCTCCGCTCCCACACCTTTTACACTCCCCAAATTTTCAGGGTAGGGAAGAGACCCCCCGAACAACCTATATGCCAAATTGCAGCCCCCGAGACCCACTGGGTCCCTAGATAGGTTTCTCTAATCTATCTCCTGAACCAGCGGGGCTCGGGGGCTGCAATTTGGCATAGAGGTCGTTCGGGGGGTCTCTTCCCTACCCTGAAAATTTGGGGAGTGTAAGAGGTGTGGGAGCGGAGATATTTCGTATTTTATCTCCACCAGCATCATTTACTTTACACTGAGCATGCGTGCTACTCAATGTGGAGGGGAGCTTCCGGGCAGCGCAATCAGACATTACACCGGCCATATGTGAGAGTGTGTAACCCGGGTAACAGCTGGCCAATGTGAAGAAGCCTAGCCGCTGACGTACACTGACAGGTCTGTGTAGGGAGAGGGATCACGTGACATCTGAGTCTTTCTAATCACAGGGAATGTCTATGTAACATGTTGTCGGTTGGACTCACTGAACACTGATGTTATTTTAGAACATGTAATAAGAAACTCCAGTGAACATTTTACTGTGGGCAGGTTATGTAGCTGCTGCATGGTTTTGGGCAGTTGGAAACAGCTGTAAACAGCTATTTGCCACAATGTAACAAGGTTCACAGACAGGAATCTGCCAGGAGTACCACAGTCCTCAAAGTTTCCTGTGGGAGAGGTTTCACCACAATATCAGTCATACAGCGCCCCCTGATGGTCTGTTTGTGAAAAGGAATAGATTTCTCATGTAAAAGGGGGTATCAGCTACTGATTGGAATAAAGTTCAATTCTTGGTCGGAGTTTCTCTTAATGCTAAATAATGGTAACTCAAAGGGCACGTTTAGTAGGCAGTGGAGCTGAACTCTTGCACAGGTCAGAAGGAAAACAGAGGGAAATGCACCCTGTGTGTATTTAGAGAGTTTAGCCTGTCTGATTCCCCCTCATCTGTGCCTAATCACAACTGCAGCTGTGTCAGCTCAGGAATCTCCTCTGCCACAGCAAAGCAGATAAATTGGAAACGCAGGACGTTAACAATATGTCTGCTTTCATGAAAGCAGGAGGTATACCCACTGCATATTTATTGCAGGATTTGTATGAGCTGTAACAAAGAAATGTTGCTACCTTAGTGCATACAAAAATTTAAAAGCGGGGGAGCAGGCATTGCGTAGTGGGCTCTCATGCTCACTGATTCCCCCCTTCTCCTCTGTTCCCCTCCGTTACTGTGTAACGATCCCCCAATCTTACTTTCAGGTCGGTGCGGACTGTGCAGGCGCTGCCTGGCATCACACGTCCTGATTGCATGGCCGGGAGCACTATGCGCACTACATAGTTTTTACATTTTTGCATGCGCTAAGACAGGAATCCTTTAAAGATTATGATGTTACTTATCTTTTAGAGCAGAGAGTAAGTTTTAAGTGACAGTATCAAAAGGTTTTGGGCCAGTCCATCTCCTCATGGGGGATTCTCAGGGTGTTGTTTGTTTTCAACAGCATTTCCTGAACAGCAGTTTAACTGCCTGAGGCTCCATTCACACTAGAGCATTTTGCCAGTGATTTCGGCAAAACGCTCAAACGGCAGCGCTTCTGAAAGCGCTAGTGTAATAAAACCCTATGGGCTTGTTCTTGGGCGATTTGCGCTAATTGGCGCAAATCGCCCCAAATTGCAAACGCGTAATCTGCACCATTTCCAGGCGGTCACGTTTCAGTGCTATAGAAGCGCTAAACACGATAGCGGAGAAATCACTCCCGCAATACGCCGGCAAAAATCGCCGGCGTTTTGCGCTTCTAAGTGTGAATGGGGCCTAAATAGTAAGATACCAGCCAGCCTCCCTAATCACTTGCACACTCTTTTGTCAGTTAGACTTTGCAACTGCTGTTCAGGAAATGCTGTTAAAAACAAAGAAAACCCTGCGAATCCCCCATGAAGAGATGGACTATCCCAAAACCTGTCGATTTAGTCAGATTTTAACTGCCTACTTATTTGCGATAGTGGTCCATTAACACTTGTAGATGACAGATTTCTTGTTTTTCCTGTTCCTCATCTGAAGGAGAGTGAAGGTAGTCCCAGTAGAACGTTTGCTACATTCTGCAGGCAAGTTGAGTTTTTGTTTTTAGTAAACATTATGTCTGCTAACTTGACAGCAGTATGGAGTAGATGACGTCATAATTACGGGTGAGCCAGATCAATTTTGTGTAAAGTGAAATTATCGCAGATCACGTGTGTACAGGCCACCCAGTGGCAGTTCTCTCACTCAAGCCGCCTCTTGCTCATGCGCTCCAGGTCGCTCTCCATCTTCTCCACACTTCCTCCTTCTAAACCTGAACTTCCGCCATAAAGGGGGAATTGTGGGAAAGATGGTGAGCAATGTGGAGTTCATTGGTAAGGGATGGCAGCCTAGGTCAATTAACCCTGTCTATGCCCCCTTCCCCATTACACATTTTGAGACGATTTTGCTTGGAGTGAAATTAATCTCGCTCATCCTTACTGATAATAAAGAGTTCAGGAACACCTAGCACTGTGTAATATTACCCACCCAGATTCCTCCCAATGGAGCAAGAAACAGGAAGTTAAAAGGAAATATGAAAAACTGTATCTTACGTGTGGCCACCTTTAGGCCTCTTGCACACTACATGCAATTCCGATATTTTTACACGATCCGATTTTTTACTCCGATTAAAAAAAAGTACTGCATGCTGCTATGATTTTTAATCGGAATCAAAAATTGGATTGTATAAAAAAAATCAGAATGGCATGTACTGTATTGTGCAAGAGGCCTTATATGGTTTTTGTCCTGAGGACTGTCAAATTTTAGTAAAGCAAACCTGACGTGGAAATACAGTATAATCCCGTTATAGTAAACTCCAAGGGAGCAGAGAAAGCGGTGTACTATGTACCGGTATATCAGAAGTTTACTATATCAGAAATTGTCGTAAAAATGGCCCAGCATGCCCTGGTACATTCTCTGCTGCAATTGCTGCAGGACTTAGCACTCTCCTCTCCACTCTCCTTAGTTTTGCAGCGAGTGGGCCGCCCTGATCTGCACTACAAGTGAAAGTAGCCTGTACTGGACGCCACACGCTACCAGCAGCATCATCGCTAACAAGGGAAAAGATATCCGGGAGTGCGTACTATCCCATGGGAGGGCTGTGACAATGCTTCTATCAGTGGTTGCAAAGTGAAAGTGGTAAAACTGCATTCTCTTTTGTTTATGTTCACATTATTCCTCATTTTCCCCAGGCTGCTTATTTGTATAGTAACAGTACTGTGTATCCAGCGCTGGTGCCATTCTTCTTGTCTTGCAAATGTTAACAGACATCAACTCACCTGCAACCAGCCTGAAGAGAGCAGCTGACCATGGGTGTCACACTGACATGTGACGCATGCCCCACCCACTGACATGTGACGCATGCCCCACCCACTGACATGTGATGCATGCCCCGCCCACTGACATATGACGCATGCACCGCCTACTGACATATGATGCACGCCCCGCCCACTGACATATGATGCATGCCCCGCCCACTGTTTACTATATCCAGAGTCAGCGTCATGTAGGGGCCAAAAAACATGTTCACTATGACAGAAGTTTTACTATATTCGAGTTTACTATACCTAGACTTATCATGGAGATTGGCCAGGACCTGGAGAGGTAGTTTACTATACCTGAATGTTTACTATACCTAAGTTTACTATAACAAGATTTTTCTGTACAGTCAAAAGATAATTAACTGTATGTGTAGTAGCTTTGGTATGTAGAACTTTCCTGGTGTCTTGCATGCTTTTATTTTTGCACAGTAACCATATCAGTGTGAGGTAAAATCTAGTTCATTCAGCTCCCAATAAAAAGAAATAAAATGAAATAAATAGCTTTTAAACTATTCTCTTGCTATCAGGATTGTTTGCACGTCCGCATACAAGTGTTTGGCTTCTATTTACTTTTCAGGAGAGCCAAAGCTGCAGTCCACTGCCTCATTTGCATACAACAATCACTGAGGTTTTTTTTTTACCACATGCAGTGGAGAAAAAAATAAAAAGGGGAAAAAATTCAGGTAATTTTTTATTTTGTAAAGATATTGATGGCTTTTAATCAATCTTGCTCATATAGACAAGGTATAATGAAGACTGAGGAACAACACAATACTTATTTTTTCTATGTGTGTTTCATGTAGAAAAAGCCATGTATGGAATGTCACAGAGGTTACATCGTATATCTGTGCAGTGATAGACGTCTCTCTATGTGTGCCTTGAGGTATGGTGGTCTTAGGTGGGCAGTTGTACAAATGGCTGAAGAGCTGACTCTCTTGTCTAGCGTCACTCTAATTGTCTTGCAGGTCCCTAATGAGAGGTCCATTATGTTCCTGTAGTATATTTAGGAATCGGTCCTTGTCACGTGTCCCCCATCCTCTCACATAGCTGTACAGCTGCCTCATCTTCTCCTGGGTGGTGGGTTGGCTCCGCACTATGTCATACTGTTCCTGCATCAGAAGACTTTCTTGCAGAAGAGCATCTAGAACAGGATCCACCAGAGACATCCGTTGTATCAGGCTCTCCCGTTTGAGGTCCACAAAGTGTCCACCACCTGCAATGCATGGGCAATGCCTGAATTATTCAGTTACGGGACAAGTGTTTTCATAAACAGGCCGCAGCCATACACTGTTCCCAGATATATAAAACAGATACTGAATCACAAAGCTTGTATCCTACAATTCAGTTCCAGGAATGTTGTTTCATTTTAAAGGACAACTGTAGTGTTGTAAAACAAGTGACCTAAGAAGATGTAAGGCTCTGGATCCCATAGAGTCTTCCCGTTCCTCTCTGTGTCCTCTTATTCCATAGCCGGGCCCCTGTTCATATCCTTTGGCTGCTTCTTTGGGTCTCCTCGGAAGGACTCTGGTCTCCCAGTACTTCCAAAGACAAGCAGGTCCGTACTGCTCACTCGTGCGAAGCAGGTGGTTTCAGCACTTAGCGCCGGAACCAGACGTCCTATAGCAGCAATGCTGTGCTGCGCGGGGCACGTAAGGGTAATTCGGGGCTCCAGTGGTTGCTGGACCTGGAATTACATCTCCCTCCTAGTTGCGACAACTCAAAGGAGGAATAGTATTTACCTCTGCCGAGGCGTTTTGTGGCAGCAGAGAGAGCCGTCATTTGGCTCTCCCAGCGCCCAGCTCACTGGCGACACGTAAATACGTACGCCACTCGTAAGTCCGCGCTCACTTATGTGCAGAAAGGAGCACCTCGTCTGCAGAAGTACTTGGCGACCCTGGTATTTCAGAAGCCTTCTGAGGAGACCTGATGGTCTCTTCAACATTAAAGTCAAATGATGGAACGAGGGCCTGGTAGAGGAACAAGGGGATGTAGAGAGGAACAGGAAGTCTCTAAGAGGTCCAAACCCTCCCTCCTCTTAGGTGGGTATCTAACGTTTTTTCTTTTACAATGTTACAATTGTCCTTTAACTATGAATAGCATGAAAATAGATTAGGCACCAATTTTAAGGTCTGATATTACACAGCTGGTAATGTAAGCACCGGAGTTAGTTTGTTAGTGGTGGATTATTGCTTTTGTGTAGGCGGACCCTCGTTAGATAGCAGAAATGGCAGCGTTGGAGACAGAGGAAGTGGTGGTGGTGAAGTTTGGCTACTGTGTAAACTCTGTAGTGGAAATAGCGATAGTGTTAGGCATATTTGTGGGTAGAATAGTGTTAGGCATGGGTGGGGAGGTTAGTGTGAGGATAGAATGAGACAGTCTGATAATAGAATATCAGTAACATTACCAATATTCTACTATTGATAACAGGTGATAGTGGAATACCAGTAAAATGACCAATATTGCGCTCTATCCACAATATCTCATGCCCAAATAAACGTGCAGCGCTTTTAAATGTACGCCCCCGAGCAGTGCCAGCCTCAGGTTTCACAACGCCCTGAGCGAAACTAGAATTTGGTGCCTCCAGATTATTGCTCCACACCGGGTCATTAAATGGCACGAATGAACGAGTGAAAAATGGGCATGGCGTATATTCTCTAACTTGTGGTAAAACGTCCATGAGTTGGAAGCACACAGCAATTTTACTGTTCCTTATGCCAGTTGTGTGGCGTGTGTTACACTAGCAACGCGCACATTACTTGGTTATACTACACACTTGGCATAAGTAGTGCTGATTGCGCATGCCAGTATTTAGCGAATATGCCCCATTGTGTTCTTGCTTACCGATCTCCCGGACACCCTGGGATAAATAGGACTTTCATTTGCGTAGATCCGCTCACACAACCTCGCACGACGGCTGCCTGATCTTGAGCCAAGAAGATCGTTTTCAGCCATCTCGAATGAGAATCTATAGTGTGTACAGCTGCCTCTCGATGTTGTTGAGTGATCTGCCACATATGAGTGCTGTGTCCTTTTTACCCCCTTCTGCAGGATGCCACTGTCGCCACTCCTCCCCGCTCTGTAGAACAGAGCACGGTGCTTGGCTATGGCTGAACATCGTGTCTGTACAGTCCGAAAACTGTCGTTCTGACCATCGCGCAAGGTAACCGCAATCAACCATGTGTGATAGGCATCAAGGAGGGAAAAGGTGCGGGCGGATTTATCCCAAAAATGGAAAAAGGCTCACCACGGCGATAGAAAAATCACACCATTCCAAGCGAACGTGCCCGTCACCATAAAAAAGCATTACATGCGATTTCACATTGTTTGAAATCACATGAAAATTTTAAATAGATGTGGTCCTAGTCTAAAGGCGCATACACACGCCGTGTTTTTACAAGCGACGGGTCTGTCAGATCTTCCCACGGAGCTGTCGTTCTGCCGACAGTAGCACATGTGTACAAGCTGTCGGCAGACTGATAAGACTGTTTTTGACTGATCCGCCGCGAGGGTCTGACAGACCCGTCGCTTGTAAAAATACGGCGTGTGTACGTGCCTTAAAGGGTAATTGGAAGGAAGAACAAATACATCAAATGCTTGTCTTATATGTTTAGACGGCTCTTGTGCAGGAATGCTGGGATCGATGATGATTCTGGAAGCCCCTGTATATTCTAGAGGCTCCCTTCTACTGAGGTAAGTAACTTTTACCTTATTTCTCCTTACAGGTTCCCTTTAAAGTGAACTATTGCACAGGACAGAAGTAAAACAGAGAGAAATCCACCCTGTATGTATTTAGAGAGTTTAGCCTGTCTTATTCCCTCTTATCTGTATCTGATCACAAGTGTAATTTGTTTTCTCCCCTTTGTCACCTGACTGCCATGGCAGAGAGCCTGATTTGAAAGCACATGATGTTAATATGTCTGCTTCCATGAAAGCAGAAAGTAGACACACTGCAGATTTATTGCAGGATTTGTATCTGCTGTGTAACAAAGAAATGTTTTTCTTTAAAGGTTATTATGCTGTTGTGTATTTTCTAAAGCAGATAGGTAGTTCTGAGTTCTGGTCCGCTGTAAGCATTGTACCTGGAATATTACCTGGGACATATTTGTGCCTTTGGCAGGAAACCCTAATTCTGGGACATATGGTCAGAGGCGTAGCTAGGGTTTTCAGCACCTGGGGACACAGACAGTTTTTGCGCCCCCCTCTGGACAAATTGGTGTGGCCACACATCAGAATGTGGTCGTGGTCATGGGTGGAGACAAATGTTTAGAAAGCCATATGTGTCACCCTTCCCCCTGTTCAGATAGCCAAATATGCCCCCCTTTACATAGCCAGGAGTGTCCCCTTTTAGATAGCCAAATATTCCCCCTATAGATAGCCAGGTGTGCCCCCCCTTTATAGCCAGATGTCCCCCCCTATAGATAGCCAGATGTGTGCCGCTTTTTCTGCTGCTGACGCTTCTGCATAGCTCCCAACTGTCCCTCTTTCGGAGGGACAGTCCCTCTGTCCCTCTTTCTCCCTCATTTTCCCTCTTTCAGGACTATGTCCTGCTTTCTATGAAAATATATACGGTATATTTATCTACTAAAAAAATGAGTGTGATTGACTCTAAACTTTATTCCCATCCTTTAAATTGATATATTACTAATTTTAAAATAATTTGAAGGAAAGTGAGCCAGGATAGAAAGGACCAGTGTGGTTTGAATTATAAAACAACATATTTTTCTTATGAAATTTTTATGGTATGCATGACTCGGGGTGTGCTGGGGGCGTGATTAGGGGTGTGGCAGGGGCGTGACTTAAGTTTCCCTCTTTCTCATTTCAAAAAGTTGGGAGGTATGCTTCTGCACTCCTCTGCAGAGGGAAGGAGAGAAGCAGGGGCACTTTGGGCAGGGCAAGCCGGCCTCTCATGCACGTGGGGGTGCACAGGGTGTGCTGAGCGCCCTCACAGTGCTGCGCCCAGGGACATATATCTTCCCCATCCCCACCCATAGCTACGCCTCTGCATCTGGTCACTGTAAAATAGGGCCATGAAGACTCCCGCTGTCATACAAGATACAGGTGTTGACATTGTCATAAAGATAAACACTTCTGCAGCTACAGTGACTATCTGGAGACACAGCAAGTGACAATGCCTCCCTATCCTTCTGTACATCTACACTCAGGTGGGGAGGATCAGACCTCTCAGGTAGACTTTATTGATGTTGTAACTCACCAGCCATAAGTGGAGATCTCACAGTCCGGGATCAGTTTCTTGCCGTGCAGCAGAATATGTTTATAACAGAAGGAAACCCCTCCCATGTACATATGTGTGTGAAACAGAAACCAACTCGTGCAGGCGTAGCCTGAGATCAGGCGGGAGGTTATGTGAGCCGTCCTGCCAACACCGGCCGACGCTTCCAGGAACACTGAAAAGGAAGTTGAAGAAAAAAAATTGCTATACATATAGATGAGTACTGTAGGGATCTTTCTGTGATTGTGTGACAAAAGGGGGTATGCCAGCGAAAATGCACACACGGGTTCAACCGTGCCCTTCACACATTCAGTGTGCTGCAGTCATTGGCACAGCCTTCATCAGACCCGACCTGCAGCATCTTCTTGTCATCTCACAGGCATCCATAACGCCACAGCACTGCTGCAGGAAACAACTCCATGGCAACGGCAGCATGGTGTCCCTTACCGGCATGTCCTAACGCCAGTGTGAACCTTCATGGATTCTGGAGAACGGGGCACTTGTACAGTATAGGCTCGTTATAATAAACTCTGATATAGTAAACATTTGGGTATAGTAAACTACCTCTCCAGTTCCCGGCCAATCTTTATTATAAGTCTATGGGAGCAACACCATGTATAGTAAACTGATATAATAAAACTTCTATTATAGTAAACATGTTTTTTGGTCCCTACATGACGCTGGATATTGTAAACAGTGGGCGGGGCATTCGTCATATGACTGGGCGGAGCATGCGTCATATGACAGTGGGCGGAGCATGCGTCATATGCCAGTGTGACACCCATGCTCGACTGCTCTCTTCAGGCTGGTTGCAGGTGAGTTGATGCCTGATAACATCTGTAAGACAAGAATAATAATAATAATGATATTAATGGCAGTATTTGTATAGCGCCTTTCTCCTGTCGGACTCAAAGCGCCTTGCGAGGCAGCCACTAGAGCGCACTCAGTAGGCAGTAGCAGTGTTAAGGAGACTTGCCCAAGAAACTCCTTACTGAAATAGGTGCTGGCGTACTGAACAGGCAGAGCCGGGATTTGAACCCAGGTCTCCTGTGTCAGAGGCAGAGCCCTTAACCATTACACTATCCAGCCACTGGCCTCAGCGCTGGATATACAGTACTGTACAAATAAGCAGCCTGGGCAGAATGAGGAATAATGTAAACATAAGGGATGCAGCGTCCCCACTTCCACTTTGCAATCACCAATAAAAGTATAGTCGCAGTCCTCTCTCAGGACTGTATGCAATCCCGGGTATCTGTTCCCTTATTAGCGATGGCGCTCCTAGTAGTGTGTGCAGCTCAGTACAGGCTACTTTCCCTTGTAATGCAGAGTGGGCCTACTCGCTGCAAAACTAAGGAGAGGGGAGAGGAGAGTGCTAAGTCCCGCCTGCAGAGGTATCGGAGCCATTCACAAAACAGAACAGAGATACTGTATTAGTGATTTGTCCAGCCTGGCTATGCAGACCTATGGTATACTTAACCTTGTAGTCCACCAAATGTACAAGTGCCTGTACTGTACCTCCGATGGGAGGACAGAGCTGCTCCTGTGCAGCATAGAATGTACCAGGGCATGCTGGGATATATCTAGGACAAGTGCTTGTACTGTACCTCCAATGGGAGGACAGAGCTGCTCCTGTGCAGCAGAGAATGCACCAGGGCATGCTGGGTAATTTCTAGGACAAGTGCTTGTACTGTAGCTCCAATGGGAGGACAGAGGTGCTCCTGTGCAGCAGAGAATGTACCAGGACATGCTGGGTAATTTCTAGGACAAGTGCTTGTACTGTACCTCCAATGGGAGGACAGAGCTGCTCCTGTGCAGCAGAGAATGCACCAGGGCATGCTGGGTAATTTCTAGGACAAGTGCTTGTACTGTAGCTCCAATGGGAGGACAGAGGTGCTCCTGTGCAGCAGAGAATGTACCAGGACATGCTGGGTAATTTCTAGGACAAGTGCTTGTACTGTACCTCCAATGGGAGGACAGAGGTGCTCCTGTGCAGCAGAGAATGTACCAGGACATGCTGGGTAATTTCTAGGACAAGTGCTTGTACTGTACCTCCAATGGGAGGACAGAGTTGCTCCTGTGCAGCAGGGAATGTACCAGGACATGCTGGGTAATTTCTAGGACAAGTGCTTGTACTGTACCTCCAATGGGAGGACAGAGCTGCTCCTGTGCAGCAGAGAATGCACCAGGGCATGCTGGGTAATTTCTAGGACAAGTGCTTGTACTGTACTTCCAATAGGAGGACAGAGTTGCTCCTGTGCAGCAGAGAATGTACCAGGACATGCTGGGTAATTTCTAGGACAAGTGCTTGTACTGTACCTCCAATGGGAGGACAGAGGTGCTCCTGTGCAGCAGAGAATGTACCAGGGCATGCTGGGATATTTCTAGGACAAGTGCTTGTACTGTACTTCCAATAGGAGGACAGAGTTGCTCCTGTGCAGCAGAGAATGTACCAGGGCATTAATAAAACTATTTCTGCTATAGTAAACTTCTGATATAGTAAACCACTTTTCCTGATCCCCTGGAGTTTACTATAAAGGGATTCTTCTGTACAGGGCCGGGCCGAGGCATAGGCTGGAGAGTTTCCAGCCTCAGGGCGCAGTGTAGGAGGGGGCGCACAATTCAACTGTCAGCTGTCATTCCTAATTGTGTTTGAAGCAGAAATAAATAAGAAAAGGGGATACATAGCAGTGACTGCAAGCCAGATAACTAGATAGTAAGGTGTTGGGGAGGTTGTGGGCCCTGTGGCGCTCTTAGTCTAATAGCAATACGTGTGTGACAGCTGAGGTGGGAGGGGTGGGGGGCGCACTTTGGTGTCTCAGCCTTGGGTACTGGGGGACCTTGTCCCGGCTCTGCTTCTGTATTCACAGTAAATTGATAGTCAAAACAATTTATTCTAGTTTATACTGTATATGTAGGTTTAGGATGGAGGACTCTGGAGATGATGAGCTATGCAGCGATCCTGGACTGTCTATTAGATGACAAAACCTTATAAAGGCCTGTACCGGCTAAACGTTTTTTCTGACCTGCGATTTTTGAGCGACGATCGATCAACTCTGCCATCTTGCGATGTGGGTACAGGCGAGCGATCACGCAAACAGTGTTTCGGAATGCCCAGCCACAACGCCCATCACATTGGATCTTTAAGATCCCCGACGACCCCTCCATCTACCTTCCTCTCGAGGTGAATATTCAGCTTAAAGAGAACCCGAGGCGGTTCGTGGGAGGGCCGATGGGACACAGAGGAATGTTCTCGCCTCATGACATGCCTCTGTGTCCCCTAACTGCCCCTCTCTGCCCTCTCACCGCTGCGCTATAGCCCCCCCCCGAGATCAGCGACAAGATTTGTTGCTTACTCAGAGGTAAACACAGGGGAGAGGGATTCCCTGTTCAAAATGCCTGCCGCGGGCGTTCCTTCAGGGTTTCCTGAGCTGCCATTGGGCAGCTCTCTCTCCCTCTCGTTGGTGAGCATAACTCAGGTGAAAGCCTGAGCGATGCTCCCATATCACTGGTGATAGGGAGTTAGGTTGTACCCTGTGGTGCTGTCCTACAGCACTGCTGCCTTGCCCCCCTAGGACACGTGTGTGCATCTGTAGAACATCCACCACCATCTTCCACCGCTGCATCTGGGGGTCTTCTTTAATAAGGAGTCCCCCAGAGCTCCCCGTCGACCTCTCCATCCTTGTCCGAAGCCCCCTGCAGCGGAGGCAGGCACCCCGAGCAATTTGCCTGCAGCCAGTGACAAGTCCCGTCTCTGGAATTTTTTCTGAGCCCCGGCAAACAGGGGTGCAGCTAAGGTTTTTGTGGCCCCAAGGCGAAAAATGGGTGTGGCTATCCTGCATAAGTGGGCGTGACCATGCCATGTGGGTGGAGCTGGAGGGCGGATTGGGGCGGGGCTGTTTGCGGGGAAAATGGATGTGGGGGTGATTGAGGCACGCGCAGATGGATTTGGCCATGACATTGTATGGGCGGAGCTTAACCGTAGCACAGCAAATATAGCCAACTATGACCATTAAATAATAAATGCAGCAACAGTTACCCCAGACACCAGAAAATAAAATTTGTGCAACATTTCAGCAGAAAAGAAACGCAATTTGTTCAACATTTCAACAGAAAACAAACAGAATTTGGGCCACATTTCAGCAGAAATCAAACGCAATTAGGGCCACATTCAGCAGAAATCAAACGCAATTTGGGCACATTTCAGCAGAATTCAAACGCAATTTGGGCACATTTTAGCAGAAATCAAACGCAATTTGGGCACATTTTCAGCAGAAATCAAACGCAATTAGGGCACATTTTCAGCAGAAATCAAACGCAATTTGGGCACATTTTCAGCAGAAATCAAACGCAATTAGGGCCACATTCAGCAGAAATCAAACGCAATTTGGGCACATTTCAGCAGAATTCAAACACAATTAGGGCACATTTTCAGCAGAAATCATATGCAATTTGGGCACATTTTAGCAGAAATCAAACGCAATTTGGGCACATTTTCAGCAGAAATCAAACGCAATTAGGGCACATTTTCAGCAGAAATCAAACGCAATTTGGGCACATTTTCAGCAGAAATCAAACGCAATTAGGGCACAGTTCAGCCGAAATCAAACGCAATTAGGGCACAGTTCAGCAGAAATCAAACGCAAGTAGGGCACATTTTCAGCAGATATCAAACGCAATTAGGGCACATTTTCAGCAGAAATCAAACGCAATTTGGGCACAGTTCAGCAGAAATCAAACGCAATTAGGGCACATTTTCAGCAGATATCAAACGCAATTAGGGCCACATTTTCAGCAGAAATCAAACACAATTAGGGAACAGTTCAGCAGAAATCAAACACAATAAGGGCACAGTTCAGCAGAAATCAAACACAATTAGGGCACATTTTCAGCAGAAATAAAACACAATTAGGGCACAGTTCAGCAGAAATCGAACGCAATTAGGGCACAGTTCAGCAGAAATCGAACGCAATTAGGGCACAGTTCAGCAGAAATCAAACACAATTAGTGGACAGTTCAGCAGAGAGCAGATATCAAACACAATTAGGGCACATTCTCAGCAGAAATCAAACACAATTAGGGAACAGTTCAGCAGAAATCAAACACAAATAGGGAACAGTTCAGCAGAAATCAAACACAATCAGGGAACAGTTCAGCAGAAATCAAACACAATTAGGGAACAGTTCAGCAGAAATCAAACACAATTAGGGCCACATTTTCAGAGCTGCAAAAAGAAAAGAATTTACTCACCTGGCAGTGGCACTGGCAGAAGTCTTCTCTCCCCGTCTCCTCTCCTGGCCGGTGGCCGGCTCCTCAGGCGCGCAGTTCCCACGGAGCTCCCTCCCTCCTCCAATCTCCCGCGCTGATTGAATCAGGGCTACGGGAAGATGGCCACCCGAAGCCCTGTACTGGAGGCATATAAATAGTCTCCAGAGCAGGGCTTCGGCGGCGGCCATCTTCCCGTAGCCCTGCCCTGCCCTGCTCTGCTCTGCCAGCCCCGCGGGGCTGCGGGGAAACAGTGACGTCACGCCGACGTCACTGAGCCGCCGAGGCCCCTACGATCTTGAGGCCCCAAACGGCCGCTTGGTTCGCTTTATGCGGCGCCCCTGCCGGCAAAGCATCTTTGAAGCTTCTGAGGGGGGGGATAGGGTTAAAGAGCTCGCTGGGTGACAATAGTGCCCGGGCGGGAGGTGTTAAGGGGGATCTGTGGCGTTAAAAAAATGCCCCTGGGGGGTACTCACCTCGGTAGGGGGAAGCCTCTGGATCCTATCGAGGCTTCCCCCGCCCTCCTGTGTTCCGCGGTGGTCTCGCTGCAGCCCACTAAACAGTGGGCATGTAAATATTTACCTTCCCGGCTTCAGCGCAGGCGCAGTATCGGCTCTCCGCTTGGAAATAGGCGGAAATAGTCAATCCCATTCGGGTCCGCTCTACTGCGCAGGCGCAAGTCTCCTGCGCAGTAAAGTGGACCCAACTGAGATCGGCCATTTCCGCCTATTTTCGAGCAGAGAGCTGCAACATTATTTTTACTTGTAAGGGGTTAGATTTCCATTTCATTCTGAAGCTGCACAGCAACCATATCAGTGTGAGGTCAAATCTGGTTCATTCCGCTCTTCCACCCCTTTTATGCTACTCTGTTTGCTATCAGGAGTGTTTGCACATCTAGGTAAAGTTTTTTTGCTTTGTGTACTTTTCAGGAGTGCCAGAGCTACTTTCCACTGCCTCATTTGCATATAACAATCACTAAGTTTTTTACCACTTACAATGAAAAAAAAATAAAATAAAAAAGCAAAACAGTCAGGTCATTTTATATTTTCAGAAATCAGAATCATGTATTTTGCCAAGTACAGCTGGGGTTGTACCCGGAATTATATTTGGCACATACAGGTTGGTGGTGGTACAGTATAGTGGACACATAGTCATATACATAGAGTGGCACTCACTATAGAGTAGGCAAAACATACAGTTAAGATGCATAGAGCAGACATGTAGCATAGTAGAGAAGGACTAGCGTGGTCATCCGAGAGCTGTGTGAGCGGAGCTGCGGAGAGAAAAAGAGACCTGGTGCTGTGGCAGAGAGTCCAGGTACTGCAACAGTGAACTGCTGGCAGGTGGCATGGCTGGAGGGACCTCTGTGTGCTTGTGGCTTGATGAGCTGGGTTGGAGGGTGGGGGGACGGCAGATGTCCTTGCCGTCAGACCGACACTGCAGTCTCCTGACAGCCTTCTGGCTGTGTTCATCCTCCCTCGGTACTGTGATGTTTTGTTGACCTGAAAAGGGTCCCGCCGGAGCTGCTGCGATGGAAGCTCTGCAGCAGTCCTGATGGCATGGCTGGGGGGCCTGTTTGAGGCCTGTCGTATGGTTGAACTGCAGGCGGGAGCAGTGAAGAGCAGTAGAACAGGCCAGCAGGTCCGTAGGCAGAACTGGAGCAGCAGCAGTTCAACTTACCCTGTCAGCGGCTGAGGATCACCCCGCGAACATCCTCCTGTTAGCATCTGGTTTCCCTGGCATCGGCGGCAGGGCTTGCATGCTGGGGGATCCCGTGTAATGACAGATAGTACAGCCCGGAAGCAGCCTTCCTTACTGAGTATTGCGCATGCTCAGTGGGAACTTAGATATTATTTTCCTGAACCACGTACACTCCTGAAATTTTCAGGGTAGGGAGGGGACCCCCCGATTTAGCTCTGTGCCAAATTGCAGCCGCCGAGCCCCGCTGGTTCCTGAGATTGATTACAGCAAATCTATCTCGGGAACCAGCAGGGCTCGGGGGCTGCAATTTGGCACAGAGCTAGATCCGGGGGTCCCCTCCCTACCCTGAGTACCCGGGAGTGTACGTGGTGTGGAAGCGGAGATATTTAGGACGTTTTACGTGGCAGCACAATTAAATGCGAAACAGGCTCCTACTGCGCATGCGTTGCTGCACAACATGCAGAGCTGCACTATCTGTCATTACACGGGCATCGTGGCTGTTGGTCATGCCAGCGGTGTTCCTGCGGGTCCCAGGTTGCGGCAGTAAAGTGGCCAGCGGTGTTCCTGCGGGTCCCAGGTTGCGGCAGTGAAGTGACCCAAGTGCAGAATGTATCTGCATCGGGGTCCAATATTTTTGGAAAAATGTTGATGGGTTTTAGTCAATCTTGATCATATAGACAAGGAATAATGAAGACTGAGGAACACAAGAATTCTTTTGTGTGTGTGTGTGTGTTTCATGTAGAAAAAGTCATTTATGGGATGTCAGAGAGGTTACATCCTATATCTGTGCAGTTATAGACATCTCTATGTCTGTGCCTTGAGGTGGTGATCTTAGGAGGGCAGCTGTAGAGGCGGCTGAAGAGCTAACTCTCTTGTGTAGCGTCAGGCATCATCATATTGCGGATACATGACGAGAAATCCTTTATGTTCCTGTAGTATATTTAGGAATTGAGTCTTGGAATGATTCCCCCATCCTCCCACCTAGCTGTACAGCTCCCTCATCTTCTGCTTGTCGGTAGGTTGGCTCCTCACTTTGTCACATTGTTCCTTCGTCAGAAGTTTGTGTAGCAGAAGAGCATCTAGAAAAGGATCTATCGGAGACATCCATTCTATCAGACTTTCCCATTTGAGGTCCACATAGTGTCCACCACCTGCAATGCATGGGCAATGCCTGAATTATTCAGTTATGGGAGAAGTAAACTTATAAACAGGCCACAACCATAAACATCACAAAGCTTGTATCCTACAATTCAGTTCCAGGAATAGTGTTTCATTTTCAAGGACAACTGTAACTTTAGAAAACAAAAAAAAAGTTACAAAGGTAGTTGCTCAACTAAGAGGAGGGACGGATCTGGTTCCCTTATAGCCCTCCTGTTTCTCCCTGCATCCCCTCATTCCACCGCTGGGCCCCTGTTCACATCTCCTTCCAGCTGCTTCTTTGGGTCTCCTCTGAAGTACTCAGGTCTCCCAGTACTTCCAAAGACGAGCGAGTCCATACTGCTCACTCGTGTGCAGACAGGAGCCCCTCGCCTACAGAAGTACTTGGAGACCCTGGTATTTAAGAAGCCTTCTGAGGAGACCCGAAGGTCTCTTCAACATTAAAGTTAAATCATGGAACGGCAGCCTGGTGGTGGAATGAGGGGACGTAGAGAGGAACAAGGGGTCTCTAAGGGATCCAAAGCCTTCCCTTCTCTTAGGTGGGTGTCTAACGGTTTTTCTTTTACAACTTTACAATCATTAACTATGAATAGTCTTAAAAAGGGATAAGGTGTCAATGTTAAATTCTGATATTATACAAGCACCAGAGTTAGTTTGGTATCAGTGGAGTTTGGCTTTTGTGTAGGCGAACCCTCGTAGTAGCTAGTATAGCAGCAATGGCAGGGGTGGAGCAGTGGGGACAGAGGAAGTAGTGGTGGTGAAGTTTTGCTACTGCATAAACTCTAGTGGAGGGAGCTGTGGAATAGTAATAGTGTTAAGCATACTTGTGGCATACTTGTGGGGTAGGGGAAGTTGGTGTTAGGAGTAGGTGGGGAGAGAGTAGTGTTAGGAGTAGGTGCGGGAATGTTAGTGTTAGCAGTAGGTGTGGGGAGGTTAGTGTTAGGAGTAGGTGGGGGAAGGTTAGTGTTAGGAGTAGTTGTGGGGAGGTTAGTGTTAGGAGTAGATGGGGGAGAGTAGTGTTAGGAGTAGGTGGGGGTAGTTAGTGTTGGGAGTAGGTGGGGGTAGTTAGTGTTGGGAGTAGGTGGGGGGTGGTTAGTGTTAGGAGTAGGTGGGGGGAGAGTAGTGTTAGGAGTAGGTGGGGGTAGTAAGTGTTGGGAGTAGGTGGGGGGTGGTTAGTGTTAGGAGTAGGTGGGGGGAGAGTAGTGTGAGGAGTAGTGTTGGGCGAACAGTGTTCGCCACTGTTCGGGTTCTGCAGAACATCACCCTGTTCGGGTGATGTTCGAGTTCGGCCGAACATCTGATGGTGTTCGGCCAAACTGTTCGGCCATATGGCCGAACTAAGAGCGCATGGCCGAACGTTCCCCGAACGTTCGGCTAGCGCTGTGATTGGCCGAACAGGTCACGTGTAGTGTTGGGCGAACATCTAGATGTTCGGGTTCGGGCCGAACATGGCCGCGATGTTCGGGTGTTTGAGCCGAACTCCGAACATAATGGAAGTCAATGGGGACCCGAACTTTCGTGCTTTGTAAAGCCTCCTTACATGCTACATACCCCAAATTTACAGGGTATGTGCACCTTGGGAGTGGGTACAAGAGGAAAAATTTTTTAGCAAAAAGAGCTTATAGTTTTTGAGAAAATCGATTTTAAAGTTTCAAAGGGAAAACTGTTTTTTAAATGCGGGAAATGTCTGTTTTCTTTGCACAGGTAACATGCTTTTTGTCGGCATGCAGTCATAAATGTAATACAGATAAGAGGTTCCAGGAAAAGGGACCGGTAACGCTAACCCAGCAGCAGCACACGTGATGGAACAGGAGGAGGGCGGCGCAGGAGGAGAAGGCCACGCTTTGAGACACAACAACCCAGGCCTTGCATGAGGACAAGAAGCGTGCGGATAGCAATTTGCATTTTGTTGCCATGCAGTCATAAATGTAATACAGATGAGAGGTTCAATAAACAATAAACAGTAATTGGTGTTGTCCAGAATGCGCACAATGCGTGGGTCGCGTTCAATGCAGTCCTAGGCCGAAGAGGTCATAGCCTAGGGTCACAAAAACCTGTTTATTTGGGCAATTTCAATGGTGGCGAGTCTGACGTACATAAATCGCAGCAATGGCCGTTAGCAACGTCTGAATCTCACGAAATGTCTCATGCAGGTAGAAGACATATTGTTAGACTTGGGCTCCAAAGATGGGTTCCCTACATCTCTGCAAACCAGAGTTACAGGGCAGGGGCGCCTCTAGCCATTTTGTCACTCCAGGCGAGAAAACCCAGGCGAGAAAAAACAAATAAAGGCAAAGGGGACACAAGGAGGCACAAAAGGGCACAGAAGGAGACAGAGGTGGCACAGGGGAACTGAAGGAGGCACAAAGGGAGACAGAAGGGAGACAGGAGGACAAACAGGGGCTCAGACATGGCACAAGGGACTGAAGGAGGCACAAGAAGACAGAAGGAGGCACAAAGGGGGGAAAAAGGATGCACAAGGCACAGATGTGGCAGCTGCCTGCATCTTACGCTAAGTAGATGCAGCAGAAGCAAGTAACAGAACAACTATGGGGGAAGTGCTTAGTCTGGGGGCGGGGCTTGATTTGGGGGTGGGGCTTAATCAAGCAACATGGTGCACCCCTCGACCAATGACACTCCAGGTAATGGCCTGTACTGCCTATGCCTAGAGGCTCCCCTGTTACAGGGCTCCAAATTTGGTAAAATCCCCCATAGGCTTTCATTGGGCCTCCTATTTACAGTTCCAAAATCTCACATCTTTTCAAAGGGCAATTGCTCAGCAGTGGCAAATTTTCTAGCATTGTAGGGACCCTTAGGGGGAACATGACTGGTGAGTTTCGGGCCCCTAGGCCAAAGAGGTCATAGCCTAGGGTCACAAAAACCTGTTTATTTGGGCAATTTCAATGGTAGTTATGCTGACGTACATAAATCTCAGCCATGGCCGTTAGCAACGTCTGAATTTCACGAAATGTCTCATGCAGGTAGAAGACATATTGTTAGACTTGGATTCCAAAGATGGGGTCCCTACATCTCTGCAAACCAGAGTTACAGGGGTCCAAAATTGGTAAAATCCCCCATAGGCTTTCATTGCCTCCCTATTTCACTTTCCAAAATCTCACATCTTTTCAAAGGGCAATTGCTCAGCAGTGGCAAATTTTCTAGCATTGTAGGGACCCTTAGGGGGAACATGACTGGTGAGTTTCGGGCCCCTAGGCCAAAGAGGTCATAGCCTAGGGTCACAAAAACCTGTTTATTTGGGCTATTTCAATGGTAGTTATGCTGACGTACATAAATCTCAGCCATGGCCGTTAGCAACGTCTGAATTTCACGAAATGTCTCATGCAGGTAGAAGACATATTGTTAGACTTGGATTTCAAAGATGGGGTCCCTACATCTCTGCAAACCAGAGTTACAGGGGTGCAAAATTGGTAAAATCCCCCATAGGCTTTCATTGCCTCCCTATTTCACTTTCCAAAATCTCACATCTTTTCAAAGGGCAATGGCTCAGCAGTACCAAATTTTCTAGCATTGTAGGGACTCTTAGGGGGATCATGACTGGTGAGTTTTGCCACTGCTGAGCCATTGCCCTTTGAAATGGTGTGAGATTTTGGAACGGTAAATAGTAGGCCCAATGAAAGCCTATGGGGGATTTTACCAATTTTGGAGCCCTGTAACTCTGGTTTGCAGAGATGTAGAGACCCCATCTTTGGAGCCCAAGTCTAACAATATGTCTTCTACCTGCATGAGACATTTCGTGAAATTCAGACGTTGCTAACGGCCATGGCTGAGATTTATGTACGTCAGCATAACTACCATTGAAATTGCCCAAATAAACAGGTTTTTGTGACCCTAGGCTATGACCTCTTTGGCCTAGGGGCCCGAAACTCACCAGTCATGTTCCCCCTAAGGGTCCCTACAATGCTAGAAAATGTGCCACTGCTGAACAATTGCCCTTTGAAAAGATGTGAGATTTTGGAAAGTGAAATAGGGAGGCAATGAAAGCCTATGGGGGATTTTACCAATTTTGGACCCCTGTAACTCTGATTTGCAGAGATGTAGGGACCCCATCTTTGGAATCCAAGTCTAACAATATGTCTTCTACCTGCATGAGACATTTCGTGAGATTCAGACGTTGCTAACGGCCATGGCTGAGATTTATGTACGTCAGCATAACTACCATTGAAATTGCCCAAATAAACAGGTTTTTGTGACCCTAGGCTATGACCTCTTTGGCCTAGGGGCCCGAAACTCACCAGTCATGTTCCCCCTAAGGGTCCCTACAATGCTAGAAAATTTGCCACTGCTGAGCAATTGCCCTTTGAAAAGATGTGAGATTTTGGAACTGTAAATAGGAGGCCCAATGAAAGCCTATGGGGGATTTTACCAATTTTGGAGCCCTGTAACTCTGGTTTGCAGAGATGTAGGGAACCCATCTTTGGAGCCCAAGTCTAACAATATGTCTTCTACCTGCATGAGACATTTCGTGAAATTCAGACGTTGCTAACGGCCATGGCTGAGATTTATGTACGTCAGCATAACTACCATTGAAATTGCCCAAATAAACAGGTTTTTGTGACCCTAGGCTATGACCTCTTTGGCCTAGGGGCCCAAAACTCACCAGTCATGTTCCCCCTAAGGGTCCCTGCAATGCTAGAAAATTTGCCACTGCTGAGCAATTGCCCTTTGAAAAGATGTGAGATTTTGGAAAGTGAAATAGGGAGGCAATGAAAGCCTATGGGGGATTTTACCAATTTTGGAGCCCTGTAACTCTGGTTTGCAGAGAGGTAGGGACCCCATCTTTGGAATCCAAGTCTAACAATATGTCTTCTACCTGCATGAGACATTTCGTGAAATTCAGACGTTGCTAACGGCCATGGCTGAGATTTATGTACGTCAGCATAACTACCATTGAAATTGCCCAAATAAACAGGTTTTTGTGACCCTAGGCTATGACCTCTTTGGCCTAGGGGCCCGAAACTCACCAGTCATGTTCCCCCTAAGGGTCCCTACAATGCTAGAAAATTTGCCACTGCTGAGCAATTGCCCTTTGAAAAGATGTGAGATTTTGGAACTGTAAATAGGAGGCCCAATTAAAGCCTATGGGGGATTTTATCAAATTTGGAGCCCTGTAACTCTGGTTTGCAGAGATGTAGGGAACCCATCTTTGGAGCCCAAGTCTAACAATATGTCTTCTACCTGCATGAGACATTTCGTGAGATTCAGACGTTGCTAACGGCCATTGCTGTGATTTATGTACGTCAGACTCGCCACCATTGAAATTGCCCAAATAAACAGGTTTTTGTGACCCTAGGCTATGACCTCTTCGGCCTAGGACTGCATTGAACGCGACCCACGCATTGTGCGCATTCTGGACAACACCAATTACTGTTTATTGTTTATTGAACCTCTCATCTGTATTACATTTATGACTGCATGGCGACAAAATGCAAATTGCTATCCGCACGCTTCTTGTCCTCATGCAAGGCCTGGGTTGTTGTGTCTCTAAGCGTGGCCTTCTCCTCCTGCGCCGCCCTTCTCCTGTTCCATCACGTGTGCTGCTGCTGGGTTAGCGTTACCGGTCCCTTTTCCTGGAACCTCTTATCTGTATTACATTTATGACTGCATGCCGACAAAAAGCATGTTACCTGTGCAAAGAAAACAGACATTTCCCGCATTTAAAAGACAGTTTTCCCTTTGAAACTTTAAAATCGATTTTCTCAAAAACTATACGGTCTTTTTGCTAAATTTTTTTTCCTCTTGTACCCACCCCCAAGGTGCACATACCCTGTAAATTTGGGGTATGTAGCATGTAAGGAGGCTTTACAAAGCACGAAAGTTCGGGTCCCCATTGACTTCCATTATGTTCGGAGTTCGGCTCGAACACCCGAACATCGCGGCCATGTTCGGCCTGTTCGGCCCGAACCCGAACATCTAGATGTTCGCCCAACACTAGTGAGGAGTAGGTGGAGGGAGGTTAGTGTAAGCAGTAGGTGTGGGGAGGTTAGTGTTAGGAGTAGGTGGGGAGAAGTTAGTGTTAGGAGTAGGTGGGGAGAAAGTAGTGTTAGGAGTAGGTGTGTGGAGGTTAGTGTTAGGAGTAGGTGTGGGGAGGTTAGTGTTAGGAGTAGGTGGGGGAAGGTTAGTGTTAGGAGTAGGTGGGAGGGAGGTTAGTGTTAGGAGTAGGTGGGAGGAGGTTAGTGTTAGGAGTAGGTGGGGGAAGGTTAGTGTTAGGAGTAGATGGGGGAGAGTAGTGTTAGGAGTAGGTGGGGGTGGTTAGTGTTAGTAGGTGGGGGGAGAGTAGTGTTAGGAGTAGGTGGGAGGGAGGTTAGTGTTAGGAGTAGGTGGGGAGAGAGTAGTGTTAGGAGTCGGTGGGGGGATGTTAGTGTTAGGAGTAGGTGGGGGGAGGTTAGTGTTAGGAGTAGGTGGGGGGAGGTTAGTGTTAGGAGTAGGTGGGAGGGAGGTTAGTGTTAGGAGTAGGTGGGGGGAGGTTAGTGTAAGGAGTAGGTGTGGGGAGGTTAGTGTAAGAAGTAGGTGTGGGGAGGTTAGTGTTAGGAGTAGGTGGGAGGAGGTTAGTGTTAGGAGTAGGTGGGGGAGGTTAGTGTTAGGAGTAGGTGGGGGGAGGTTAGTGTTAGGAGTAGGTGGGGGAAGGTTAGTGTTAGGAGTAGGTGGGAGGAGGTTAGTGTTAGGAGTAGGTGCGGGGAGGTTAGTGTTAGGAGTAGGTGTGGGGAGGTTAGTGTTAGGAGTAGGTGGGAGGAGGTTAGTGTTAGGAGTAGGTGGGAGGAGGTTAGTGTTAGGAGTAGGTGGGGGAAGGTTAGTGTTAGGAGTACTTGTGGGGAGGTTAGTGTTAGGAGTAGATGGGGGAGAGTAGTGTTAGGAGTAGGTGGGGGTGGTTAGTGTTAGTTGGTGGGGGGAGAGTAGTGTTAGGAGTAGGTGGGGGTGGTTAGTGTTAGGAGTAGGTGGGGTGGAGGTCAGTGTTAGGAGTAGGTGGGGGTAGGTTAGTGTTAGGAGTACATGGGGGAGAGTAGTGTTAGGAGTAGGTGGGGGTGAGTAGTGTTAGGAGTAGTTCGGTCTCGAGAAAGCCCTAAGTGGGGGCGAAACGGCCGTCGACTCATCCTCTGCACCTCTATTTTCACTCTTGTGCCTGATAAGTATATTTTTTAAACAGTGTGTATAGCTGTTACAATTTTTTAATGATGTTGGATTAAATGGTATTTTTTAAAGTGATGGTGAGCTGCTCCTGGAATCTTTACCTCTCTCTTTTGAATACAATGAATGATCTATGCAATTACATCTGGTTGATGCACCACCAGTGTTGAAGTTGTTACAGTGGATTTTTATCGTGTGCACTCGCCACGCTCTGCTCTTACCTAAAGAAGTGTTAGGAGTAGGTAGGGGGTGAGTAGTGTTAGGAGTAGGTAGGGGGTGAGTAGTGTTAGGAGTAGGTGGGGGGGAGGTTAGTGTTAGGAGTAGGTTGGGGGTAGTGTTAGGAGTCGGTGGTGGGTGGTTAATGTAAGAAGTAGGTGTAGGGAGGTTAGTGTTAGGAGTAGGTGGGGGAGGTTAGTTTTAGGAGTAGGTGGGGGGAGGATAGTGTTAGAAGTAGGTGGGGAAAGTTAGTGTTAATCATAGGTGGGTAGAATAGCGTTAGGCAAGGGAAGAAGAGTTTAGTGTTAGACATAGATGAGGGAGGTTAGTGTGAGGAAAGAATGATACAGTCTGATAATAGAATATCAGTAACATTACAAATATTCTTGAAAGAAAGGGGGAGATCCGAGAGCCCGATATGGTGTAGTATGTTAATAAGGTGATGTCTGATGCAAACACACACAATGGTTATACTCACAAGGACGGGTCGCCTCCAAGGCAACCACTGGATAAGAAGGCGGGGAGAATTGTAACCTGACCCCGCTCAGGGTGAAGAAGTCATTCTGTAGATAGAAGGAAATGGGGATACACCCCTCCACCCAGGGTGGACTCAACAGTTATGTGATATAACAACAGAGGCGCCAAGTAGAGTAAAATTAGTTAAAATTGTTAAAAAGGGGGAAGTGGGTGGATTCACCTCCCTTCTGAAAAAATGGCCAGACAATGGGCAGGTTACTTCAAGTTTAAAGTAACATTTATTATGAGCTCCAAAAGTGCAACGCGTTTCACGGGTAACAGTCCCGCTTCTTCGGGCAAGCAATTTTTGGAGGGAGCAAAATCGGGTCAAGAGCCAGATATAGCGCATCTGTGGCTACAGTCTATGGTATATTTCATGCGTTTTCTGCAGCGTTTTTAATCGTTTTTAATTCAAAAGTAAAGATTTCTGGTGTGTTTTCGCTTCCTGTTGTCTACCTAATGATTCAGACCTCTCTGGCTGGGTGCACACTTAGCAGAAAACTAGCGTTGTGTAAAATGCTGCGTTTTTGCCGCTAATGGAATTCTAGGTAGGTAAACGCATATGAAAAATGCATGTTTTTTTCTCTGCGTTTTACAGTATGCGTTTCGCAAACACTGGTTTTGTTGCATAATATGCAGGATGGCTGCCAAAACGCACATAATGAAAGTCTATGGTGACGCATATGCATAGCGTTTTAATTACTTAACGACCAGCCGCTGCCGATAGGTCTTTCTTGTATTTCCATGGAAACCGTTTCCTGTCACTTCACGGCGGGTGTCTCCGTGAACAGCCTGCGAGCCTCCGATCGCAGCTCACAGGCTAAATGTAAACACACGGGGAAGTAATCCCCGGTGTTTACATCGTACAACGCTGCTGTCACAGCAGCGCCGTAAAGGAGATCGGCGATCCCCGGCCTCTGATGGGCGAATCGCGGCACTTTGCGCGTGCAAAAGTCCGCGAACGGCACTTCACATGCTAACTGTTTAGCACACCCGTGCTAAACAGCACGGCTTTGTGAATCAAGCCCTATGTCTTGGAGAATAGAGGAAGCTGGCACTGCTGTAAAGCACTGTGTTTATTCAAATCTTTTGTGCCTCAATTGTGCAAAATGTACATGCGTCGTCATAGCTGAACAGTAAACACACCAGTTAGATTAAGAGAGGCACACTAGATGGCGGTGGGTGCTGGGTACAGAAGCCTGACGGCCGTTTCGCACGCTGCTATTGGAAGCCTCCGTAGAAGCACAGCAGTGTGCGAAATGGCTGTCAGGCTTTTGTACCCAGCACCCACCGCCATCTAGTACATAACGTTACAAGTCTGTATGCTAGAGCAGGCTGCCAGCACGAGAGGACACGGTTTGATCACTTGTGCCCGGCTCAATGCTCCACTCCGCGCTGTAGTGCCAACTTGCTGCAATTCTTCTCATTGTGCTTTGAGAAACACCCGCATTGCATAGAAAACCATGACGTAAACATGATTTTTGACAAGTGTGTTCCCAGCCTTCCTCACAGGAGGGCTGGTGACTCTATAACGGGGAAGAATGATCAACAGAAAGAAAGGAAAACAAATGGGCTGTGATGTGAACCATTTTATTCATAGAAATCACTGAGGAAAAGAACAGCTCCTGACATGTTACCTCTGGTTTATCACAGATACAGGGGTAACCCGTTACCTGGGGGTGGGGAGACCGGCCAGAGGATTGTCGGACGTTGGGAAATCGAATGCTGCGCTACCGCTGCACCACCGCGACCGAGCGCTTTCGAGCGAGATCCTTCCAGTGTGCCGGATCGATAATTTCGGGTGACCACATTGCAGCATTGATCCATAGGATTATATTTGACTCTGCCAGATATCGATGCCATTAATTGAGTAATGTATAGGCACCTTTACTGTACTCACAGATCAAGTCGGCCATCATCTGACCCCACCCACCCATCCCTGGCCTTTCATTGGATGATTCTGACTCCACCCACCCATCTCTGGCCTTTCATTGGATGGTTCCCATAGTGGTACAACCCGTGTCAGGAGTGTGTGCATGAGAGTATTTACAACAACAGCAATATAAGAATGACTTGTAGACATCAAATAACAGTATAAAAAGGCATGTAAAAAAAAACCCAGTACCGGTGGCTTTTCACTAACAATACATGTTATTTATAAAACATGGCATAATACAAAATTTCCCAACTACCCGTATACAATATAAAACTGTGCAGCAGAGGGCGTCGATGTACAGAGGAAAGCCGGGCTCCGCCTATGTCTGCACAAGCAAAGACCTGTCTCTGGTCCCAGGAGCTGGCAATCTAAGGAGGAGCTATAGAAAAAGGTAGTGCTGGTGGTATGATGGACATGCTTCTGTGTAATGTGCTATCTGAGGCTGCTGAAAACAAGAGATTAATGAGATGCTAATAAGTTCGAATTGATGCAGTTTTCACAGTTGCTTGGTCCAAGTCCCAGTTGGAACATTTGCATAAGATCTGCATCAACTCAAAATTATTAACATCTGATTGGCCATCCTTATTATGGTGCCCATTAATAACACAACGATATGATTGGTCCGAACTGATCAGTCTTGCCCTTTCATGGACGAAAAACTTCTAGCCAATTTGATCAGATTGATGGGATCTAACCATTTTTTCAGATCGATTCCATCAATCAAATTGGTTAGCAGTTTTTCACCCGTTTGTGGGCATGACCAACCATTATTCATCAATCACAGTGATCAATCGGACTATCCACTACCCGGGGGATCGTATTGTTAATGGGCATTTTAAGTGAATTCCTATGCGTTCTCAAGATGACCATCATCTGCCCCGCCCTCCAATCCCTGGATTTTAATTGGTCAATTTTCCTAGTGGAAAAAAAACCACATGCAAGGAATGTGAGCATTAGCAAATATTCACAGTGATAAAAAAAAAAAAAAAAACAGTTTTAAGAGTATAAAAAGAACCCTGGAAATTGCTGGCTTTGCCAGTGCTGTTTGTTCATTTGTAAAACTTGGCATGAAACAAATTTTCCCAAGTACTCCTATGCAATATAAGACTGTGCAGCAGAGGGCGCCAGTGTACAGAGCCATACACATCTCTGCACACACAAGGCCCTGGGCCCAGGAGCTGACAATCAAAGAGGAAATGTAGAAAAAGCTGCCCTGTAAGGTACACATTGCTTTAGATCTCTCTGCAGGACAGAGCCAACCACTTCTCGTTTGGCATAAAAAAAAACCCTACCAGACCACTGTTTACATTTTTGCGATTATTTAACCACTTCAGGATTCTGCGTACGCATAAGTACGCCCCTGAATCCTGAAGCGGTTTCCATGGTTCCATGTCAGTTCACGGAGGGTGTCTCCGTGAACACCCTGCGAGCCTACGATCGCAGCTCGCAGGGTAAATGTAAACACGCGGGAAAGATCTTCCCCGCTGTTTACATACATACGGCGCTGCTGCGCAGTAGCGCCGTAGAGGAGATCGGCGATCCCCGGCCTCTGATTGGCGATCCCCCGCACCACAGATCATCCAAACCACCCGAAACCCGGAAGTGGTTAATTAACCATACCCCATTCAAGTTTTAGAATATATTTAGGACAGATGTGGTTGTTTTGGGGGAAAAAAAAGAGTCCCTGTTAACCAGAAGTCTGGCATCCGGAGGTGCATGTCTGAGGAGATAGTCAGGCCTGGATTTACCTCGCGGCAGCCTATAGGCACATATGTCCTGGCACCTT
Organism: Hyperolius riggenbachi; assembly: GCF_040937935.1. NCBI lineage: Eukaryota > Metazoa > Chordata > Amphibia > Anura > Hyperoliidae > Hyperolius > Hyperolius riggenbachi. The sequence goes on from NC_090652.1 coordinate 26,722,253, forward strand.
AGACTCCGCCCTCCATGAACCTACAAACCCCCACCAAACTGCACTGCAAGTGTACTGGCTGTTCCAGCTGTCACTACTCCCTTACTTCCCTTGCCCATCGTAGGTAGCTTAGTATTAGGTAGCCAGGGCTATCCTCAATATTAAGTAGCTAGAGGTGCCCCCCAAGCATTAGGTAGCTAGAGGAACCTCAGTACTATGTAGCTAGAGGTGCCCCCCAAGTATTACATAGCTAGGGGTGCCCCTAACTGAAGGGAGATCTCATCATTGGAATGCAGAGAGCAGGGCTTATTTAGACTCTCATCAGGACTCTGCATAGGGAAGGAGGCACTCAGGGAGGGGAATAAGTCGCCTTTCCATCATCATACACCTGTAGGCAGGTGTCTACAGTGCCTTATGGTAAATCCGGCCCTCAGGACAGTGCTTTAGGAGGGGAGGGGGGTGCAGGCCATAAATTACTTACCAAGTCTCCAGGTGGCGTCTTGTAGCCTTTCTGTAGCTCCTAGCATCTTTCTGCCATCCATGCACGGCTCCCGGCGTGTCATGTGACCTGATATGGGTCAGGTGACAAACCAAGAGCCATACACTGAGGACCCCAGAAAGCCACTAGGAGCTATGGCTTCCGGCGTGTCATGTGACCTGACATGGGTCAGGCGACAAGTCATAAGCCATACACTGAGCACCCCAGAAAGCCGCTAGGAGCTACAGGAAGGCTAGAAGACACCACCCAGAGGCTCAATAAATATTTTATGCTGCACGGGGGAGGTTTTTGCTTTTTCGACAATAACTGACACCAGACGATCCGCGTCGGTGCTGGACACCTTGCTGTATTTGAAGTAGATGCCGCTATTCTCCCCTACAGCCTCTGCTGTTCTCTAATTCTCAAGTGGTGAAAGAAGAAAAACAGTTTATGAATATGGCGATTTGGAAAATTTAGACATGGGCTCAGCAAGGATGGTCATTGAACAGGGAGGTATAGCGCCGCTCTTCCGATATTGCACCCCTATGCATCAGTGTGACATAAAATGGGGGACAGCAGGCCGGGAGGCTGTGGCTTTCCTTCATTAGCGATTGCGGTGGTCATGGCGATCTCCTGGTCAGGAACCAGTATTATTACTTCCTGTCCGGTAGCCTGGAGCGTCAGATGTTGCTAGACACTTGTCACTTCATAGAATTACGTGCCTAGCTCCCAATTAACAGGGTTTGGCATGACTATGACATGCTATTAATAACATATTTGGCGGTAGGGAAGAGCTTCAAGTGGTCCATAGACCACAGAGCATGAGCTGTAAATCTCTGTCAGATGATCAGCTCTACCATTCCCCTACATTATATTGCAGGTTATTGTATGTGTAAGTACACTCGCTTATCTTTTCTGTTACTGTACAACAATGTGGTAGCACCAAGGACTGGTGATTAGGCAGCTAAGAGGTGCACCAAAAGAAAACTATGGCAAGAATGGGTCCAGTTTAGTGATGATCGGCTCTCGGGAGGACCGGCACCCCCTGGTGGCGGGAGGGGGTAGGCGGGCTGAATGACGTCACCCGAACCTTCCCGATGCCGAACACTTAGGTGTTCGATCATCACTAGTCCAGTTCAGTCTCTGCAGTGATAAAGAACTGCGTGCTTTAGCTTATTAACAGGTAGGAAGGACGTTGACAACCAACCAAAATTTCTACGGACACCATGGTTCTCTGCTAGGCTGCAGTGTGCTGAGGAACCGACTCACTACGCTTGTTAGTTAATTATTTTGATTCAAATTCCAATTTAAAGTGACACTGAAGAAAAAAAAACTACAATGAATGTTATGTGTAGTAGGGATAATTAATAGAACAAAAGTGGAAAAGAAAAGAGTCTCCTATTTTTCTTTTCAATTAAATAGCTTTTTCAGTTTACACACTACACTCTGCATTTTAAACTATAAAAAAGAGCAGAGCTAATGACCCTTTGAACTCCTCTGCAGTCAAATTTTATCTGAAGTTGTCTTTCCTTGTTTCTTTGATGTATTAGTGCTTCAGAAAACAGCTCTCTAAATCAGTCAGAGAGCTCAGAGAAGATCTTCTGCATAGATTACAAGTGAAGTTTCTTAAAGTGGATCCGAGGTGAACTTTTACTCGCATAATTGTGTTCCTCTCCTATTGTTTATAGGGCATTCCTCAAGCCAAATACTTTTTTGTTTTTGTTTTAATACTCTAATTCCCTATAAACTAAATAAACCACGCCCACAGGTTTTCAGAGAGCCTTGGCAGTAGCAAAGGCTCATGGGAGCTCAGTCTGGGCAGGAGGAGGAGGAGGTGTTACTAGCCATTGATTTCAGAGGCAGAGGGGAGAAGGGAGGTTTTTTTCACAGGTAAGATACAGATAAGCCTGCCTCTGTGTAATGTTTACAAATGACATGGCTGCTGTCATTGTATCACAGGAAGAAATAATCATATACTGTTGAAGCTGTTTGCAGCTAGATTTGCTGTGTAAACTATCTAAACTTTAGATAAGATATATAGACAAGTTACTTGTTCTAGTTAGTTTTTCATCTCGGATCTGCTTTAACTCTTCCTGTACTGGAAAACAATATGAGACTCATATCTCTGCTACTAATGTCCTATTTCTTAGCTGTTCTACACATACAAACCTTTATATCATAAGTTTATTTTCACTTCAGATTCCTTAAAAATTGAATGTAAATGAGGTAATTTTTGGTAAACCCTATAGAGAGCTTAAAGAGGAAATCCAGTGAAAATAATGTAATAAAAAAAGTGCTTCATTTTTACAATAATTGTGTATAAATGATTTAGTCATCGTTTTCCCATTGTAAAATCTTTCCTCTCCCTGATTTACATTCTGACCAGGGATGATCTCCGAGCTTATTCAGGAGTAATGACGAGTGATTACTCGTGATTCAAATGAGGATTAGTTATAGCAGCTGCACGGCGGGGATTGGAAGGGTTATTTACCCACTGGCGTATCCAGACGGGGGTTCTGGATGTATGGAACACCCCCTTGAGACTCCTGTACCTTTAAAAAAAATTCCCTGAAATCGCTGAAGCAGACAAGCTGGTAAATATACAGAGGCTTGCCTGCAGGGTCTGTGGGAAAAACTCAGCTCTTTCCCTATTGTAAAGACTGCATGTAGACAGCTACATAAGGTATGTCACAGGTTGAAAAGTTTTTGACATTCCCTAAACTCCAGGAGGGCTGCCTGCAGCTTGTGTGAGAGGCTGACCATCCCTTACATCCTCCACACCCCTATAGACGGTATACCTATATCATTCCCCTATTCCCACAATCCTCCCCACCATGTTGTTAATGTTTTGTTTTTGCTTTGGCAATGCTAAATGTATTTGGTCCTGCCAATAAAGCTTTTTTGGATTTGGCTGGCAGGGACAGGAGACACAGTACATGCAAGTAGCCTCTGTGTGATGTGGGACTGCAATACAGATACGCTATCTGCTCTATCTCAGTCTCTCCACTCTACCTGGGGGGCAATCTCCCCCCAGGTCCCCTTTCATTCAGTGATTTAGGGTTGGTGTCTGGTGTATTCAGGTTTTTTGTTGTAAGGCAATGCAAAATACTAGGCTAGCTGATAAAACTGCAATTAAAGGGCAGGCAAGCTGGTATATATACACAGCATGATGCAGAGCTTGCCTGGAGGGTCCGTGGGCAAAAATCTGTCTCTCCCCTATGTTATAATGACTGCATGTGTGGATAAGGTGTTAAACAAGGTGAACATTTTTTGACAGTCCCTAGACTCCAGGAGGGCTGCTTTCTGACTTGTGTAAGAGACTGGCAGGGACAGGAGTCCTATTACAGGCAAGTAGCCTCTGTGTGATGTGGGACTGCAATACAGATAATGCTCCATCTCAGGCTATTCTCAATTTCTCTCCACTCTCTCTCTGAGCTAGTGCACGCCAAAATCACAATAGCAATTGCTAGCAATTAGTGAGTGCGATTTTCAGAGCGATTTCTGAATGAATCACTCAAAAAAATGCTACATGCGGTATACCTGCGATTTTGAAAAAATCACAACGCTGCTGTGGGAACACCCACATAGGGTAACATTAGCCAAGCGCTTTTCAAATCAATGTTGATTTGAAAAACGCTCAGAAGCCCTCTTGGTTGGCACCTGCCCTCCCTCATTCACCTTTGTTTCCCTCTTCCCCTAGTGCTGGCTGTGTCTTCTTGTCATACAGGAAAGCTAAATAAAAGTGCAATCCTGGTGAGGCAAATTATTATTATTTAGTATTTATCTAGCGCCGCCATCTTCCGCAGATGCATATATCCCTGCATCATATGGGTATCGCTTGCGCTATGTGACATATTCCACTGAATTGTCCATACTAAGTCTATCTCCTGTTCCTCTCTTGGGGAGTTGTTCCAGCGCTGTCCCCTGTTCAAATTTGCTGCTACCAGAAGCCGTCAGAAACACTCGTGTCCTTGAATACTTCCAAAGATAGGCAGCTCCATAATACACCAGCGCACTTTTGTGCATGGGCAGTATGGAGCCACCTGTATTCGGAAGCACTCGGGGACATAAGTGCTTCTGGACCTTTCAGGAATCTCCCCCTTAAAAATCCTGCGTTTGCCCCTGCCCATAAATCCGCGTCTTCCGTGCGCACCATATTAATTATTATTAATATTATTATTGATTTATAAAGCGCCAACATATTCCGTGGCGCTGTACAAAGTAAGAAACAAACATGGGGTACATTATAATACAGACAATGGTGTACACCAAAATACAAGATACATAATTAGTGACAAAATACAAAGAATGATACAAAAACAAATATGGAATTGGTAATGACAGTGATAAAATTAACATGATGAATAAAATGTATAATGGTTACCAAGAAACAAAAAGGGGGAGAGAACCCTGCCCTTGCAGGCTTACAATCTAAAGGATTATAGGTTATAGGATATAGGTCCATGCGTCCTAATAGTAGCGTTCCAAGCCTTGCTGCCGTCACTTCCTCCTTCCGGCTTGAAGGAGGAAGTGACGGCAGCAAAGTTTGGAACTCTACTATTAAGGTTCGTATACACGTCCGATAACGATCGTTCAAAACGAACGATTCGTAATGTACGAACGACATTTAAATTAGGTGGAATTTATCGTCCGTAACGAACGACTGTGTACAGATGAGAAAGATTTAACCCAAAACATATGAACGACGAACGATAGAATATGCGTGCGCAAAGGCAAGTGACGTCAGAAACAAATCGTCCGACTCCGTACACATGTACAGATCCCTGTACACATTATAACGATCAAACAATAATCGTGGAAAAAATCCACCGGGTTGGATCGGTCAAACTGCCCGTTAAAGATCGTTATCGTTCACTGGAACGATGGTTCGTGGTTTTTGCGTGCATGATTATCGTCCCAATTATCGGTATCGTTCGTTTTTGAACGATCTTTATTGGACGTGTGTACTCAGCATTAGGACGCATGGACCTATTTGAAGCACAGGGAGGAGGGTAAATAACCCTTCCAATCCCCGCCGCTCAGATGCTGTAATTAATCCTCATTTGAACCACGAGTAATCACTCGTCATTACTCCTGATTAAGCTCGGAGATCATCCCTGATTCTGACATTGATCACAGGCTGCTTGCTTTTTTGGCAGTTGGAAACAGCTGTAAACAGTAAAACAGCTGTTATGTCCCACAATGCAATGAGGTTCATAGACAGGAAACTGCCAGGACCATGGTTCTCACAGTTTCCCGTGGGAGGGGTTTCACCACAATATCAGCCATACAGAGCCCCCTGATGATCCGTTTGTGAAAAGGAATAGATTTCTCAAGTAAAAGGGAGTATCAGCTACTGATTGGAATGAAGTTCAATTCTTGGTCACGGTTTCTCTTTAAGATCTCTCTAGATCTCTGACCAAAGGGCCATGCTTTTCCTTCAACACTTGGTAGAAGTCATCCTTATCAGGCTTTCCCCAGCTTCTGATGCAAAGGAAGAGCTCTCTCATCTTCTCCTGAGGAGTTCCTTTGCTCCGTATCGTGTCATACTGCTCCTCAGTCACCAGCTTCTTGGCCAGAAGACTGTCCAGGATACCAGACACCTCAGTAATGCGTTCCTTCAGAGCCACCTGATGTCTATCCACAAAGTGTTCCTCCTGAGATTGTGAGGGACCTGCAATCAGAAAAGAATGCTTTTATTAAATATTGTTTTCATCTATCAATGTGACATTTAGTGGCGTTTACTTCGCTTCATCTCCTCATGGACAAGGGTTTACTTCATTTTTGAATCCCGTGAGGAAGGGCAGGTTTATACAGATGTCTACAACTTAAGTAAATATTACTTTTGCTTTCTGATTGGATCATCTCAGAAAGTGATCCAATCTCTCCAACAGGTAACAGACATCAGTAAAACCTGATAAATGTGCTTAAAGAGACACTGAAGCGAAAAAATATATATGATATAGTGAATTGGTTGTGTACTATGAATAATTACTAGAAGATTAGCAGCAAAGAAAATATTATCATACTTTTATTTTCAGGTATATAGTGTTTTTTCTAACATTGCATCATTCTATAATATGTGCAGATTACACAACACTCAGCATTCAAAATGATTCTTTCAGAGCAGTCTGTGAACTAATGACCTCTCCTCTAGCAGAGGAAAAGTAAATAGTCCAGGAACAGTTGAGATAATAAAAGTCAGATAACAGCCCTCTCCACAACTAACTTAGTCGGAGAGATTAATGGCTTGTTTGCATAGAGATAACAACTGGAGTTTCTTGCCTCTTCCTGTACTGGAAACAATTACACTGATGTATCTGATCTTAATGTTTTATTTCTTAGCTGTACTACACATACAAATCATAATATCATCATTTTTTTTTCGCTTCAGTGTCTCTTTAAAGGGAACCTGAGATGAAGACAAAGAAAAAAATGGTACATACAGTACCTGGGGCTTCCTCCAGCCACTTCAGGCTAATTGTCCCTTGCCTCCTCCTCCACCACCTGGATCATGCTGTAGAAGGCCCGGTATCTCCACAAGATGGGGCGTACTGCGCCTGCGCCGACTTGCTGAGATATCGGGGCTTCTATAGCACGATCCAGGCAGCGGAGGAGGAGGCTAGGGAAGATTAGCCTGAAGTGGCTGGAGGAAGCTCCAGGTATGCATCATTTTTTTCATTGTCTTGATCTCCGGTACATGTTAAAGAAGCAGGGCGTTCGGGCGCCTGCCTCGAGCCGCGTAGCGCTGAAGCTTGGCATGGTTATAGCAGTAATGCGATAGTCCATGCCCTGTACATGGGCAATTCGTGGGATCTTGCAATTGCCAGACCCCAAATTACTTCTCCCACCAAGTTATTACGACTATGAGGGGAATTAGCATTTAATACAGCCAATAGGAGGCACCACACCTTCCTGCTACTCCCTCCATTGGTGCCGATATACTGTCAGACGGGACAGATTTCTGCATTGTCAGAGATGCAAGAAGGGGATGGGGAACATTTTGTTAATGATTACCACTATTCAAAGTATCTATATAAGTGATTATTATGAGCACAGGACCAATAGAAAGCTAATACTGCAGTTGAGGGAGGGCCCCTCGAGGCCCCTCTGGCCCAAGGGCCCTGATACGGTCGCAACCTCTGCACCCCCTATTGCTACGCCCTAATAATAGCCCTAAGTCCACAGCGGCCCTGGAGGGGGAATAGTAATTAACGCCGCAGGGTAATTTCAAGGGGCAGGGTGAGCAGTTTTTCTGCTTTGCCCTACTCCTACATTTCCCAGTGCCTTAATTACATGTACCCACTGGGGATGCCTCTTGCGATTGTAATGGGGTCGTGGCACAGTTGTGGGAGAACACCACCATAGCAGAGCACAGCTCGCTGCAGAGACCAAACCCACAGCTGCTTCCACTTGTACTGTTTACCTGACAGCTCTGGGTGAACTATTACCGAAATCTTTGATGTGCAATTGGAAAAAAAAGTCTACTATACCAAATATATTTTACAGACCTAATTTTTTTTTTTACCAAACTGGTCTTAGTGAATTTGAGCCCAGCATGTGTGCCGGCAGCAATAAAAATCACATCAGTATTTTAAGTCTTGCTTGCCCTGTTCCAAACAAGTTGCCTCGAGTGTTCCACTTTAACTATTGTGACTTGTTTATTTGTACGTTTGATTCTAGATCTAGGACTAATCAGAAAATACTCTGTGGCTGATTTACCATGACAGATGCCAAGATAAGCATGGAGCACACCAGGGCTGACTCATCCTTAGGCAACCTAGGCAGATGCCTTGGGCCTGGTTTTGTCTAGGGGCCTGGCTGCCACCTCCTCTGATTTCATCCCTCCTCTCCTAACCATAAGGTCCAAGCAGTAAGAAGCTGAAGCCTCAGTCGGTACCTTTCCTAAGTCATCATTTTACCTTTTTCCATCTCAATATTTACAATTACAACAGAAAAAAAATAGAATAAAATAGAAAAAAAAGCCTCACTTCTGCTCAAGGTAAAGGGGGAAGAGGCGCCCAGAGCAGATAAAATACGTTAAAAACAAATACAATGAAAAAAGTGAGGTGGCTTACCTCAATGAAGACAAAAATTCACGTATTAATAGAATTTTATTGCACTGGCAACGCGTTTCGTGGGTGCATACCCACTTCCTCAGGCCAAATAGCAGTGCCTAATAGTGCTTGTAGCCACAAATGAGGCGCCTTATTTGTGGCTACAAGCACTATTAGGCACTGCTATTTGGCCTGAGGAAGTGGGTATGCACCCACGAAACGCGTTGCCAGTGCAATAAAATTCTATTAATACGTGAATTTGTCTTCATTGAGGTACCTCACTTTTTTCATTTTATTTGTTTTTAACGTATTTTATCTGCTCTGGGCGCCTCTTCCCCCTTTACCTTGTGCCTTCACCCTCTTTTGGAGGGGGATCAACCCTCTTTGACCAATTTAGGTCATTTGAGGTTTGCTTTTTATCAAGAGTGCGGCCATCACCAGCTCTGTCTGGTCACCCGAGTGGAGTCGGGGTTATACATCTCCACCTGCTTCTAGTGGTTGGCTGTCCTTCTGCAACCCACCTTTGTGAGTATAATACATTTGCATATTTTACATACTTCTGGTACTGTGACATACTGCACCATTTGGGCTGCTGTTGTCTCTGTGTTTTCTTTCTGCAGGGTGCAATTTTTAGTATCCGTACTTTTTATCCCCTCACTTCTGCTCAGTCGGTATGGCGAGCAGGTGGGATATGGAGGATGAGGGCTCCTTACCTTCAGGGGTAGGTTGCGGGTCTTTGGGTTTCTGGGTACTTCCAGAGCCGGTCACTGAAATAGACAGTATAGATTAGTATGTTTATCCTGCCATTGCATGTATATTGTATTTGTATAAGCATCCTTTTCATTCATCTTTGTATCCATTTTTAGGTGCAGATGGTGCACATTAGACTAAACCTGAAGTGATCCAGTAAATCTAGACTTGATGATTTACAAGTGCAAAAGATTCCATCCCCTAGTTAGTGCTTGATTCATTAAAGGATACCCGAAGTGACATGTGACATTGTGAGATAGACATGTGTATGTACAGTGCCTAGCACACAAATAACTATGCTGTGTTCCTTTTTTTCTTTCTCTGCCCGAAATAGTTAAATATCAGGTATGTAAGTGGCTGACTCAGTCCTGACTCAGACAGGAAGTGACTACAGTGTGACCTTCACTGATAAGAAATTCCCCTTTTTATCTCTTTCTTGCTCTCAGAAGCCATTTTTCTGTAGGGAAAGTGTTTTGTAGTTGGAATTTCTTATAAGTAAGGGTCACATTGTAGTCACTTCCTGTCTGAGTCGGGACTGAGTCAGCCACTTACATACCTGATATTTAACTCTTTCAGGCAGAGAAAGAAAAAAAGGAACACAGCATAGTTATTTGTGTGCTAGGCACTGTACATACACATGTCTATCTCATCATGTCACATGTCAGTTTGGGTATCCTTTAACCACCCTGGCGTTCTGATTAAATCGCCAGGGTGGCTGCGGGAGGGTTTTTTTTAAATAAAAAAAAAACTATTTCATGCAGCCAACTGAAAGTTGGCTGCATGAAAGCCCACTAGAGGGCGCTCCGGAGGCGATCTTCCGATCGCCTCCGGCGCCCAGAATAAACAAGGAAGGCCGCAATGAGCGGCCTTCCTTGTTTTGCTTATATCGTCGCCATAGCGACGAGCGGAGTGACGTCATCGACGTCAGCCGACGTCCTGACGTCAGCCGCCTCCGATCCAGCCCTTAGCGCTGGCCGGAACTTTTTGTTCCGGCTACGCTGGGCTCAGGCGGCTGGGGGGACCCTCTTTCGCCGCTGCTCGCGGCGAATCGCCGCAGAGCGGCGGCGATCAGGCAGCACACGCGGCTGGCAAAGTGCCGGCTGCGTGTGCTGCTTTTTATTTCATTAAAATCGGCGGCAGCCGCTGGCGGTGTTGGACGAGCTGAGCTCGTCCAGACCGCTCAGCTGGTTAAGTAGCGTGAATTAAAAATCAGCGCATACACACTATGTGCGGTACTGCTGCGTAGGTGGACAAATTATGCACGCTACTTCCTAGTTATGCGCATCTACCATGAGATGCGAAGTAGTGCAACCGCGATACTTCACTAACGCACCGCAACTACGTCAATAGAGCACGTGTTAGTGAAGTATCGCGGTCGTGCTACTACTTTCATTCTCGCTCCTTCATATCTAGCAGTGGATGCAAGGAGCGCTCATATAGAGGAAGGAGCGTGCATTAACTAGGAAGGAGCGTGCATAATTTAGGAGCGCACACTACGCATCACTACCGTGCCTAGAGTGCACATGCCTTTATAGCATAGGGAGTGTAGATTACATTAGAGGCACCTACACTCTATCCCCTATGCCAGTGATCTGCCAACTTGCCTCTCCAGTTGTTAAGGAACTACAAGTCCCACAATGCATTGCAGGAGTCTGACAGCCACAGTCATGATTCATAAAGGCAAATGCATTGTGGGACTCTCAGCTGGAGAGCCAAGTTTGCAGATCACTGCCCTATGCTATAAAGGTATTTTGTATTGACCTGAGGAAGCAGGCCATGACCCATGAAACGCTTTGTCAGATTGCTTTTTTATTAAAAACTTATTTTCCAGTTAAACTGGTGTCTATGGGGTTAATTCACTATCACTATAGCTCCACTTACTGCGCGCTTAGCGTGCCTTATCCGAGTTAACGTGCCTTATCAGAGTAAAGGGGCCTTATCTGAGTTAACATGCCTTATCAGAGTAAAGGGGCCTTATCCGAGTTAACGTGCCTTGTCAGAGTAGCATAGCTTGCGCTACAAACTTATGCCTGCTAATTGGCAATGAAGAGAGCTCCACTCGTCCTGCCCTGAGCCCCTGTGTGTCCAATCACTTCAAAGGACATTATCCACACACTTTGATTGGCCAAATAGACTTCCTGTCATGTGACAGGAAACTTGTATCTTTGTATCTCTTTATGTCATACTGGTATTGTACATTGTAGCCTCTGTGTCCATTGTTCTACCCTGTACAGCACCACAGCTGCTCATATGATATATTGCCCTATTGGGTATACTGATTTGTATCAGATTGCATTTTTCTTTCCCTTCACTTTTTGTCACTATGGGCTTATTGTTCAAGATGCGAACAGCTGCATTGTTTCCCCAGCTACCAGCGGTATATATGAGTGATGTATACATACAGTATGCTGATTGTGCTGAACAGGTGTTACACTGAATTGTACATATCCATGTATTGATTTTTTTCATAATACAAGTGGCTATATATGCCTTGAAAACTGCAATTGGGTGTGTGACTGTTCTTATTTTAATAGAGCCTAACCCTAAAGGTGGCCACACACCATACAATTTTGAGCATTCCGTTCCAATTTTCCTAATGATTGGAAATTTCAGTTAAAATCTTATAGGTACCACAAATGTATTTTTGAGATTGCCACAATTTTTGGATAAAAGATCGTAAGGCCCCCAAAAAATTGGTTGGTTAGAAAAATCAAGAGAAAATATTGAATAAATAAAGTATGGTATGTACTGAATAGTTCCATACATTTCCATACAAGTCTTGATAACATGAATTTTCCAACATTTCCAATCTCCAAAAAATTGAAAAAAAAACAGGAAATTCGATCGAATTTCTTGATCGAAAACAAATAAAAGCTTTTGATTTTTCAGGACAACCGATCGTATTTATCAAATTGGAGTAAAATTGGATCTTTTAATTGTATGGTGTGTGGCCATCTTAAAGTGGACCCAAACTAAAAATACAAGATTTCAGAAATAAAATCTATTTTCTAAATTATAATAATAAATAGCAGCCTTTTTTCAGCTGCATGATGACAAATATAAAATATTTTACATTTATTGGAGGAACCCCTCCCTCCCTTTCATATTGCCGGGACAGAATCCAGGCAAACTGGTGGAGTAAGAGGTGTCCAGCAAACTAGGAATTGCTAATGGCTGCCACCTGTATAACCATAGTTATGAAAAGAGAAGGGTGAAAAGCATGCACTGAAATGCTCATAGGCTTGAAGGAGTGTTTATTTATCTTTGTATGTGTCAGAGTGGTGCAACTAAATATTTTGAATTCAAAAATTTTTTGGTTTGGGTCCGCTTTAAGCCCTCCCTGTTAGTGCCTAACCCTAACCCCCCCCCCCTAAAGTTTTCATCCCCTCTACCACAAAGCCGTGATGTGCGCCAATCAAGGTACATTTCGGCACCTGGAAGCACCCGATTAGCGGCAGTGATTTGAAATATCAGCGCTGGGCCTTGCGGAGATGCAAACAGCGGCATTGCATTGCAGAATAGCGGCATTGCATTGCAGGAATGTTTGCGGAACACAGGACACAAGAGGACATTGGATTGAGCAGGACACAGGGGACACGGGACACAGGAGGGCATTGGATAGAGGAGGGCGCAGGGGACATAGGGGGACACGGGACACAGGAGGACATTGGATAGAGGAGGACATAGGGGGACATGGGACACAAGAGGACATTGGATAGAGGAGGACACAGGGGACATAGGGGGACACGGGACACAGGAGGGCATTGGATTGAGCAGGACACAGGGGACACCGGACACAGGAGGGCATTGGATAGAGGAGGGCGCAGGGGACATAGGGGGACACGGGACACAGGAGGACATTGGATAGAGGAGGACATAGGGGGACATGGGACACAGGAGGACATTGGATAGAGGAGGACACAGGGGACATAGGGGGACACGGGACACAGGAGGGCATTGGATAGATGAGGGCGCAGGGGACATAGGGGGACACGGGACACAGGAGGGCATTGGATAGAGCAGGACACAGGACACAGGAGGACATTGGATAGAGCAGGACACAGGGGACATGAGACACAGGAGGGCATTGGATAGAGGAGGACACAGGGGACATAGGGGGACATGGGACACAGGAGGACATTGGACAGAGGAGGACAGAAGGGAAATAGGGGGACATGGGACACAGGAGGGCATTGGATAGAGCAGGACACAGGAGGACATTGGATAGAGCAGGACACAGGGGACATGGGACACAGGAGGGCATTGGATAGAGGAGGACACAGGGGACATAGGGGGACATGGGACACAGGAGGACATTGGACAGAGGAGGACAGAAGGGAAATAGGGGGACATGGGACACAGGAGGACATTGGACAGAGGAGGACACAGGGGACATAGGGAAACAAAGGGGGACATTGGATAGAGGAGGACACAGACAGAGGGGGACACCAGAAAGACCCTACAGGTACAAGGGGGACACAGAGACACAGTTTAGCTTGAACCATAGAGCATTATTGCAATTATAAAGCAAGATTACACTGATAAATCAATATGCCCCAAATAAGGGGATCTACAGGAATAGGGTGATAGTTACCGACCAAAATTAGCAGTAACAATAGAGAAGAAAAAAAGGGCAAACATACAATATATGTGTATGCAGGAAATGACTGTTCATATGAGGTCGCTATATAACAACCATGGGCTTGCTTCACTAAGACAAATAGCGTGCCTTATCAGAGTTAAGGGGCCTTATCAGAGTTAAGGGGCCTTATTGGTGCCTCAGCAGAGTTAAGGGGCCTTATCGGAGTTAACACGCCTTATCAGAGTAGCATAGCGAGTGCTACGAACATATGCCTGCTAATTGGCAATGACAAGAGCGCCACTCGTCCTACCCTGAGCCCCTGTGGTGCAATCACTTTAAAGGGCATTATCCGCGGACTTTGATTGGCCCAATAGGCTGCCTGTCACTTGACATGCACAAACAACCTCAAGAATCAGAATTCATCCCTGACTCTCACTACTCTGCGCCTCTCATCACTTCACTTTGGTTCCTGCTCCTATTCACTGCAGAAGTGGTATTTCCTCTACCAGCCAAGTGGCACTGTAGATTTGCAGCCTCTATCACGGACATCACGGGGCACAGGTCAAATGTCCCGGTGTTGTGTCTGATTGCGCTGCCTGTTGATTTGCGCTGCCCTGCATGCGCAGTAGGAGACTGTGCGGCCACATTTCCTATTGAATTATGCTGCTGGAGGTAAAATACTAAATATCTCTGCTTCCACACCTCTTACACTCCCCAAATTTTCAGGGTAGGGAGGGGACCCCCAGAACGACCTATATGCCAAATTGCAGCCCCCGAGCCCCGCTGGTTCAGGAGATAGGTTTCTGTAACCAGCGGGTCTCGGGGGCTGCAATTTGGTATAAAGGTAGTTCAGGGGGTCCCCTCCCTACCCTGAAAATTTGGGGAGTGCAAGAGGTGTGGGAGCGGAGATATTCAGTATTTTACCTCCAGCAGCATCATTAACTTCACACTAAGCATGCGTGCTACTCAGTGTGGAAAGAAGCTTCCGGGGGCAGCGCAATCAGACATTACACCGGCCTCTTCACAGAGCAGCAAAGATTTTGCAGTTAACTGTTTCACTGCCCAGAGTCTTTGCATCACATCACACTCTGCAGCTTTGCTCATGCTGAACTTCATCAGCAGCAATACATAAAACTCCGGGCTCAGCAAGGAATGTCTCTGAAGTTGATAGCGAGTGAGAGATAGCGATCTCCACCACATCTGATTACAGAGCATCTGAATAGTTAAGGCCCATACACACGGCGGATTTCCGTGAGCGACGGGTCGTTTGAACGTCGTTTGAACGTCCAGTCGTTCAGTCATTCGCCCGCTAAATCGGGCGTGTGTACAGACTGTCGTTCGCGTGATAAGAGTGAGTTTGAGCGATCCGCCCGGCGGATCGCTCAAACTCACTCTTATCGAGCGAACAACAGTCTGTACACACGCCCGATTTAGGAGGCGAACGACTAAACGACGGGACGTTCCAACGACCCGTCGTTCACGGAAATACGACGTGCGTATGGGCCTTAAGAATGGATATCTTATCTTTCAATATGCTTGTGAAGTGCTAGAAATCCTGTATGGATCAGTCATATTGGTTGCATTCCTCTGTGCTATTGCTATTATTAATAACCCATATTGTGATACAAGATCCTTAATTAGGGATAGTTGTGTGATTTGATGCATTTACAGTCCTGGGACTAGAGTTATGCACTTGTAGTTAACATTACTGATATGTGAAGTTTTTGCCAGAAATAAAGAATTTAATATTTTGCACATTTGATTCTTTATTTTCTTATTTAGTATATTCATAACTCTTCATGTACAGCTGTGTACTCTAATTTATATCCTTTATGACATGTGTGTGCTGTGATTATTCTTTAAATAGCTTGCCTACCATCGCTCCATGCGCCAATCTCTGCATAGGATGGAGGGGAAACTGTATAAGGGAGGGGCATGGTTTTTGAAAATGGGGCGTGGTTAAAGGTGTGGCAGGGGCGTGTCTTAGTGTCCCTTTTTCCTGGCTCCAAAAGTTGGGAGGTACAGTGGCTTGCAAAAGTATTCGGCCCCCTTGAAGTTTTCCACATTTTGTCACATTACTGCCACAAACATGCATCAATTTTATTGGCATTCCACATGAAAGACCACATGCACGTGAGAAGTGGAAGGAAAATCATACATGATTCCAAACATTTTTTTACAAATCAATAACTGCAAAGTGGTTTGTGCGTAATTATTCAGCCCCCTTTGGTCTGAGTGCAGTCAGTTGCCTATAGACATTGCCTGATGAGTGCTAATGACTAAATAGAGTACACCTGTGTGTAATCTAATGTCAGTACAAATACAGCTGCTCTGTGATGGCCTCAGAGGTTGTCTAAGAGAATATTGGGAGCAACAATACCATGAAGTCCAAAGAACACACAAGACAGGTCAGGGATAAAGTTATTGAGAAATTTAAAGCAGACTTAGGCTACAAAAAGATTTCCAAAGCCTTGAACATCTCACAGAGCACTGTTCAAGTGATCATTCAGAAATGGAAGGAGTATGGCACAACTGTAAACCTACCAAGACAAGGCCATCCACCTAAACTCACAGGCCGAACAAGGAGAGCGCTGATCAGAAATGCAGTCAAGAGGCCCATGGTGACTCTGGACGAGCTGCAGAGATCTACAGCTCAGGTGGGAGACTCTGTCCATAGGACAACTATTAGTCATGCACTGTACAAAGTTGGCTCTTATGGAAGAGTGGCAAGAAGAAAGCCATTGTTAACAGAAAAGCATAAGAAGTCCCGTTTGCAGTTTGCCACAAGCCATGTGGGGGACACAGCAACCATGTGGAAGAAGGTGCTCTGGTCAGATGAGACCAAAATGGAACTTTTTGGCCAAAGTGCAAAACGCTATGTGTGGCAGAAAGCTAACACTGCACATCACTCAGAACACACCATCCCCACTGTCAAATATGGTGGTGGCAGCATCATGCTCCGGGGGTGCTTCTCTTCAGCAGGGACAGGGAAGCTGGTCAGAGTTGATGGGAAGATGGATAGAGCCACATACAGGGCAAACTTGGAATAAAACCTCTTGGAGACTGCAAAAGAGTTGAGACTGGGGCGGAGGTTCACCTTCCAGCAGGACAATGAACCTAAACATAAAGCCATTTTTGTCTCATCTGACCAGAGCACCTTCTTCCACATGGTTGCGGTGTCCCCCACATGGCTTGTGGCAAACTGCAAACGGGACTTCTTATGCTTTTCTGTTAACAATGGCTTTCTTCTTGCCACTCTTCCATAAAGGCCAATTTTGTACAGTGCATGACTAATAGTTGTCCCATGGACAGAGTCTCCCACCTGAGCTGTAGATCTCTGCAGCTCGTCCAGAGTCACCATGGGCCTCTTGACTGCATTTCTGATCAGCGCTCTTCTTGTTTAGCCTGTGAGTTTAGGTGGATGGCCTTGTCTTGGTAGGTTTACAGTTGTGCCATACTCCTTCCATTTCTGAATGATCGCTTGAACAGTGCTCCGTGTGATGTTCAAGGATTTGGAAATCTTTTTGTAGCCTAAGCCTGCTTTAATTTTCTCAATAACTTTATCCCTCTAGATTGTAAGCCTTTGGGCAGGGTCCTCCTCCTTTTCCGTCCTACCTGATCATGCACCTCCATTACTGTGAACCCATGCTATGCATCTGAGTGAACCTAACTTGCCTAATCTCCATGCTCCCCTCTAGTGACTGACTAAGCATTACCTTGTACTCATACTGTGCGGTGTGATCTGGTTTTCTTGTATTCCTGTATTGTCATATTGCTGTATGTCACCCCTAAATATTGTCTGTAACCTAAATTAATGTTCAGCGCTGCGTAATATGTTGGCGCTTTATAAATACAATAAATAATAATAAATAATCCCTGACCTGTCTGGTGTGTTCTTTGGACTTCATGGTGTTGTTGCTCCCAATATTCTCTTAGACAACCTCTGAGGCCCTCACAGAGCAGCTGTATTTGTACTGACATTAGATTACACACAGGTGCACTCTATTTAGTCATTAGCACTCATCAGGCAATGTCCATAGGCAACTGACTGCACTCAGATCAAAGGGGGGTGAATAATTACGCACACCCCACTTTGCAGTTATTTATTTGTAAAAAATGTTTGGAATCATGTATGATTTTTGTTCCACTTCTCACGTGTACACCACTTTGTATTGGTCTTTCATGTGGAATTCCAATAAAATTGATTCATGTTTGTGGCAGTAATCGGACAAAATGTGGAAAACTTCAAGGGGGCCGAATACTTTTGCAACCCACTGTATCTATGAATATTAACACTATTGCACAGATCTATGCATATTTTTTCTGTATTTTTATTGTATGCTTCAGTGAAATATTTTTATATATTTTTTCTGTTTTTGCAATCTGTTCTTGAGAGATCGCACATTTTATAGTTATATGATCTATATATATATACTATTTATGCCATTAGTATTACTAGACACTTGGCATAGTTTATTACTATGTTGTATATTAATCTGCATAATAGGAACTATAGAGGCTTTCCTATTTATTATTAGTCTGAATACAGACTCTGGATGTCATGCGACCATGCCTTGGTTTTTAACCATGCACCTTTGATACAGTAAAGAGTTTCTGAACAGTGAAACAGTGATTAATTTTGATTTCCTCAATTAGGATTTCAGAGTGGGAATTCTGATTCTTGAGGTTGTTTGTGCATGTCAAGTGACAGGCAGCCTATTGGGCAAATCAAAGTGCGAGGATAATGCCCTTTAATGTGAATGGGAACTGCATTTAAAAAAAAAATAAGCAAATACTTACCTAAGGAGAGGGAAAGCTCTGGGTCGTATAGAGCCTTCTGTCTCCTCTCTCGGTGCTCTTTATCCTGTGCTGGCTCCCCCCCCCCGTTTCAAACCCCCGCCGAAAGGGTATTTGGAAGTCTTCTGGAGCCGTGTCCTCCCAAAGACGTGCAGCTCCATACTGCACAGGCGTGAGCGTGCAAGAGTGCGTGCTTGCGCAGGTGCAGTACAGGGCCGCCCTTCTTCAGGAGCATTCCGGCTCCCTGAAGACTTCTGAAGCCTCCTTCGGCCGGATAAAGCAGTATTTGACTAATTTAGTCATACTGCTACCGGGCGAGCCAGCACTGGATCAAGGGGACCAGGAGAGGAGCCGGAAGGCTCTATAGGACCCAGAGCCCTCCCTCTCCTTGGGTAAGTATCTGCCTCATTTTTTTTAAATGCGGTTCCCATTCACTGTAAGGTGCGTACACACGCACTACGGAAGCCAACGTCGGGTCCGTCTGACCCTCCCGCTGAGCGGATCGTTCAGGAACAGCCTTATCAGTCCGCCGGCAGTGTGTACACACGCACTACTGTCGGCTGAAAGTCCGCCCAGCGGGAGGGTCAGAAGGACCCGTCGTTGGCTTCTGTAGTGTGTGTGTGTACGCACCTTTAATGTGACTGGACCCGCAGGGGCTCAGGGTAGGAGGAGTGGAGCTCTTGTCATTGCCTATTAGCAGGCATAAGTTTGTAGCGCTCGCTATGCTACTCTGATAAGGCCCCTTAACTCTGATAAGGCACCAATAAGGCCCCTTAAATCTGATAAGGCACCAATATAGCCCCTTAACTCTGATAAGGCACAGTATGGCTCATTAACCCAGTATTAAGGCTCACTAACCGGCTTAGCGCCGGTCAGGGCCGCCATCAGAAATTTTGGGGCCCCTCACAAATCATCAGTCCGGGCCCCCCCCCCCCCCACAAACTGAGAAATGTGTGTAGCCATTACATGTTGGCAGAGCTAGTTGGAGGCTTGCTGTCCACAAATTAATCACGAATAACCACGGTGGATACTCGTGATTCAAGTTAGCTCTAATTGCCACAGCTGAGCGGCTAGATGCGGCGGGGTTAATTACCCAGAACGCCGATCTCCACCCAGCGTTTCAACGAGGTGCAAGTGTCTGAATGGACGCGTTGCAAGCCTCGATATCGAGCACTTCCTCCTTCAAGCCGGAAGGAGGAAGTGCTCCATCATTTTTTTAGAACCTCCCAGTTTTATTTTCTGTTTAAAAAAGCTAAAAAAGTAGGTTTAATGCTATTGTCTCATATGGTAATGATTCAGATTTTCCCATAGTCTCGCAGTTAGCAATCATGAGGCCCCCAACAAACCATGAGGCCCCCAACAAGACAAATTCAGCAATCATGAGGCCCCCAACAAGACAAATTCAGCAATCATGAAGCCCCCAACAAGACAAATTCAGCAATCATGAGGCCCCCAACAAGACAAATTCAGCATTCGTGAGACCCCCAACAAGACAAATTCAGCAATCATGAGGCCCCCAACAAATCATGAGGCCCACAACAAGACAAATTCAGCAATCTTGAGGCTCCCAACAAATCATGAGGCCCCCAACAAGTAAAAATTCAATCATTAGGCCCCCAACAAGACAAATTCAGCAGTCATGAGGCACATAAATAGACAGCATTTCACATAAATAGGCAGAATGCCCCCTTATTATGGTAGACACCTCTCACCTGGATTCTGACAGGGACCCCCAGGTTAGGCAGTGAGTGACAGGGAGCCCTTTTAGGTAGTGAGTGAGTGACAGGGAGCCCCTTTAGGTAGTGAGTGAGTGACAGGGAGCCCCTTTAGCTAGTGAGTGAGTGACAGGGAGGCCCTTTAGCTAGTGAGTGAGTGACAGGGAGGCCCTTTAGCTAGTGAGTGAGTGACAGGGAGGCCCTTTAGGGAGTGAGTGAGTGACAGGGAGGCCCTTTAGGGAGTGAGTGAGTGACAGGGAGGCCCTTTAGGGAGTGAGTGACAGGGAGGCCCTTTAGGTAGTGAGTGAGTGACAGGGAGGCCCTTCAAGTAGTGAGTGAGTGACAGGGAGGCCCTTTAAGTAGTGAGTGAGTGACAGGGAGGCCCTTTAGCTAGTGAGTGAGTGACAGGGAGGCCCTTTAGGGAGTGAGTGAGTGACAGGGAGGCCCTTTAGGGAGTGATTGAGTGACAGGGAGGCCCTTTAGGGAGTGAGTGAGTGACAGGGAGGCCCTTTAGGTAGTGAGTGAGTGACAGGGAGGCCCTTTAGGTAGTGAGTGAGTGACAGGGAGGCCCTTTAGCTAGTGAGTGAGTGACAGGGAGGCCCTTTAGGGAGTGAGTGACAGGGAGGCCCTTTAGGGAGTGAGTGACAGGGAGGCCCTTTAGGGAGTGAGTGAGTGACAGGGAGGCCCTTTAGCTAGTGAGTGAGTGACAGGGAGGCCCTTTAGCTAGTGAGTGAGTGACAGGGAGGCCCTTTAGGTAGTGAGTGAGTGACAGGGAGGCCCTTTAGCTAGTGAGTGAGTGACAGGGAGGCCCTTTAGGGAGTGAGTGACAGGGAGGCCCTTTAGGGAGTGAGTGAGTGACAGGGAGGCCCTTTAGGGAGTGAGTGAGTGACAGGGAGGCCCTTTAGGTAGTGAGTGAGTGACAGGGAGGCCCTTTAGGGAGTGAGTGACAGGGAGGCCCTTTAGCTAGTGAGCGAGTGACAGGGAGCCGCCGCCGTCGTCGTCGCTGCCGCCGCTGCCTCCCCTACCTTGCCAGTGAGTGCTGCCCAGCGTCAGACCTCAAGATCAGCGGCGACCCGACCAGAGCGGGCGCTGGACGCACCCGCTCTATATGCGGAAGTGACGTCACTTCCGCATATCAGTGCGGGCGCTGGGTCCTAGCGCCCGCACTATTGTCGCCGCCTGATCGGGGTCTGACTAGGCGGAGGCGGCGGCGGCGGCGGCTAGAGGGATGGAGGGAGAGGGAGGGAGAAGCGGTCAGGGGGGGTTGAGCGGCGGCCGGGCGGCACCCGGCAGGGCCGCGGCGGGGATGGGGCCCCCCTGCAGGGCCGGGGCCCGTGACGGGAGTCACGGATGTCCCCCCCTGATGGCGGGCCTGGCGCCGGTTAGTGAATCAAGGGCCATGTATGCAATATAGGGCATTAGCAGCAAAGTACAAAAAGCGTGCAGACTGCTCGATTAATCTGACAGATTGGGTGGCAATCTATACGTGTATGATCGATTTTATAGACAAAATGAAAAAACACAAAACAGATTTTCCTTGGGCCCATGACTTATAGTTAGCAGTGATTATCTTCAAATTCAACGTAAAGTCAAGTTTTGTGGGTTCTGAACCAACTGTGATCAGTCCCCTGGAACGTTATAGCTCAGCACACCGGCATCGCTAGTAGCCCCCCTCCCCCTACTCTGCTGCTTCTCATAATGGTATGTGTGACTCTTTGTACATTTATCACTTCCTCTTCCCTGCAGCAAGCCCAGGCCTTCCCGCCAAAACACAAACACTGACTAAAACACAACCCAAACGTCATAACAGCACAACATCTGTCATAAATACCTTTTATTGGACTCTTATCTACACTGAAATCCCTCTGTTCCTGCTGCTCAGCGCTACAGAACTCTGAAACACCTCCAGGGAAAGTCCGGACTACTGCAGGTGTTTCCCTCAGATCTCCTGAATCAGAACATAGCTCTATTTCCAGATCTGTCTCTCCTTAAAGGACACCCGAGGTGAAAATAAGCGAATGAAATAAACAATTGCACCTATCTTCCTTCTCCTAAAAATTACTTTTTAAGATATTCCACAGTTTTATTTTATGTTTAAAGTGAACCAGAGACGAAGCACCCTTGTGTATTTTACCATAGAAATCAGTGGGAACATTAGAGAAAACATTTACCATGCTCTCTGTTCCATCCTCACTGCTAAAAGTGTCTGTTATCTAGCTGAGATAAGAATCCCGGACTGAGCATTGAGTCTGGCTTTGCTATAATGACTCAGCTATAATGATTCCTGAGCAAAGCCAGCAGGGGGCAGGCTTGGACTTGAAGACAGCAAAGAACACAGTCTCAGCTATAATTATTCTGTAGCAAAGCCAGACCGACTGCTTAGTCGGGATTCTTATCTTAGAGGTGATAACAGGCAAATTAAACAGAGAACAATGTAACAAAGAGCAGATTAGGTGTTTACTGTCATGTTCCCACTGATTTATAAGGTAAAATACATGAGGTTGCTTCATCTCTGGTTCTCTTTAAATCTACTTTTTAAGTTTTATCTGTTTTATTGTTTTTTTCTTAATGACACATTCATTGAAGTATGCCAGAGCTAAAATCTATGAACTATCGACCCTTTTTATCTCTTTCCTGCTTTCAAAGGACATTTTCTGCTAGGAAAGTGTCTAAGTGGAGGACACACTGTAGTCACTTCCCGTCTGAGCCAGGACTGAGTCAGCCACTTACATACCTGATATTTAACTCTTTCAGGCAGAGAAAGAAAAAAAGGAACACAGCAGTTATTTGTGTGCTGGGCACTGTACAGACCCATGTCTATCTCATCATGTCACATGTCACCTCGGGTATTCTTTAACCCGTCCTCACAGCCCAACAGAAGGGCCTGCTTTGTAGGTACCCTCCCATACACTCAGGTGGGGTAACTAGTATGGAATACACATAGTCAAGACACTAATTACCCACTGGTGCCTGCCTATTATTATTATTATTATTATTTAGTGTTTATATAGCCCTGACATCTTCTGCAGCGCTTTACAGAATACCACTGTCATGCCACTGACTGTCCTCAGAGGAGCTAACAATCTAATCCTACCATAGTCATAGCCTAATGTCTCTACCATATTATTATTATGTATTTATACAGCACTGGCATCCTCTGCAGCACATTACAGAGTCATGTCACTGACTGTCCTCAGAGGTGTTCACAATCTAATCCCTACCATAGTCCTATGTTCGTCGTAGTCTAGGGCCAATTTAGGGGGAAGCCAATTACCTTATCTGTATGTTTGTTGGGACATGGGAGGAAACTGGAATGCCTGGAGGGAACCCATGCAAACACAGGGAGAACATACAAACTCCATGCAGACAGTGGCTGGGATGCGAACTAGGAACACTGCGCTGCAAGGCGAGAGCGCTAACCACTACGCCACCGTGCCTATGTGAGGTTACCTGCAAAACCTGCTTGTGTTGGTGGGCTGTGAGGAAAAAAAAATTAAATTTATAAATTTGACCCTGAAACCGGGTTGTCTTCAATTTATTATAGATAAGTTCTTGATGTGGGTCCATTCATGCTATGAATTCACTAACCTTTCAGCAATCCATGCTATTTTCTGACATGACCCAGGGGAGGGGTGGTAAACGTTTGCCACCAAATAGCAGAGAAGACCAGTTCACTGTATCACACGGGTTCTGTTATCCGGTCTTAGTAAATCAACCCCCAGTATTGATGTTTATACAACAATCATAGCATTCCCCTCATATCGGACCACCATCTAATGCCTGTGAGCAGCGTTACCAGTTTGCAGATCTTTCTCGAGGTCCTCAGCCACTTGCTTCTCATTAATGTCATCCAGGACAGCCAGAGTTAGCTCAGCCCCATAGTCATCCTTGTAGTATCTGCGGATCAGGTCCACAGCATCATCAGGGTCTGCTTTCTCTAGCCTTCCTCTGGGGATCTTGCTGTAGCCCTCCTTAATCGTCCAATCATTCAGCTTGTTGCGGAACTTCTTGAAGCTCTTCTCTCCCATGTTCTCCAGGGCGAAGATTAGCACATCTCGCACGGTCCTCACCATCTCCTCCTATACAAGTCCAGCTGTGAAGGCTCCTGTTCTTCTGAAGAACGTCTTGTCAATGAGGAAGGTTTCCTGCCCTAACACTCTACTATAAGCCCTAACTGAGAGTGAAATCAAACCCCACAGTTTGTTGATGGCTAGATTCCTGCTTGTTTTCCTTGCTTTTGAATGGCTGCATGAGCTGCATGAGCAATCTCCTCTCTAGCAGGTTATGTTAGTTCTTCTTCCAGCAGCAGATTAGTGGTCACAGGCGGTTATGTTGTGCAGCACAAGCTCAGCCCAGTTGGTCTGCAGAAACTCCTCCCCCACCCTCCAGGAAATAGTTGTCTCTTTCTAAAATGCTACTTTCTAATCAGAGTTGCTAGTTATACTGTACTTGACCTTCACACGTTTGTAGTTTGTACTGTGCATTATTCTAATCTAAACATTGGCCACAATTCACTAAGCTCATCTCCTGTCTTTAAAGGGACACTTAAGTCAAACAAAAAAAATGAGTTTTACTCACCTAGGGCTTCCAATAGCCCCCTGCAGCTGTCCGGTGCCCTCGCCGTGTCCCTCCGATCCTCCTGGCCCTGCCGGCAGCCACTTCCTGTTTCGGTGACAGGAGCTGACAGGCTGGGGACGCGAGTGATTCTTCGCGTTCCCAGACACATTAGCATCCTCTATGCTGCTATATGGTATATGATATATGCTATAGCAGCATAGATGGCGCTATTGTGGCCAGGAACGTGAAGAGTCACTCGCGTCCCCAGCCTGTCAGCTCCTGTCACCGAAACAGGAAGTGGCTGTCGGCGGGGCCAGGAGGACCGGAGGGAGACGGCGAGGGCACCGGACAGCTGCAGGGGGCTATTGGAAGCCCTAGGTGAGTAAAACTCTTTTTTTTTTTGTTTGACTTAAGTGTCCCTTTAAAGAGAACCCGAGGCGGGGTTCTAACAACAAAATCCCCATACAGAGGCCGGTTCTGCCTATAGAGCCCATCCTCTGTTGCTATTTAGATTCTCACTAAGCCCCCCCCCTGCGCTCTGCGAGACCCCATAATTCAGAGCAGCGCTGCCGACACAGAGGGTGTCGCAGCGGGCTGTATTCACCTGCATAATGCCAGTTCCCCCGCCCCTTGCATCGCTCCGGTCCCCGCCCACGTCGCCCCTGATTGGAGGGAAGGGACGCGGGCGGGCACCGGAGCGATGCAGGAGGCGGGGGAGCGGCGAGACTGACAGGAGGAGGTAAACACAGCGTGCACAGCGCGGCTGTGATTTATCAGGTCTCGCTGAGCGCAGGGGGGATTTAGGGGGAATCTAAATAGCAACAGAGGCTGGGCTCTATAGGCAGAACCAGCCTCTGTATGGGGATCTTGTTGTTATAACCCCGCCTCGGGTTATTTTTATTAACTATTCTGTGCTATTTTTACTGTTATCGCCGTGGTGATAAAGCATGTATTATTCACTAGGTAGTTTACCTCATGCTGTCCTGAAAATAAGGATTCTGTCTTTAAGTTAAGCATTGATTTCTAAAGTTAAGGATCTCATCTGCAGATACTCCTTATCTTTCGTGTGCACAGCGCATGTGTAAAAAAAGTAGGAAGTAAATAGACTATGAATGCATTTCTCGGGTCTTTTGCATGAACTGATCTTTTGCATGTGCGCAGCATCTTTAGAACGATCTGTCAATCAAACCTTCCTGACAAACTTAAGCGGCAGATGTTTCCTCGGTTTGCAAAGATTTTTATCTCACATATGTACCCAGATTTAAGTAAAACTAAAGTGATTTTAAAGGGACCCTGAACAGAGAAAAAAATCTGAGCTTACCTCTGCGGTTCTCAAATGAATGAACTACAGTTGCGCAGAACGTTTACGGCGATGGACGCGTGATCGAGCTGGGCGCGGAGATGGACCGCGCATGCTCAGTTGCGCACCACTTCCGGCGAAGCAGTGGGAGACAGGAGGGGATCCAGAGGACCCGAGGGACCTTGCGGACTATGGGGACACCCCAGGTAATTTTAGATTCCACTGTTCAGGGTCCCTTCAAAGAAAACCTGTAATCAAAATACATCCCTCTGGGGGATACTTACCTTTGGAGGGGGAAGCCTCTGGATCTTAACAAGGCTTTCCTCCGTCCTCTTCCATCCCTCTATTTACGTGCCAGGGTCCCCAGCGTGGTAAATATTTACCTACCGCGATCCTGCGCAGGCACACTAGTCGCTCTTCATTCAGGTTAAGGCGGAAATAGCCGAACCCGTTTGATTGGCTGTACTGTGCAGACGCGGGTCCTTTTGCGCCTGCACAGTAGAGCGGATACGATCGGGCTCTGTTATTTCCACCTAGCCCGAATAAAGAGCCGTTGCTGCGCCTGCGCTGGATCCTGGAGAGGTAAATATATCAAGCCTTGTCAAGCTTGTCGGAGGAAGATTCAGGGAGCCAGCGCTGAATTCACTGCAGCTATAAGGGAGGGGGAAGCGTCATTGGGACGCTGAGGCTTCCCCCTCCTGAGGTAAGTATCCCCCAGAGGGTTTTTTTATGTTACAGAGTCTCTTTCAAAAAAAGTCTGATACTTACCTATGGAGAGAGGAGGTTCCGGATCCTGTTGAGCCTTTCCTGTCCCCTCTCAGTCCCCCCGTTCCAGCACTGTTCCCTGGTGAAGCGACGCCACCTCCAGGAGCTCTCGAAAGGCTTTTAGAGAAACTTGTGTTCCCGAGCGCTCCCAAAGACGGGCAATGCAATGACTTGTCATGACAGTGACTGATGGTTGGTGCAGTGCGTAACGCTGTACTCGTAGTACCTTGCGTCTTGGCGTAGCGGGATGCGTATTATTGTATACGTCATCCCGTACATCTATACGCATCATACCGTGCGTTCCAGCGTGGTTACGTGAATCGCTGACCAGTTTCTTTCTATTCGGAATGACACTTCCGGCAGAATTATGGGCGGCTTGTTACGGCCGGGCCCTCTTTGTGTATTTAAACGACGAGCATACGACGGTGTATACGGTTGCCTTCCTCTCCTTGAAAAAGCGGGGTAACGCCCTCGGAACTAGTGGGGTCGTTGTGACAGGGCTCCATGTCTCTCCAACCATACTGATGCTGATGCCATTTCTCCATAACCCGGGCTAAGTATCCTCTTTATTGTTACCCTGTGCACTTTATCTGTGGGTTGTATCCACCTTCTGTAGCTCTCACTTGATTAATTATGGTTTATCAAATTTTGATCTGGTCCTTTCCAGACTTATTTTGTACTTATTTATATGATTGTTTTGCACTTCACTGTATAGATCTGTGTGTGCTATGAAATAAGGTGATCGCATATTACTGAACCCGGGCTCAAAGGTTTGCACTGGTAACTTGTCTGATCCCATTCATAACCACTTCTATATAGGATTTCTATTGGTAGAACTCATTATTAAATGAATGCATTTGATATATCTGGCCATGGAGGACTTTTATGGGTAGTCTTTTAATATGGCTTTATATTTTGTTGGGACTTGTGATTATACACTGTGAAATGCTGTAATAAAGATCCAGCCAGCACTAGCCTCTCGAATACCTTCATGATGATGGGGGTCAGGGCTACAGGTCTGAAGTTGTTGAGCTCCGTGTTCCCTGTTTTTTTGGGGACTGGTATGATTGTGGACCTTTTGAAGCAGGGGGGGGGGGGGGACCTTCCCTTCTGATAGGGATCTATTGTAGAGAGAGGTGAGTGCTGAGTGGTGCTGCTAAATAAGGGTTTCTTTTTTCTCTAAAGTATAGTGTTCTCAATTACAGTTCCCCATAAATTCCTTAAAGTGAATGTTTTCCAATTTAAAAACCAAAAAGTCAGATACTCACCTAAGGAGAGGGAAAGCTCGGTCCTAATGAGCCTTCCCTCTCCTCTCCCAGTGCCCTCGGTGCTGCGCTGGCTCCCCCGTTCACGTCCGCGCCGCAGGGACTTCGGATGTCTTCGGGAGCACTCGGGCTTCCGAAGACGGGCCGCTCCATACTACGCACGCGCAAGTGCGTCATAGAGGGCGCTCGCGCATGCGTAGTATGGAGCGGCCCGTCTTTGGGAGCCCGAGTGCTCCCGAAGGCTTCCGAAAGCTCCCTTCGGCTGCGGAAGTGGCAGTATTTGACCGAACTGGTCGAATACTGCCACGGGGGATCCTGCGCGGGTCCGGGCACCGGGAGAGGAGAGGGAAGGCTCATTAGGACCGAGCCTTCCCTCTCCTTAGGTGAGTATCTGACTTTTTTATTTTTAAATTGGTAAACATTCACTTTAATTTGTAGGTCTCTTGCACACCCTACAAACCCAAATTCAGCCCTGTGTCAGTGTAATGCGGGCAGATCAGGACATCTGTAGCTGCGGCGCACGCAGTGTCCATCAGAGGCCACCATACTGCCTTGCTCATTGGCCCCTTTCATGACCTGCGGCACACGTGCGCTGGGTTCATAGGGTGAGCCAATGAGCAAGGCAGTATGGTGGCCTCTGATGGACACTGCATGTGCCACGGCTGAAGATGTCTCGATCTGCCCGCATTACACTGACACAGGGCTCATGCAGGGATGAATAGCCACAGCGGGGACCTGCATTACCGATGTACAGTCACTACTGCCTTGCCGCCCGGGGAGCTGTCAATACCGATCGCTCTGTGGCTTCCTCTCGGGGGACAAACTACAAGAGATGACCCAGGAATTACAGATCATTGCGGCGGCTGCTGCTATTCTGCCGGGAAGTTGTGAACACAGATCCTGATGCTGCCACTACTTGGGGGACAAGCAGGGCCAGATTTCTGGAAAGGGCACAAAGGTCAAGGCCTAGGGCGATAAAATTCAGCAAGGTGCAGGACTTGGAGAGATAAGAGGTCACATGTCAAAGTAAATCACTTCTGCTTTGCTCTATTCTGCCTGAATTCCAGAGATCCCTGCATCTCTCTCACTGTAGAGTGTGTGTGATGACAACATCTGTTGTCATCTGAGGATCTTGTCCTTAGTATAATGAGTGGGGACATACAAGCTGCTGTGAGAAGAAAATATATGGGCTCAAGAAGTAGAACTTTTGAGTTCAGATTAGTTTCTTTATGCAGCACGCATTCACGGACAGGAATTATCAGCTCTCCTCTCCCCCTGACTGATGTTTTATTACTTGGTCAGAGCTGTTAAAGACCTGAGACCTGTTGAATTTATGGTTTGTTTTCTTTCCTGACAGCAACATTCTCTCTTTGCTACAGTTTAACTCTTTCCTGACATGTTTTAGAAGCAACAAAGCATTGTTCTGTGTTAGCCATCAGTGAAAGCAGGATGTTTTGAAACAGAATGACAACTGTATTACATTTATTTATATTTACAAAACAATGTATGCATCTCCTGCTGACTTTATATATGTATCTGGGTTCCCCAACATCTTACATCTTGTATACAGGAACAAAGTCTGAAGATGACTCATTAGCCAAAGGCTCACTATTTTCTTTTGGTTAGCCAATAAATATTATCATTCTATTACAAAACGTAAAAACTTCCTGCTGACTGATTAAGATCTGTCTTAACTTGCCCCAAGTGCTAAATTGTCACTGTGTAAAGTACACCTGAGCTTATGCTAGATACAAATGATGCAATTTTCTGACAGATTTACTGTCAGATCGACTATTTCCAACAAGTCCCATCTGCTATCCGATAGATTTTCTGAATGATTTTTTTCATAGAAATGAACGGAAAATCGATTGAAATTTTTGAAAATTGAAAAATTGAAATCAGATCAGACATTGGAAATAATCAATCTGACAGTAAATCTGTCAGAATTGCATCGTGTGTACCTAGCATTACACTACATCTATGCCAGCGTGTTGGATGCTTCTACTTACCTGTTCTGCTTTGGATGGGTTTCTCTCCTTTGCGCTGCACCATCACCTGTTTGTGACTCTGACTGAAGCAAGTCGCACAAAGGACAAAGAAGCAGTGCATGCTCTGTCCTCTCGGGCTTCTTGTTATTATGCACTCCTGTATGCAGGTGCACAGCAGCCGAGGCTGGGAGTGTTATGGGTATGTGTACTTGACAAGTGCTGCTCATATATGAGCATCATTTCTGAATTATGCAAGCCCAGAACACTATCGGCTGCTGTGCATCCAGGCTGGAGTGCAAAATTACATGGTGTGGACAGAGACAGGAGCCCATGTAACCCAGTGATCACTAGTCAGAGTTGGACAGAATGGGGGGGGGGGGGGGGGGGGGGCGGTTGGTGACAGCCGGCCTAGGGCGCTGGAAAGTACAAATCCGGCCCTGGGGACAAGCTACAAGGACAAGCATTGCAGCGGCTGCTGCTATTATGCACAGGACCACCGGATCACTCGGCTGTATCCTCCTCATGATGGGTGAGAGCTCAATTCAATTGTAGTGATTAGTTAGTGGAGCTAGGTTTGGGGGGGTGGGCAGGGGTTTGTGTAGTGTAGTGTAGTGAAGTGTAGTGTAGCTGGGTTGGTAGCTTGGGATATCAGGGGTTAGTGAAGTGTAGTGTAGCTGGAGTGGGGTCATCAGGGGATATTGTAATTGACGGGGGCAGCAGAGGTTAGTGTAGCTCTGCAGTGCATCTTAGAGACATCTTGGGGGGAGGTTAAAGGTCTATAGGACACTCCTTGACCATGGACGCACCTAGATTTAGGTTTTTGTTTTTTTTTTCTGATTTTTGCCCTCTAAACTTAGGTGCGTCTTATAGTCCGGAGCATCTTATAGTCAGAAAAATTTGCAAATTCAATTGATTTAGTATAGTCATTCGTAATTTCGCATAAAATTTCACGTAACTTCTTGCCGACTTTAGCAGTGAATAGCAAAGGCCCCATACATGCTATTGCTACCAGAATTGCTACATGTTAAGGAGAATATTGGGTACAAGTCACAAAAATTATTTAGCAAAAAGACCTTGTAGTTTTTGAGAAACTCGATTTTAAAAAATGGTAAAAATGGTTTTTAAACTTAGAAAAATGGACAGTTTAGAAACCATTTTTCTTTGCATTTTTAAAATCGAGTTTCTCAAAAACCACAAGGTCTTTTTGCAAAATTATTTTTGTGACTTGTAGCCACTATTCTCCTTAACATATGTAGCAATTCTGGTAGCAATATCATGTATGGGGGCTTTGCTATTAACCTCAAAATTATGCAAAATTTCACAAAAATTACGCGGCAAATTGTGCGAAATTTTAAAATAATACTATCACATACGAAATTAATTACGATTTTCTCTGAAATTTCACATTATGATGCGTAATTGCGAATTTAGATGTAGCCCTGGAATGAGAAGGTACAGGGAGGGGTTACTTCTGCATAGGTGCGTATCAGACTTTATTTTTTAAATCACTATAGATTGGCCTCCCATTCCTGGGTTTTTATCCCATATGTTCCTGACAATTTTGACAGTGCAATCTCAGACATATGGCAATTGTCTGTCAACCTAATCTAGGGCCACTGCAAATGGACCCGAGTGATAAACTCATCTACAGTGGTCCGTGGCCCCCTCCATATGCAGGATTTGGGGAAAGAGGCGCCCAGAGAAGATAAAATACCTTAAAAACAAATAAAATGAAAAAAACCTTACCTCAATGAAGACAAATTTACATATTTAATAAAAACAAAAGTTTGCTTTCTTAAAACAGAAAGAATTTGCGATAATTCAGGTTGGAGTGAGCTTGAGATGTCTCCCAGGCATCACTGCTGAATATATGCAAATTAACCATTGTACCCTTAGAAGCTAAACACACCTCCAGAACTGCTGGAATGCAGTGATGTGTCAGCTTGTTAATTTGGACCGCCTAATGCAGAATTGGGTCCAGTCCTGGGGGCGGAGATTAGGGGGGATCTCGCACATTCGCGCTTGAGTGATGGAGCACCGCTCCATAAACAGTCTGCCGACAGCGATCACTGCTGGAAGACTGTTAAAACAAATAATGTAAAGAGCTGCAATCTAGCACAGCGCTGTACTGTGGGGACAGCCCAGTCACTCGGCTGTCCCCTGGAGCGGCTCACATGCGATCCCCTCTCATAGGCTGATGCTTATGAGAGAGGATCGCCCTGATTGTCCATCAAGAGGAGGGAGGGATGGGGAAGAAAAAATACATTTAAAAAAATAGTGTATTTTATAAAAAAAAAAAAAGACAATAAAAAAGCCTTCAGCAGTGATCAGAGCCCACCAACAGAAAACTCTGTTGGTGGGCAGAAAACAAGGGAAGATTCATTTTTGTGCTAAATTGTACGGCCGTGCAGAAAGCTGTTAAAGCTGCAGTGGCCTGAATTGTAAAAAAATGGCCTGGTCACTAGGGGGGTGTAAGCCTGTGGTCCTCAACTGGTTAAAGGGAACGTGAGGTGAGAGGGATATGGAGACTGCCATATTTATTTTCTTTTAAACAATTCCAGTTGCCTGGCTATTCGGCTGACCCTCTGCCTCCGATACATTCAGCCAAACAAGCATGCAGCTAATCCAGTGACACCTCAGTCAGAAACACCTGATCTGCTGCATGCTTGTTCAGGGTCTGTGGCTTAAAGTATTAAAGAGTAAAGGATCATCAGGACCACCAGGCAATCTGCATTGTTTAAAAGGAAATAAATATTGCAACTTCTATATCACTTTCACTTCCAATGTCCTTTAAAGTGTACCTTAGATGACCTGCAAGAAAACATTCACACATAACTGGGGCTTCCTACAGCCCCCTTCTGCCTCGTGGCTCCCCTCTGCCTTCTGGATCCTCCAGAAGGGCTTCCATAAGTATGCCTGCCCCCCCATTACCCTTCCCTCCCCTTCCAGCTAGTTTCTGCTTAAAATACTTTTAAAAAATCAATGTTATAAAGCAAGCGGCGAGCGAGGCACTTACTTCCTTGCGTTCCACTGCTCACCGTCACTTCCTGCAATGCCGCCCTCTGTACTTCATTGGGCGCATACAGGAAGTGACGCGGCGAGCGGTAGAGCGCAAGGAAGTAAGTAAGTTCCCTGCTCGCCACTTGCTTTAATACATTCATTTTTAAATTATTTTAAACAGATACTAGCTGGAGGGGGAGCGGGGATGGGGGACCCAGGTGAGGGAGAGGGGGGGGGGACTCCTGTCCAACGCCATCCGCTGCAACCCCCTGTCTTTGCTGCTACCCCCTCCAGCATGGCGGCCCCCTCCCCACCCACGGCCAGGGCTGGGACACAGAAAACGGATCCATTTCTGTGTCCAAAGCTGCCTGTGTAGAGGGGCAACTGTTTTTGCATTGATTTTCACTTACCCTCCTTGTATCCGGGGTCTGTGAAAAATGCAGCAAATCTGGACCATCTGGACTAAACGCAAATCTGGACTAAATGCAGACGGATCCGGTTTTTCGGTGAAGACGGCTGCTATTTTTAACATTACTATCCGTGGCTCCGGTTTTGATCCGGGTTGAAAAACTGAGTCACGGATACATTTCCGGACCAAGGGGATGATTCACTAAACCGTGCTATGACAAATATCACACCTTATAAAAGATATCACAGCTTATCAAAATTAACACGCCTTATCAGAGTAGAAAAGCGAACGCTACGAACTTATGGCTACTAATTGGCAATGGCACTCGTCCTGCCCTGAGCCCCTGCGGGTTCGTATCGCTCGCTATGCTACTCTGATAAGGTGTGATATATTTGATAAGGTGTGATATTTGTCATAGCACGGTTTAGTGAATCAACCCTGATGTGTGAACCGGCTCTTAAAGTGGATCCGAGATGAACTTTTACTCATTGCATAATTGTGTTCCTTTCCTATTGTTTATAGGGCATTCCTCAAGCCAAATACTTTTTTTGTTTTTGTTTTAATACTCTAATTCCCTATAAACTAAACAAGCCTCGCCCACAGTTTTTCAGAGAGCCTTGGCATTTTCAGACAGTAGCAAGGGCTCATGGGAGCTCAGTCTGGGCAGGAGGAGGGGGAGGTATTACTAGCCAGAGATTTCAGAGGCAGAGGGGAAGAGGGAGGAGGAGGAGGGGGGATTAGGTTTTTTTCACAGGCTGAGTGCTGAAGATGCAGATAAGCTTGCCTGTGTGCAATGTTTACAAACAACATGGCTGCCGTCATTGTATCACAGGAAGAAATAATCATATTCTATTGAAGCTGTTTGCAGCTAGATTTGCTGTGTAAACTATCTTATCGTTAGATAAGATATATAGACAAGTTACTTTTTATAGTTAGTTTTTCATCTCGGATCCGCTTTAAGCTCAAATGTCCATCGCATAGAGAAGCGCTATATGCAATTGTGAACACAATTTATGTCATGTATGGTCCCTGCCTGATAGTTTTCTCTCAGGGGGGGTGGTGACCCTATAATGGGGGAGAACAGTCAGCAGAAAGGAAGGACAAACAAAATGAGCTCTGAACCATTTTATTTATAGAAATCATTACCTCTCGTTTATCACAGATACAGTCACATGTACAACAGATGAACAGACACCATTATCAGCTACACACAGTACAGGAAGTGATCCTGTAAGGCCTGAGCGACATAAGGAGCAAGGGCCTCTTGGGACTTTGTGGCCACACAAAATACAGGTTGTGTTATTGCTGATATATTTGCATAGGTTTATGCACTTGGTTTTCTGTGGTACTGCTCTTTCCCTCCTTTCTTTCAGGGGCCGGCTGGTGATATCTGAAGCTGTCAGGTATCTGGGTAAAGAGCACCTGGAGATAATCCTGATTGGCAGCTGTCAGAAGGAGTGGGGTTATCGGCAGCCAATGAACTTTGAGCTCCTGTCACAGCTCAGTGTGGGATGTCATTCTCTCCTCAGTTTCTGTCAGGACAAGCTGCGATCCACCTCCCACCCTCCCTCTTCTTGGACTTTCTGGACTGTCGTAGGCTATTGCCTTTATTGGCGGTAAAAGTTGCCCACGGTGGTGGGCGGGCTAAGTACTTTAGAAGTTGTTCGACTATGATGTGTGTTTGGATATGCTTAACTTTGGATTATTTATGTTTTTTACAGTTTTAATAAAGTTAAGGTTGAATTAATATTTAAAGTATTTCATTAAATAAAAGTATCGAACAACTTTAATTTGAAAACCGCAATAAACAACGCCTTACGGCCAATTTTTATCCACTAAGTTGGTGTGTTTAGTTATATTTAATATTTTATTTTGGGTATGTGCCTCTTAAAGGGACACCTAAGTCAAAAAAAAAAATGAGTTTTACTCACCTGGGGCTTCCAATAGCCCCCTGCAGCTGTCCGGTGCCCTCGCCGTCTCCCTCCAATCCTCCTGGCCCCGCCGGCAGCCACTTCCTGTTTCGGTGACAGGAGCTGACAGGCTGGGGACGCGAGTGATTCTTCGCGTTCCTGGCCACAATAGCGCCATCTATGCTGCTATAGCATATATCATATACCATATAGCAGCATAGAGGGTGCTAATGTGTCTGGGAACGCGAAGAATCACTCGCGTCCCCAGCCTGTCAGCTCCTGTCACTGAAACAGGAAGTGGCTGCCGGCGGGGCCAGGAGGATTGGAGGGAGACGGCGAGGGCACCGGACAGCTGCAGGGGGCTATTGGAAGCCCTGGGTGAGTAAAACTCATTTTTTTTGTTTGACTTAAGTGTCCCTTTAAGTCCCATGCTCTGAGGTACATTATCAGCCAGGATGGAGTAAGATGCTGGTAGAGTGAGGGGCGTGGCTTCTGTGGTACAACCCCTGTCAGGAATGTGTGCATGAAAGTGTTTACACAACAGCAATATAAAAATCATTTGTAGACATGAAATAACTGCATAAAAAGGTATATAAAACAAACGGAACGGGTGGCTTTGCACTTGCCATTTTGTTCTTTTATAAAACGGAATTTCCCCACTA
Organism: Hyperolius riggenbachi; assembly: GCF_040937935.1. Classification (NCBI taxonomy): domain Eukaryota; kingdom Metazoa; phylum Chordata; class Amphibia; order Anura; family Hyperoliidae; genus Hyperolius; species Hyperolius riggenbachi. The sequence continues at coordinate 26,758,467 of NC_090652.1, forward strand.
CCCGTATACAATGTAAGACGTCTGTGCAGCAGAGGGCACCGGTGTACAGAGAAAAGCGTTGCCCCGCCCATGTCTGCACACGCAAAGCCCTGTTCCCAGGAGCTGACAATTAAAGAGGAAATATATTTTTCTGAGCAGTTGCTTGGTCCAAGTCTCAGCTGGAACATTGGCATAAAATCTGCATCAACTCTGACTTACAGCGAAGTCCCCGTTATCTGGCACCAGTGGAGATCGCCTGATGGTGGATACTTGTGCTTGCTGGTTGCTTGAGCAACCGGCCTAAATAGCACAACCCCCCCCCCCCCCCCCCCCCAACATAGTTACTGAGGCTCCAGTGATGTCTGGCAGTCTCCCTCTATCTGCCCGCGGGCTTCGAGCTGCTCCCGGCATATGTATACGGAAGTCCGAATGTCAGCTGACCAACATTGGGTCATGTGACTCTCTGGCTTCCATATACAGATGCCAGGAGCAACTCGGAACCCACAGGGAGATAGAGGGAGACTACTAACTATTGCTGGAGGCTCAGTAAGTATTTTCCTGCCTGCCAGCACACACATGAAGCCCCCCCAAGGGAGGTCCCAGTTATCCCTTGAGGCATGCTGGTTAGTTGAGACTACAGGTTGCCTGAATTCTGGATAACAGGGACTTTGCTGTATTAACATCTCACTGACCATCGCTATTATGGTGCCCATGTATAAAATCCTGAAGAGGACCTATCATCCAATTCAATCTTTATGATCGATGGTAAACGATTGTTCATGCCTTTTGAGGGCCGGTGCACACCAAGAGATTAGATTTTTTAAAGTGAATGGGAACCGCATTTTTTAAAAAAAGAAGCAAATACTTACCTAAGGAGAGGGAAGGCTCTGGGTCGTATAGAGCCTTCTGTCTCCTCTCTCGGTGCCCTGTATCTTGTGCTGGCTCCCCCCGTTTCAATCCCCCGCCGAAAGGGTATTTGGAAGTCTTTGGGAGCCGTGTCCTCCTGAAGACGTGCGGCTCCATACTGCACAGGCGTGAGCGTGCAAGAGAGCGTGCTTGTGCATGCGCAGTACAGGGCCGCCCGCCCTCCTTTAGGAGCACTCGGGCTCCCTGAAGACTTCTGAAGCCTCCTTCGGCCGGATAAAGCAGTATTTAACTAATTTAGTCAAATACTGCTACCGGGCGAGCCAGCACTGGAACGAGGGGACCAGGAGAGCAGCCGGAAGGCTCTATAGGACCCAAAGCCTTCCCTCTCCTTGGGTAAGTATCTGTCTCATTTTTTTAAATGCGGTTCCCATTCACTTTAAAAATCGCGAAGGTGCTGCATGTAGCATTTTTTGGAGTGATTCAGCCTGGATGAATGTGAAAAATGCTTATTCATTCAAAAACCGCTTTACATAATCTCAAGGCGTTCGCGATTGCAGTTGTGATTTTGTTCTGTACTAGCCCTCACAGACACAGACAAAAACTGATAACCAATTCAATCAGATTGATGGCATAAATACTTTTTCGAATTGATTCCATCAATCCAACCAAATTGGATAGCATTTTTTCTGTCAGTTGGTGGGCATGACCGATCGTTTTCTATCAATCACAATGATCAAATCAGTTAGTGGTCACCCTTAGTGAATTCCTACGCTTTGTCAAAATGACCATCATCTGCCCCGCCCTCCAATCCCTGGCTTTTCATTGGTCAATTTTCCTAGTGGAAACAACGTGTGCAAGGAATGTGTGCATTAGCAAATATTCCTAATGACAAAAAGATAACAGTTTTAGAAGTATATAAAGTAACCCAGAATGGCTGGCTTTGCTGATGCTGTTTGTTCACTTGTAAAACTTAACATAAAACTTTTAATGATTTTTCCCAAGTACCCGTATGCAATATAAGACTGTGCAGCAGAGGGCACCATTGTACAGAGCAATGACTCGCTCTGTACACATAAGGCCTTAAAGGGACACTTAAGCCAGAAAAAAAATGAGTTTTACTCACCTGGGGCTTCTACCAGCCCCCTGCAGCAGTCCTGTGCCCTCGCAGCCACTCACTAATCCTCTGGTCCCCCGCTGCCAGCTAGTTTCATTTTTGCCAACAGGCCCGTCAGGACTGGCCACGCGTAGCTTTTTCTGCATTCCCGACTGTAATTAGCGCTATTGCGGGCCGCAACGCGTACAAAAATACGCATTGCTGCATATCTATGCTTTTGTAATTCGGCAACGCGTATTTTTGTACGCGTTGCGGCCCGCGATAGCACTAATTACAGTCGGGAATGTGGAAAAAGCTACGCGTGGCCAGTCCTGACGGGCCTGTCCTCAAAAACGAAACTAGCTGGCAGCGGGGGACCAGAGGAGCAGTGAGTGGCTGCGAGGGCACAGGACTGCTGCAGGGGGCTGGTAGAAGCCCCAGGTGAGTAAAACTCTTTTTTTTTTTCTGGCTTAAAGTGAACCAGAGACGAAGCACCCTTGTGTATTTTACCATAGAAATCAGTGGGAACATTAGAGAAAACATTTACCATGCTCTCTGTTCCATCCTCACTGCTAAAAGTGTCTGTTATCTAGCTGAGATAAGAATCCCGGACTGAGCATTGATTCTGGCTTTGCTATAATGACTCAGCTATAATGATTCCTGAGCAAAGCCAGCAGGGGGCAGGCTTGGACTTGAAGACAGCAAAGAACACAGTCTCAGCTATAATTATTCTGTAGCAAAGCCAGACCGACTGCTTAGTCGGGATTCTTATCTTAGAGGTGATAACAGGCAAATTAAACAGAGAACAATGTAACAAAGAGCAGATTAGGTGTTTACTGTCATGTTCCCACTGATTTATAAGGTAAAATACATGAGGTTGCTTCATCTCTGGTTCTCTTTAAGGTTCACTTTAAATATGTCCTTTCTGGAAAAGGAATGCTAAGTCCTTGGTTTCAGAATCACAGGCCTTTATGTATATTTTGTAATCTAAGCAGATGTTACAGTCCAAGATGGCTGCTGGGTGATCCTCTGCCCAGCAGCAGGTCTAGTTGCAATCCAGATGATGTTAAGGTGGAGGACTGAAGTCCGCCTGCTGGCAATGTGCTTTTGATGAAGCTGGTTTGGGGGTGTGGCAACGCCTGCCCCCTCTGAATTACCCCCCAATGGCAGCCCACCTCCTCCTAGGAGGATTTTGAGCTTAAATTGTAAAGCACTGTAATCATAAACGATAAATGTCATATTTAGGTGGATAGCAGATTCATAATTGTCAGAAAATAACGATTAATATGACATCTTGCATGAGTGCGTTAGGCTGTCCTTTCCCCGAGAAGGGTCGTACACCAATAACAGGACAGGTTATTGTTATGAATTTTATACCAGCACATTGGGCAGATTTTAACGCATAAGTCTATATGAATTTCATAGCTGTGCTCTACACAGTTTTTATTTAACAGACCGAAATCATAAACCACATGCATTTAAATCTGTTCCCCAGCGGTGCCAGTGCGGCTAGCTCTTCCGTGGACCCCTGTGGAGCTAGCTTCCTTGCTACCCTTTCATTGCAGGGCAACCACATGGCAGAAGCAGTTGACACATATCTGAGGGTCTGCCAGAGAGCAAAACCTTTGTTCTCAGGTAATTAAAAATAAACACTAGCCTAATTACCACATCAACAGAGTCATCCTGCACTTAGGTTAATGAGCTATTTCTCTGCTTCGAGAGGGAGAGATCCCAGGCTGGGCTGCAAGCAGCCCCTACAAATTCAATCCAGATTCTATAGTTAATCGCAATCGGTGCAGAAAATCGATTGCGATCGCATGTTTTCACGGGCGGTTCAAGGACGCCGTCTGCGGTAGTGAAACCGTCCGTGTCAGGGGTCCCTTTTAAATTTTTGCTAATGAATGTAAGTGCACTGTCACTGTACAACAATGTAGTAGCACCAAGCACTGGTGATAAGGCAGAATGGTCTCAGGTCAGTCTCTCTGCAGTGTAATGGAGAGGACTGGGTGTTTTAGAGGCTATTAACAGGTAAGGAGGACATTGACAACCTAATTTTTACAGGCAGCACGGAATCAAGTGAGAAGAGGGGTCTCCGGGTAATATGATAAAATTACATTCCAATTAAAAGTCTACCTGAGCCAAAGTTTGGCTCCAAAAATCACATACTAACCTCTGGAAGCCTCTGGATCTATAGAGGCTTCTCTCGCCGTCCTTCAGTCCCCCTTCTCTGAGCGCAGACTCTCCAAAGATCAATCTGTAATCAGATCGGGAGCGCGCACCTCTTCAAGCACCAGTGCGGGCGTAGTGAGCCTGCGTGACTTCAGCCACGCCTGCGCATGCATGGTGGAGGACCGGAGGACAGCATGGGAAGACTCTGAAGGATCCAGAGGCCTCTCCTTAGGTAAACATTTACTCTTTTCAACACCTTGAGTTCTCTTTAAAGGACCTCTATTGTGTACAGTGAAATGAGCCATAAATTACTGTATTTTTTGGACTATAAGACTCACTTTTTCTCCCTAAAAAGTGTGGGGGGGGGGGGGAGTCACAGCGTCTTATAGTCCAAATGCAGGGAGTTCCTGACTTGTGAACGCCTGCTAATATGAACCTCCAACCCGCCGCAATGTCCAGGACTCCCTGTACTGTGGTCATGCAGAGGAGGACACGGAGACACAAAGGGGCATAGAGGAGGACACAAGGAGGACAGAGGCAGACACATGGGGACACAGAGAGACACAAGAGGTACAAGGGGGCATGATGTACAAAGGGTGGCATAATCCACAAGAGGCCCCTTCACCATGGATGCACCAGGTTTAGTATCTATTTTTTCTACCTCGTTTTTGTCCTCTAAGCCTAGGTGCGTCTTATGGTCAGGAGTGTCAGGATACGTTACTTTTCTCCTATGTTGCTGTCACTTACAGTAGGTAGTAGAGATTTGACAGAAGCGACAGGTTTTGGACTAGCCATCTCCTCACGGTATGCTGAGAATCGCCCAGGAAGAGAAAGGCTAGCCCAAAACCTGTTAGTTCCGTCAGATTTCTACTACTTACTTTAAGTGGCAGCAACATAGGAGAAAAGTAATTTATTGCTCATTTTACTCTGGAAGAAATTATACTTATTTGTATGCATTTATGTGTATATTAAATTTTACAATTTTTGAGATAGTGGTCCTTTTAAATATACAGTAGGTGAGGTAATATGTGGTAAACCCCCTAGAGAGCTTAGGACCTCTATAGATCTCTGACCAAAGGGCCATTGATATCCTTTAGGACTTGGTAGAAGAAATCCTTATCAGCCTTCCCCCAGCTTCTGCTGCAAACATAGAGCTCTCTCATCTGCTCCTGAGAAGTTCCTTTGCTCCGTATCTTGTCATACTGCTCGTAAGACAGCAGCTCCTTGGTCAGAAGAGGGTCCAGGAGACCAGACACATTACAATGTCGGCTGACCAGAGCTTCTCGGTGTTTATCTATAAAGTGTATCTCCTTTGGTAGTGAGGCAGATGAGGAAGAAACTGCAATAAGAAGAAAAACGCCTTTTTAGAAAACCATGGAAATAGTTTACAGAAGAAAAGTTTTTCATCTGTCAGTGTTAGTTGTGTTGACTTGGCTTCATCTCCTCACCGACAAGCCACGCAGTGAAATAACTACTGCAATGCAGTGGCGGACTAACAGGGGTGGTGGCAGGAGCAGGCCGCTCCGGGTGTCACCATGGAGGGGGGGTGACACTGGAAACCTGCAGCTGCCGAATGCAGTATTGTGAGCAAAAGCAAGCTGTGCCGTTAGCTCACCTGGTCCACTGATGGAGTCCACCGATGTCCGAGCTCCTGCTACGCTCAGCTCTCCCCCAGTGCTGGCATCTCTTCCTGCACTTGTGTAATCACGAGGTGCAGGAAGACATGCCGGGCACTAGGGGAAGAGTTGAGTGGTGACAGGACGATGCATCGGTGGACTCTGGCGGTGGAGCAGGTGAGATAACACAGCTTGCTTCCGCTCGCAATACTCTGCAGTAACTGAGTGTTAGGTGAAGGTGGGCAGAGTGTAAGGCATAGGTGGGGTGCGGGAACTTCAATTAGCTATGCAGAGTCTGCATTGCTGATTGAGGTACCCCATCCCACCTATGCCTTAAACTCTGCCCACCTTCACCTAACAATTAACTGAGGCCCCCACCGACGCCTAATTCTGACCTAACTCTACACCTACACCTAACACTCACTGCCACCACATATACGCCTAACATTATTCTCCCCCCCTTACCTACACCTAACACTAACTTCCCCCATACTTTGCCTAACACTACCCTCCCTCACCTATGCCTTAGACTCTGCCCACCTTCACCTAACACTACAGTAACTGGGGCCCCCACCTACGCCTAGCACTAACTTGACTCCATACCTACACCTATCACTAACCTAACTCCAAACCTACACCTAGCACTAACCCACCACTTATGCCTAACATTATTCTCCCCCCTTACCTACACCTAACACTAAGGGCTCTTTTCCACCTGCAATCGCTAGCGTTCACGCTGAACGCTAGCGATTGCTGAATCGCAAAACCGGCGATTCCCCCGACGTTCGCGGCCGCGATTTTGCTATGCTATGCACTGCATAGCAAAATCGCGGCAATTATCGCTCCGCCGCGCGTTCACGTTCCTGACAAAAACGAATCGCGGTAGTGGAAATGACCTACCGCGATTCCTATGTTAAAAAGCAAACCGTAGCGATTGTAAAATCGCTAGCGGTTTGCGGTTTTGCGATTCAGCCAGCGCAAACGCGCTGGTGGAAAAGGGCCCTAACTTCCTTCCTACCTATGCCCAACACTACCCTTCCTCACCTATGCCTACCTATGAGTAACCAGAGCAGTGTTGTGGCATGCTTCACTCACTTGGGGGAAGGAGTGTAATTTAAAGAATACCAAAGCTGAAAATGTTTGGAGAAATGGGGGGAGCAGGTATATATTACCATCCGTCCTGATACCCACCGCTCCCCGCATTCTCCCCGCCAGGGTCAGGCTTACTGCGCTGGCCGGGCTGTGCACATCCTACCGCGCACACCTGTGGCCGGGAATGCACTGCGCATGCGTATGGTGTCATTTAGTCATTCGCAGTGAAGTCATACGTTTCTCCAAACATTTTCAGCTCTGGTATCTTTTAATACCCATCACCGGGTGTCAAATGCCCTAGGGATGCCACTGCTGGAATGTATGTCAGCATTATGTTACTGTCTTCTGAAAACCCCTGTTGCATTCTGTGCAGACGTCAACACATCACTCTGGGTAAAAATTAGTCAGTAAGCCAATTAGCCTTTCACACGGCAAACTTAACTAAGGAGTTGTCAGCTATCAGCCCGCCGGCCATAAGTGCCTTTGGCAGCATTTTTAAAGTTGGCCATATATCAGGCGACTTGGCAGCCGTTCAACGATTTGATTATTATAATCGAATTGGATGAAAATTGGTTCCACTAAGTGCATGCTCGATTGACAATGCAACCAATTTTGGGAGGAAAATTGGTCTCATTCTCGATCGCGCATGCTGCAAGATGTTGGGCTGACTTGCTTGATCAGGTGCGCGTCGAGAACAGCCACGCACCGCGGCAGGAATGGCCGAAACCCCCAACGCTGTCCCCTAATGTAAAATGTCCCCACGGTGCCCAGTGTAAAGTATACATTACCTGTCCACAGCCTGCGCTTGTCCCTCCGCTGCCCAGGCGCATTCCCCTCTCCATATACACGCATCCCACGTGGTTTCCAAACCATGTGGGGTGTGTGTGTATGTAGAAGAAATCCCGGAAGCCAGCAGAGGGACAAGCGCAGGCCGCAGACAGGTAATGTATACTTTACACTGGGCACCGTGGGGACATTTTACATTAGAGGACAGCCCCTTTGCCTCTATGGTAGCGCCGGCTCTCTTGCATATGTTCCTCTACCTGGCCAATTTTTGAATCCGATGCCAGCGAGAAAACCACATGAGACGGGATGGTCGGAAATGAAGACTTCCGATTCTGACGAAATTTACGCTTTCCGAAAATTTACTTTCCGGCTCTGCAGATTATCCGCGGAAGTCCAGTTTTAAGATTTCCGCAAAATGTTCTTTGTCAATACAGTTCGTTGATTGTAAACATTGAAAAACAAAATTTCAGAATCTGCGGCTGTATGCTGTTATGCGGAATCCACATGTCCGATTGGCAACTGCATTAAACTGGTTAGGGTTGATTCGTTTAATACTTCTGAAATCTTCTGATTGGCCTAAAATCACCACGGTAATCCCATTTCCACAGAAAAATTCAGCATTCTCTGATTGGCCCTAAAATTACAGCGGTAATCTGATTTTCTCTGATTGGTCCAAGGCTTCCGAGTTCTGTGATTGGCCTAAAATTTCCAACTTTGGGTAATGTGGTATTTCTATGGAATTTCTATTTCCATATACCGATTTCCGCTGTGGTAAGGGTATTCCCAATTGGAAGCTCAGAAATTAACATTCTGCTGAAATTTTCCGACCATTCCTAGGCTGAATGAGCCTAAAGACGTGATTTTTTTAAATTTGAAACAGTGGAGTGATCTGGCCATCGTGGTGGACATACAGCAGCTGGATTCACCTTGGTAAGCGCGGAGAGCTTCCTATAGCCAGGAACACAGCTACGATGGTCAGTAGAAGCTCTGCTCTGTGACACTGTGGACATCTGGTCACTATAATTCATGACAACAGGCATAGCAGAACAACGAGGAACTTGTTCCCCGGCTGAGAGTGCAAAACTGGCTGTACATGGGGTCAGTTTTTTTCCAGTAGATTCAAAAAGTGACCTATTTCCCCCAACATGTGACCTATTGCCCCAACACACCCGTTCAATCAACGGCCAACCTATTGTGAACAATTTACCCATTGAAAGAGTGATCGGTATGGTGGTAAAATGGACCAAATGGAGGCTGAGGGTTCCTTACCATCATCTGTAGGTTCCGGCCCTTTGGGTTTTGTGGTACATCCAGAGCCGGTCACTGAAATAGAAGGTATAGATTAGTATGTGTATCCCACATCCCACCTCGCTTTCTGCACAGGTAAACTGAGAACTAATGTTATTCAATTGGCCTGTGCACACTTGCATGTGTTTTCCCATGCAGATAAAACTGACAGCAGTGAGGCACTACACACATTTTCTCTATCAATTACATTAGCCTCTGTGATAAAACGGCATGTTTTCACACATACAGACACAGGTGGGGGTTGATTCACTAAAGTGTGATAAGACAAATATCACACCTTATCAAAGATATCACACGTTATCAGAGTAGCATAGAGAGCGCTACAAACGTATGCCTGCTAATTGGCAATGGCACTCGTTCTGCCCTGAGCCCCTGTGGGTTCGTAGCGCTGGCTATGCTACTCTGATAAGGCGTGTTAACTTTGATACCGTGTGATATCTTTGATAAGGTGTGATATTTGTCATATCACGGTTTAGTGAATGTAGAAAACTTATACAGAAAACTGTCAATGAGTGCTCCCAGCCTCAGCTTATTACACTCACTCTGTCCATCTCTGATAGAGCAGAATCACAGGGGTGTTAAACTCAAATACATAAAGGGCCGAAATTGTACACTGAGACCTAGCCGCAGGCCAACCTCAATGTCCAGTGGCCACCTCCCTTCCTGATAAAGTTCCCAGGTATCTAATGGCCCCCTTCCAACCCCTATACAGTACCCTGGTGTCTCGTGGTCCTTTCTCCCTTATAGAGTTCCCTGGTGTCTAGAGGCCCCCACCCTTCCCTATATAGTTCCCTGGTGTCTAGAGGCCCCCACCCCCCTATACAATTCCCTGGTGTTTAGTGCTTTCCCCCTACTCCCCCCCCCCCCCCCCTATATGGCTTCCCTGGTGTTCCAGGACTTCATCACCAATATAGCTTCCTTGATAGTCTAGAGAGGGCCAAACATAATGCAAACTGGGGAAACCCCTCGAGGGCCAAATTTAACGGCTCTGAGGGCCAGATTTGGACATATGCATTAGGACAATTGTGCTGAGAGCATAACGTTTTTTCTCTCTGTGCCCTTAGTTGTCAGTCTCTCAGGACAGGGAAAAGAATCTTCTTGCCCCATGGGACCCCCTGCAGCTGCATCCCTTTCAGGGTCTATGGGTTCTGAACCAACTCTGATTATTCCCCTGGAACATTATAGCTCAGTCTGGCTGCATCACACTAGTAGCCACCCTCCCCTCCATGTTATGGTATGTGTGACTCTTTGCACGTTTATCACTTCCTGTTCCCTGCAGCAAGCACAGGCCTTCCGGGCAAAACAAAAACACTGACTAAAACACAACCCAAACATGGTAACAGCACAATATCTGTCATGATTACCTTTTATTGGACTCTTATCTACGCTGAGTAACCTGCCTGGGTTTACTCAGTCACTGGACTGCTGCCCGGTGCTATAAAGCTCTGAAACACTTCCAGGGAAAGTCCCGACTACTGCAGGTCTTCCCTCAGGTCTCCTGAATCAGAACAGTCTCTCCTAAACATGTCCTCACAGCACAATAGGAGGGGAGCGTATTTACAGTGCGGCATGTATAGTAAAATATTGGTAATTGTAATTACAGATATTTTACTATGTACTACACTAAACCTAACCCTCTTTTTGGGGTGCCTACCCCTAACCCCCCCCCCCCATCTAATGCCTAACCCCAACCCGCACCTAATGCCTAGCCCCCCCACACACACACACACCTAATACCTAGCCCTAACTTTTACACCTAATACAATCCCTAAACCCACCCCTTCTAATACCAAGCCCTCACCTCCCCACCCAATACCTACTTCCCCTCTTCTAATACCTAGCCCTCACCTACCCACCCAATACCTACTTCCCCCCTTCTAATACCTACCCTAACCCCCTCACCTAATGCCTAGCTCTAACCTTCACACCTAGTGCCTCACCGTAACCTCCCCACCTAATGCATAACCCATAGCCGAGTCACTATTTGCCCATCGGTGCCTAGGTGGGGTTACCTGTAAATTATGCAGTGTTGGTGAGGACAGGTTTAGAAGACACCGATTTAGATGCTCCAGTGGTGTTGATTTACCACCAGTACTAACATGAGGGTTCCAGAAAACGTGGACTTGATCCCCTATAGCTTCTCTGTTATCTGGTGGAAAATGTTTGCAACCATTGACTGGGGTCATATTGGGGTAGCTGTAAACCCACTAAACATTTGGTCATGTGACTGTAGTCAAGTGCAGCACCCACGCCAAGAATCTTTTATTCAAAGCCCAGATTTGATATACTAGATTGTAGTGTTCTCCATAATTTTTAGTACCTTTGTGCAGCCAAGGAGGTCCCATCACTGGCTCAGCCTCTAGGAAAGCAGCCCAGTTCTGTAAGGAGAGACCCCCCCCCCCCTCAATATCCCCAAACACACATACACCTCCTACCCAACTCCTTATGGGAGAGAGTAATGGTGTCTACATGTGTTATGTGACCTTCAGCAGATGGTCCCCAAATAGTGGGGCCACCAGGTGGGGACGGGCAAGGTGTTGTGAATTTTGGAAGAATCAAATTTTTTCTGGAGGGCCCAAAGTTTTTTTTAGCTATGCTCTTGGGTCTCTGGTAGAGGGAAAATCTGTCCAATGAGGACAACACACCCACCCCCAAAATCGCTCCTTAAAAGTTTTCCCACCTTCTCCACGCTATTCTGAGATTTAAGTAGCCCTGTATCAGAGAAATAAAATAATGAAGCTCATGGTGGGTAGATAACCTCTTCCCGAGTCTCCGGATGCTGCTCGTTGTCTTCGGGGTCCCTCCTGTTCCTCATACCCAGCCCCCTTACCTCCTGAGCTTTCCAGAAGTTCCTCTGAGCGGTGCCCAGTGATTCTGAACTGCACATGCACGAATTTCAAGCTGCACATGAAAGAAAGCACTCGTGAACGAGCCTGTGCAGCTGTGAATCGCTCCGCACCGCTCGAGGGAACCTCTGAAAGAAGTTCTCAGAGAATGGAGAATAGGAGAACATGAGCAACATTAGGAGACTCAGGAGGAGAAGGTCATCTAGCCCACCATGGCCTTCATTCAATTTTTAGTTCCCTAGATTCAGGTGTACTTTAAGACAGCCCAGTTCCATGGAAAACCTGAGAAGGGTTTCCAGGGTATATTTATACTTACCTGGGGCTTCCTCTGGCCCCATGATGTGCGTGAGCTCCCTCACCATCCTCTCCGGTCGCTCCATTGCCTTCTAATCCTCCCTGTTGACCCGGCCATGCTCTTCAGTGCAGGCGCGGCCCAGCCTACCCCGTCGCACTGTGTGTAGTACTGCACAAGTGCAGAATGCTCCAGGGCACGGGAGCACAGTGGGAGCACGCGCAGTCAAGCCATGCATGTCAAGGACTGGCCGCGACTGGCTAGATTACCGGAGGGGATTAGAAAACCATGAAGCGACTGGAGAGGATGGCGAGGGCGACAACGCACCCCATATGGCTGGAGGAAGCCCAAGGTAAGTATAAATATACCCTTTAGTCTCATCTCAGGTACACTTTAAGTTTGTTATAGATAACAAGTTCTTGATGTGGGTGTATTCATGCAACGAAAAGGCACAAACTCGAACTCACTAACCTTTCAGCAATCCAAGCTATGTTGTCATGACCCAGAGGAGGGGTTACAAATGTTTGCCACCTAATAGCAGACAGGTCTACTTCATTGGATCACACGGGTTCTGGTCTACAACCCTGACGTTCATGCAACAATCAGGGGCGTATCTGGGCAATATAGCGCCTATGGCAAACACTGGAATCGGGCCCTCCCAGCATAGGTAATGAGACGAGTATCCCCCCTTCCCGTATAAATAACCCCCTGCCCAGTATAGGTTGCTAGAGTTAACCTCCCCAAGTATAAGTAAACAGAGTTAGCTCCCTAGTATAGGTAGCGCCCAGTTTAGGATGCCCTCCCAGTATAGGTAGTGAGAGATGTCCTCCAGTATAAGAGCAGGTACAAATCCCCGAGAGGCTCAGTATGGCGGTGGAGCATGAGGGAGGAGGGGGCAGCTATGGTGCTGTGGCGCCCATGGCACGAGTCATGCCTGCACCACTCTAGATACGCCTCTGGCAACAATCAATGCATTCCCGTCATATCAGACCACCATCTAATGCCTGTGAGCAGCGTTACCAGTTTGCAGATCTTTCTTGAGGTCCTCAGCCACTTGCTTCTCATTGATGGCATCCAGGACAGCCAGAGTTAGCTCAGCCCCATAGTCATCCTTGTAGTAACTGCGGATCAGGTCCACAGCATCATCAGGGTCTGCTTTCTCTAGCCTTCCTCTGGGGATCTTGCTGTAGCCCTCCTTAATCGTCCAATCATTCAGCTTGTTGCGGAACTTCTTGAAGCTGCTGCCGGTCAATTCCTCCAGGGCGGTTATTAGGACATCTCTCACGGTTCTCGCCATCTCCTCTTACACTAGTCCAGCTGTGAAGGCTCCTGTTCTTCTGAAGAACTTCTTGTCAGTGAGGAAGGTTTCCCGCCCTACCACTCTACTATAAGCCCAAACTGAAAGTGAAACCAAATCCTTACATCTGGTGTTGGCTGGGATCCTGATGGGTTCCCTGGTATTGAATGGCTGCATGAGCAATCTCCTCTCTAGCAGGTTATGTTAGTTCTTCTTCCAGCAGCAGATTCATTTTCACAGGCGGTTATGTTGCACTGCACAAGCTCAGCCTAGTTGTTGCACAAGTTCAGCCTTGCAGGCTGCAGATACTCCTCCTCCACCCTCCAGGAAATAGTCTACTCTTCCTGGAATGCTAGTTTCTACTCAGAGTTGTTTATTATGCTGTACTTGACTTTGAGGCAGGGAACACACTTGTCTTTCAGTTTTCTGCGCGCGTTTTCCTGCATACTTTTTCTGCACACCAAGTGTGTTTCTATGCAGGAAAACACACGCGTTTTTTCACAGCAGCTGATGTAGTTGATAGAGAAAACTGACAAAATGTGCAGAATCAGGATGCAGAATGTCAGTTTTTTTTCTGCGCGCGAACAACATATTAAGTGTGTACTAGCCCATTGATTAACATGAGTTCTCAGTTTTTCTGTGCAGAAAACGCGCACGAAAACAGTCAAGTGTGTTCCCTGCCTGACACGTTTGTACTGTGCGTTATTTAAACAGTGTCATTGTGCAAGGGAGCTGTGGAGAGGCAAAATAACCAGGCCTGAACATAATCAGGCAGTGCTCAAACATAGCTGCATACACGTGAGATAGAAGTATTTTTGGGAAATGAACAATCAATGATCGATCTGCCAATAATTGTTATAAAATAGTTTAAGGCCTAGTGCACACCAAGCGGTTTTGGTAGCGGTTTCAAAAACGCTGCCGCTTCTGAAAACGCTTGGCTAATGTGTCTCAATAGGATGGTGCACACCGGCGGTTTGAGGTTTTTAGCAAACCGCAAACATGGCTCCTGCAGCATTTTTGCGGTTTGCAGATGTGTTTCTGCCTCAATGTAAAGTATAGGAAAAGCTCAAACCGCTCTGAACAACGCTATATCAGAGCGGTTTTCCAGGCGTTTTTGTTGCAGAAGTTGTTCAGTAACAGCTTTACTGTAACAATTTTTGAAATCTGCTACACAAAAACGCTCTAAAAAATGCTAGGCATGTTTAGAAAACCTCTCTAAACATGCCTAGAATTGCTCTGAAATCTGCTTCAAAAACCTCTAGCGCTTTGCAGATCTGCTAGAGGTTTTCGGTGTGCACTGGGCCTAGAACAGAACACTCAAGCAGCTTGAGGTGACCCAAAACTACTAGGAAATTAAAATATTACTAAAAATCTACTCTATAAAATAGTTTGCAAAAGACCTCTAAAGTTAGCGATAAAATATTATATTTGTCTCTCAATCTTTCAAATTCATCCCGGTGGATCTGGTCTGCCGATGATCATTCATTAAACAAAGGGTGTGTGAGATCTGTAGATAAAACAATCTGTTGTTCAAATCCTCCTAACAAATCTATGTAGCAGATTGATTCCTTGGTTTGCAAATTTTTATCTGTCGTGTGAACAGATATTTGAACAGATATTTAAAAAATTGTATGGTGTATGGCCACCTTAAAGGTGGGTCTTTAAGGTGGCCACACACCATACAATTTTTTAAATATCTGTTCAATTCAAGAATTGCAACCAATTTGTTTGACTGATTGTAACATTTCAAAAATTTGACCAATGTACCACACACATATGTTCAATTTTTCCTCAATTATGATATAAATCATTGGAAAATCTGAGAAAACTGCTTGGGTATATATATTAACCACTTGAGGACCACAGTCTTTCTACCCCTTAAGGACCAGAGCCTTTTTTTCCATTCAGACCACTGCAGCTTTCACGGTTTATTGCTCGGTCATACAACCTACCACCTAAATGAATTTTACCTCCTTTTCTTGTCACTAATACAGCTTTCTTTTGGTGCTATTTGATTGCTGCTGCAAGTTTTACTTTTTATTATATTCATCAAAAAAGACATGAATTTTGTCAAAAAAATTATTTTTTTTAACATTCTGTGATAAAATTTGTCAAATAAAGTAAAATTTCTGTATACATTTTTGTCCAAACTTATTGTGCTACATGTCTTTGATTAAAAAAAAAAACATTCAGTGTATATTTATTGGTTTGGGTAAAAGTTATAGCGTTTACAAACACTATACTGCATTGGCATTTTAGGGGCCCTAAACCGTGAGTAGTCTAGAAACCAAATGCCTCAAAATGACTGTTCAGGGGTATAAGCATCTGCAAATTTTGATGACAGGTGGTCTATGAGGGGGCGAATTTTGTGGAACCGGTCATAAGCAGGGTGGCCTCTTAGATGACAGGTTGTATCGGGCCTGATCTGATGGATAGGAGTGCTAGGCGGGTGACAGGAGGTGATTGATGGGTGTCTCAGAGGGTGATTAGAGGGGAAAATAGATGCAATCAATGCATTGGGGAGGTGATCGGAAGGGGGTCTGAGGGGGATCTGAGGGTTTGGCCGAGTGATCATGAGCCCACACGGGGCAAATTAGGGCCTGATCTGATGGGTAGGTGTGCTAGGGGGTGACAGGTGGTGACAGGAGGTGATTGATGAGTGTCTCAAGGTGTGATTAGAGAGGGGGAATAGATGCAAGCAATGCACTGGCAAGGTGATCAGGGCTTGGGTCTGAGGGCGCTCTGAGGGTGTGGGCGGGTGATTGGGTGCCCTAGGGGCAGATAGGGGCGATCTGATGGTGTGGGTGATCAGATTGCCCGCAAGGGGCAGGTTAGGGGCTGATTGATGGGTGGCAGTGACAGGGGGTGATTGACGGGTGATTGATGGGTGATTGACAGGTGATCAGGGGGATAGATGCATACAGTACACAGGGGGGGGGGGGGGGGTCTGGGGAGAATCTGAGGGGTGATCAGGAGTCCCCAGGGGGCAGTTTAGTTTAGGAAATAAAAAAAAATAGCGTTGACAGATAGTGACAGGGAGTGATTGATTGGTGATTAGGGGAGTGATTCAATTCAATTCACCTTATTGTCATTGTGTAACACAACGAAATTATTTTTCATGACAACCCCACGGTGCATATAGGGAACATAGTGATAGTAACAAGGAAGAGAAGAAATTATACAAGTATGCCAGGTATTACAGATGTTTAAACAATTTGTACACAGTGTTAATTATTTCAGAGAGGATTCAGAGTTCATCAAGTTTATGGCGGATGGGAAAAAGCTGTCTTTCAGTCTGTTTGTGTGTGTGCGGATTGATCTAAAACGTTTACCTGATGGAAGGAGCTCAAACAGGGCATTTCCAGGGTGAGTGTTGTCCTTGATAATGTTTTTGGCCCTTCTCACGCTGCGAGTATTATACAAAAGTTCCAGTGATGGTAGTTCAGTGCCAATAATGGCTTCTGCTGTTTTAACAACTCGCTGCAGGGCTTCTCTAGTAGCCTTCGTGTAGCTGTTGTACCAGGCCGTCATGCAATTGGTCAGAACGCTTTCTATAGTGCATCTGTAGAAATTAACCAGCAGCTTCTGTGGGAGGTTAGCGCTCCTTAGTTTCCTCAGAAAGTAGAGGCGTTGTTGTGCTTTGCCAGTTAGAGCTAAAGCATTGTCAGCCCAGGACAGGTTCTCTGCGATGGTGACTCCCAAACATTTGAAGCTGGAAACTCTCTCCACAGCCTCTGCATTGATCATTAGCGGTAGGTGAGTGGTCTTTTTGGTGGTCCTAAAGTCCAGAATAATTTCTTTGGTCTTCTTTGTATTTAATAACAGGTTGTTAATGTCGCACCATGCAGTCAGGTTCCTAACTTCTTCTCTGTATGCAACTTCCTCATTGTCTGATATAAGCCCAATGACAGTCATATCATCTGCAAACTTAACAATTATGTTTGAGGTATGGATAGGCTGGCAGTCATGGGTGAAAAGTGCATAGAGGAGAGGGCTTAATACACAGCCCTGTGGCACACCAGTGCTCAGGGTAAGGGTGGAGGATGTCTGTTTTCCTAGTCTGACAGTTTGAGGGCGATTAGTAAGGAAGTCCAATAACCAAGTACATATGGAGGGAGCTAGACCTAGTGCATGGAGTTTGTTGGTCAGCTGGCTAGGTACAATGGTGTTAAATGCTGAGCATCCTAACATAGGAGTTGGGCTTTTCCAGGTGTGAGAGGGCAGCATGGAGAGCTACACAGATGGCATCCTCAGTCGATCTATTTGTTCGGTAAGCAAACTGGTGTTGATCTAGATTTGCTGGGATGGAGGCCTTGATGTGTGTGGCTACCAGTCGTTCAAAGCACTTGGCGATGACATGGGTTAGAGCAACTGGACGATAATCATTAAGACAGGTTATCCTAGGATTTTTTGGGACTGGCACAATGGTTGTAGATTTAAGGCATGATGGAACTACACCCAAGAACAGAGAGAGTTTGAATATTTGTGTAAAAACTTTCGCTAGTTGACCAGCAGAGGCCTGGAGCACACGTCCTTGCACACCATCAGGACCTGCAGCTTTCCTGGTGTTGATATTTGTGAGTGCTTGCTGCACTTCATGTATGTGAAGGATTAAAGGCTGTGAGTCTGTAGTGGGCCCAAAGTTGACTGGAGGCCGATTGTTGTCTTTTTCAAATCTAGCAAAGAAGTTGTTAAGTTCCTCTGCTAGGCTGGGGATGTTATTGTCCAGTGTATATTGAGTGCTATTCTTATTTTTGTAGTCTGTGAATAGTTGAATGCTTTGCCACATCCTCTTTGGGTTTGAGTCATTTTCAAAGTTTTCCTCAATCCTTTCAATATAAGTCGACCCCTATACTTTTATGAAGTGAATCAGACCTAAATTTCTAGACTTATAGTCGAGTATATACAGTATTCATGAAAGTGCTGGGGAAATCGCTATATAAAGCGTATTTTCAAGCAATTTGCGATTTCCCTATACCTTCCATTGAAGCAAATCGCCCCAAAAATAGTACAGGCAGCGCTTTGGTGAGCGGATCGGAATCGAACCACTCAGATGTGAACACTCTCATAGGGAATCATTGCACAAGCCAGGGCCAGATTTACATCACAGGAGCCTATAGGCACAGATGTCCTGGCACCCTAGACTTTGCCCGCCATTAATTTACAAACATCCAACAAACCGCACCACAAGTGTGCCGGCTGTCCCAACTGTCACTTCTTGCTTACTTCCCTTGCCCATCATAGGTAGCTACATGTGCCCCTTAGTCTTAGGTAGCCAGAGCTATCCTCGGTATTAAGTAGGTAGAGGTACCCCCAACTTAAAAGAAATCTGGTCAGTGGAATGCTGAGACCCGGGTGAGTAGCCTCTAATTTACACTCTGCTCAGTACTCTGCATAGAGAAGGAGGGAGGGAGGCACTCTGGGAGGGAGAGTGAGCCGCCTTCCATCATCAGGCGCCTGTAGGCACGAGCCTACAGTGCCTTATGTCAAATCCAGCCCCGGCACAAGCGCTTTTAGGGCAATTTTGCAAATCGCCAGCGCTTAAAGGGAATTTAGAGATGAAGCACCCTTGTGTATTTTACCATATATATCAGTAAGAACATTAGAGAAAACACTTACCATACTCTCTGTTTCATCCTCACTGCTAAAAGTGTCTGTTATCAGCTGTGATAAGAATCCCGGACTGAGCATTCAGTCTGGCTTTACAGGGAATAATTATAGCTGAGTCATTATAGCAGAGCCACAAGGGGGCAGGCTTGGGCTTGAAAAGACACCAGAGAAGACAGACTCAGCTATAATCTTTCCATAGCAAAGCTAGACTGAGTGCTCAGTCGGGGATTCTTATCAGAGGTGATAACAGTCAGATTAAACAGAGAACAATGAAACAAAGAGCAGATTAGGTGTTAACTGTCATGTTCCCACTGATTTATAAGGTAAAATACAAGAGGGTGCTTCATCTCTGGTTCTCTTTAAAAAGGTGTGAACAAGCCCGGAGAGAGTACACGCTATGCTGGGAAATAATCCTGGGCATGTAGAATATTGAGACATTGTCCAGAATTTTGACATTCCTCACTATAAAATGATCCAATTTTACGGCAGTTCGATAACAACGACCAGATTTCCCAAACAATCGATAGCTTTTTTCTATTCGAGCAAGAAATCAGATTGGATTTCCCGTTTTTATTCGAGATAAGTTAATCGGGAGTGGTGGATTTTTCTGATCAATTTTTATGAAGATTAATTGGTGTGTAGTGGAAGATTTTCAATTTATTAATATATACACCAAAGCAATTTTCTTAGAGTAGGCAATCATTTTTTTTATCATAATTGGGGAAAAATTGAACATAGGTGTGTGGAACATTGGTCAGATTTTTGAATTGTTACAATCAGTCAGAAAAATGTATTGCAATTCTTGCTCTTGAATTGAACAGATATTTAAAAAATTGTATGGTATGTGGCCACCTTTAGGGGTGTACTCACTTTTGTTGCTAGAACTTTAGACATTAATGCGGTATAAAATCCTGACATAATATTCAATAAAAACATATGTTCCTACTTTTTATATGCCATACGGTTATCATATTTGCATTTGTGCACAAGTATTATTATTCATTTAGAAATGACAAGTTCCCAAAAGTACAGTTTTTTGCTTTGAGAGCTGCCTTTGCATTTTATTCATAACTGGTTTTATTCATCTTGTATTGAAGGCAGAAATGCTTTGAATGTCTTTCTGTGTCCACCAGCTTCTGCACAGTCAGAGAATGTGTCACATTCCTCACTTGATACAATTAATGTCTTGAGGACTGCAGGGCTAAACGCCCCTAGTGACCAGGCCATTTTTAGTAAAATTGGCCACTGCAGCTTTAAAGAAAACCTGAACTGAAAATTAAAAGTCAAAATAAGCATACACAAGTCATACTTTCCATCCATGTAGTCTACTCCTCAATGTCTTTCTCCTGTCCTGCGTCCTGTTTGTTCACTGTGATCAAGGGAATTTTCCCTCCTCCATTTTGAAAATGGCCATTACCCATAACAGCTTTCTGGTCAGCACACAGTTAAACTGTAACATCGCCCACTTGAGCCATAGGGAAACATGGACATTACCTGGCACATCCGTTTTCCTCTCAGCTATAACTGACAGCAACTGATATTTTACTGACAGCAACTGATATATTTCAGATCTGACAAAATGTTGTCAGAACTGGAAGGGATTATTGTCAGAAGAAAATGGTGAGCTTCTGAGAGGAACTGATGGCAAGGTAACTGTAATGTTCATTTGAAGTTACCTCATGTGTTTATTTTAAATATTTTTACTCAGTACAGGTTCTCTTTAAGGCTAAGCTGCAGGGCCGCACAACACAGCACACAAGTGATTCCCCCCCCCTTTTCTCCCCACCAACAGAGCTCTCTGTTGGTGGGCTCTGATCGCTCCCCCCATGTTTATTTTTTTTATAAGAAATATTATTGTTTGTGTTTTTTTTTTTAAACTGTTTCTTTAAGCTTCTTCCCTCCCTCCCTCCCCACAGCCAGCCAATTACGGCGATCGGCTGTCATAGGCTTCTGTCTATGAGAGCCTATTGCTCTCTTGTCCCCCAGGGGGACAGCCGTGTCACACAGCTGTCCCCAGTGCAGCGCTGCTGCTGATCGCAGCGCTGTACATGGAAATAGACAGCGATCACGCCGTCTAACAGTCTCCCGAGACAGTCTCCCCCCAAGCAGGAGATGTGCGCGCGATCTCCTGCATTAGCTGGCCCCAGGACTTTACGCCAATCAGCGTCAGGCAGTCCTGGGGCTGCCGCCGCGGCCACGCCCATCGGCGTGACGCGGTCAGAAAGAGGTTAAGTAAACATAAGATAACATTATCTCCACTTTCGGATGCATCCAGCTTTCTCTGCACTGAACTTTCAAGCCCTGTGTTTAACTAATTGAATGCTGTTCTAGTAAAAAAATAGATTAAAAAAAGGTGGTAGTTTATAATATGCTGTAAATAATTTTTAGAGAAAAGAAGAAATTCTGGGTTTCATTCCACTTTAACAGCTGTGTGTTGATAGGACAGAAAAGTACACTGTTATACAAGCTGTACACTGACTGCTTTACATTGTATCACAGTGTCATCTCTTCAGGTCGGGTGCCCACACAGCAGAAACGCTAGCGCTGCGTAAAATGCTGCGTTTTATGCACCAATGTTACTCAATGGGCCGCATTAAAAAAACGCATGGGTTTGCGTTTATAATTTGGCGTTTTTAAAATTGCTAGTTTAGTTGCAAATTATGCATGGATGCTTCAAAAACGCACATAATGAAAGTCAATGGAAACGCAATGTATTGCATTTTGCATGCGTTTTTTAGATGCGTTTCTTTTTTTAAATAAAGATTTCTGATGTATTTCCACTTCCTGTTGTCTTCCTAGTGTTTTGCATAAATGTAAATATAAAGACGCATATGTGTTTTATAAAGTAAATTCATATAAAGTAAAATATTTATACGTGAGAGGGGTACTGACTTTTGGGAGATAAGTATTTTTACTACATGAACACGTTAACCGCTTGAGAATTGTAGTAAAGGGCTTCGCGATTCCGTAAATCCCAGCTCTATCGCCCTGCCATACCGACATCAAAAACAAAGCTCTTTTTTTCCTGCCCCCCAAAAAAACCTCAAAACAAAACAATAATGCAGTTTTTTTTTTGTATAGGCTGAAAACTGACCAAAATATTTAAAACAAAGCAAATGCATGAACTGTGAAAGGTTCCAGCTCCCAAGGGGTTTTGTATATTGGTTCTAAGGTGGTTAGATTCCGATTCTAGATACAATTAGTAAATAATATAACCACTAGATGGCAGCCAATGTTTATTTTTGAGTTGTTTTCTTTCCTGTTTGGCAGAGATGATTAGAAGATTGTGGTGAGATTTTGATTTGCATGTCTTATGCTGGGTACACACCATACAATTTTCTGTTAGATTCTTCTGTTAGCTTTACCTACAACATGGAAAAAGGCTATCTGGCAGGTAAATCTAAGAGAAAATCTAACAGAAAATTGTATGGTGTGTACCTAGCATAATGCTGGGTACACATGATGATTTTTTCGGTCGATTTTCTGTTCAACCGATTTTCAATTCGATTTTCCAGTCGATTTCCCACTCCATTCTCTTATCTTGTCTTATTAATTTCCATTCACTTCTATGAGAAATCGACCAGAAAAATGATCAAAAACAATGTTGGACATGACGGAAAATATCTATCGAACCATCTACCTAACACAAAATTGTATGGTGTGTACCTGGCATAAAGCAAGCCTGAGGCTTTCCTTTAGAGAAAAACATTTCTTTATTACAGCTGATACAAATTCTGAAATAAACCTGCAGTGTGTCTACTTCCTGCTTTTTAATGGAGCAGACATACTGTTCAAGTGAACCTAAACTGATGAATAAAAAAAATAAAAAAGAGTTTAAATTATCTGGGGCTTCTACCAACCACCGCCTGCAGACATCCTGTACCCATGCCATCACTCACCGATCCTCCGGTTCCTAGCAGCGACCTAATTTCATTGTGATGTGTAGCCCCGGTCCACGCCCCCTGATCGCTGATCACATGCGCATTACCAAAAACTTTCTATTGTGTTTGCGCAGAACACTCCCAGAGACAGGAGCGGGATTGAGGGCACGGCAATTGCCGGCCGAAAGAGGGTCGCTGCATAGAATCCCAGGTAAGTTAAAGAGGAACTCCAGTGAACATTTTACTGTTGGCAGGTGATGTAGCTGCTGCATGGTTTTTGGCAGTTAGAAACAGCTGTAACAGCTATTTCCCACAATGCAACAAGGTTCACAGACAGGAAACTGCCACAAAAAGTCGAACTTTTCTTGTGGAAGGGGTTTCTTGTGGGAGGGGTTTCACCACAATATCAGCCATACAGCGCCCCCTGGTGGTCTGTTTGTGAAAAGGAATAGCTTTCTCATGTAAAAGGGGGTATCAGCTACTGATTGGGATAAAGTTCAATATTTGGTCGGAGTTTCTCTTTAAAAGCTGGGTGCACACTTGTCAGTGCAAGAAAGGTCAAGTTTTCTGCCTTGTGTGTTTGCGTTTTTTAGCATTTCATGTTTGTAATGCGTTTAAGTGCGTTTTCTGTGCGTTCGCGTTTTTTAGCATTTTGCGTGCGTTTTAATGCATTTGCGGTTCGCATATACAAAATACATATGCCTTTTGCATGTGTTTTTCTATTGCGTCTTATGCTAATCACTAGGAAGACAACAGGAAGTGGAAATACATCAGAAAACATAGGTTTTAAAAAAAAACGCACATAAAAACGCATACAAAATACATTACATTGCGGCACCATTGACTCTTATTATGTGCATTTTTGATGTGTTACTGAAATATATGCATTACATAGTTAAATAGTTATTTCGGTTAAAAAAGGACATACGTCCATCAAGTTCAACCAGAGAACAAAGTACAACTCCAGCCTGCTCCCTCACATATCCCTGTTGATCCAGAGGAAGGTGAAACCCCCCCCCCCACAAGGCATGGTCCAATTAGCCCCAAAAGGGAAAAATTCCTTCCCGACTCCAGATGGCACGCAGATAAAATCCCTGGATCAACATCATTAGGCATAACCTAGTAATTGTAGCCATGGATGTCTTTCAACGCAAGGAGAGCATCTAAGCCCCCTTTAAATGCAGGTATAGAGTTTGCCATAACGACTTCCTGTGGCAATGCATTCCACATCTTAATCACTCTTACTGTAAAGAACCCTTTCCTAAATAAATGGCTAAACCGTTTTTCCTCCATGCGCAGATCGTGTCCTCTAGTCCTTTGAGAAGGCCTAGGGACAAAAAGCTCATCCGCCAAGCTATTATATTGCCCTCTGATGTATTTATACATGTTAATTAGATCTCCTCTAAGGCGTCTTTTCTCTAGACTAAATAAACCCAGTTTATCTAACCTTTCTTGGTAAGCGAGACCTTCCATCCCACGCATCAATTTTGTTGCTCGTCTCTGCACCTGCTCTAAAACTGCAATATCCTTCCTGTAATGTGGTGCCCAGAACTGAATTCCATATTCCAGATGTGGCCTTACTAGAGAGTTAAACAGAGGCAACCAGCGTTTTTAAAAAACGCATATTACAAAACGCATACCCATGCGATTTTTTATGTGGTCCATTGAGTAATATTATATGCATAAAGGCAACACTCGCGTATCTGCCTAACGTGTTCCCAACCAAACTTTTTTTATTCATCCTGTGTTTATTAATTAGCTGCACTGCCACGGAAGCGGAGATTCCTGAGCTGACACAGCTGAAGAGATCAAATTACACATGTGATTAGCCACCGATGAGGGGGAATCAGTCAGGCTGAACTCTCTAAATACACACAGGGTGCATTTCTCTATGTTTTCCTTCTGTCCTGTGGAAAAGATCAGGTCCACTGTAAACAATACCAGTTGCCTGGCAGTCCTGCTGATCTATTTGGCTGCAGTAGTGTCTAAATAACACCAGAAACAAGCATGCAGCTAATCTTGTCAGATCGGACTATAATGTCAGTGACACCTGATCTGCTGCATGTTTGTGTCTATGGCTAAAAGTATTGGAGGCAGAGGATCAATAAGTTAGCCAGGCAACTGGTATTGTTTAAAAGGAAATACATATGGCAGCCTTCATAGTCTCAATTCAGTTGTCCTTTAAATTTCCTCTGTGTACTTCAGGTCCCCTCCAGTGTTCCGCTGCCAGCCTGATTATAGTCTGTCATTTGGCTTGGTCAACGCACTGTGGTAAAAACGCTGCTCTGCCCGCAAACCTTGATTGCATTCTGCGCATGGGCAGTTCATAAAGACTTGTAACTGCGCATGCGCAGGATGCTCCCAGCTGCGGGAGCGTGTGATCACAGAGGCGTGCGGCTGGGACAGAACATGCACTATTGTAGGCGACACAACCGGGTTGTGGACTTTAATTTGGGGTGACAGTGGAACAATGGACTCTAAAAGGGGCCCATACACCTAGCAATTTTCCTGCCGATATACAGCAGATTCGATCACTGTGATCGAATTTGCTGTGAAATCGTTGCGCAAACGCTGACAGAACGATCAATTTCCGTCCAAAATCAATCGTTCCCGTCGATTCCCGTTGATCCGTCCGTGTTGAAGATTTCGCTCGATCGCCGGCGGGTTGGGAGTGCGTCGATAGCGGTGTTCGAATGCCCGACGACCGACGGTAGCGGCAATACATTACCTGCTCCGGCCGGCGCGAGTCCCCCTCGGTCCCCGCAGCTTCTTCTCCGCGCTGGGTTCCGGACCGGCTGCAGCTTCATTGAACTTCCTGTCCCGGCAGGAAGCTTAAACAGTAGAGCGCCCTCTACTGTTTAAGCTTCCCCGCACAGGCAGTTCAATGAAGCTGCAGCCGATCCGGAACCCAGCGCGGAGAAGAAGCCGCAGGGACAGAGGGGGACTCGCGCCGGCCTAACCCTAAGACCCCGCTGGTAGTGCCAAAACCTAAGGACCCCCTGGTAGTGCCTAGCCCTTAGCCCCCCTTGGTGCACCTAACCCTAAGTACCCCGCTGGTGGTGCATAAACCTAATACCCCCCTGGTGGTGCTTAACCCTAACACCCCTACTGGTGGTACCTAACCCTAATACACCCCTGGTGGTGCCTAACCCTGAAGCCCCCTTTCCTGATGCCCATTCAGACGTAGAAACAATAACATATTTGATAATGTAAAATTTGTACATACAGTGCAAACCAAATAATAATATGACAAAACTATAACTTTGAAAGTTTCAAAACCATAACATATTTCAAAAACTATAATGTTCTGAAAAAAAAACAATATTTATTGGGAGTCCATTTTTCTGCTTTGGGTGCCATATTTACGATGTTTGCATTAGAGCCTATGGCGCCGCCAATATTGTCCACTAGCCACCGGGTCCTTTTTTCCTGCTACCGTCAGGACAGGGCGGCCCACAAGCACATCATTGAGCACAATCCACGTGACTTCCTGCAGCACAGACTTCTTCTGCTACAGGCAGCAGTTTTCTGAAAGAGTTCAGTCTGAGCCACGCCCTCTTGCAACTAAGCAGCAAAATTAAATCTATCCTTATAATTGTTCAAAATTTTGCAGATGTCTCCTGTTTAAAAGTCTAGCACATGTAATATGTTTAAATATTTTTCGACAATTAGATTGTGTGGAATTGAGAAACCAGGCCAAGAAGATGCAATGGAGAACAATAAAGAAAGTTTGTGGACAGAGGGACAGCTGGTCAGAGCGGTGGACACAGGAGGAGGTGAGGACTGTACAGGGTGTGATGTGACAGCTGCTTCTATCTATCCAGCATGCCACCACCCTCAGCTGTTCCCGGACAGTCAGAAATAAACTGGATGTGGGTGGAGGGGGCTGGGAACTTTTATCACTACTGGGCAATCTGGACTGGTGGTACAAGTCAGCTGCTGGGCGATCTTTCCTCCTGCTCAGAGTCTATCTCGCCTGGTCGGTGTCTGTCTCTACTGGTCAGTAGCCAACTCTCCCAGTAATTGTCTGTCTCTTCTGGTCAGTGTCTGTCTCTTCTGGTCAGTAGCCATCTCTCCCAGTAAGTGTCTGTCTCTCTTCTAGTAAGTGCCTGTCTCTTATTCTCAGTGTCTATCTCTTCAGTTCAGTAGCCATCTCTTCTGGTCAGTGTCTGTCTCTTCCAGTCAGTGTCTATCTCTCCTCATCAGTGTCTGTCTCTTCTACTCAGTGTCTGTCTTTACTGCTCAGTAGCCATCTCTTCTGGCCAGTGTCTGTCTCTTCTGCTCAGTGTCTGTCTCTTCCAGTCAGTGTCTATCTCTCCTCGTCGGTGTCTGTCTCTTCTACTCAGTGTCTGTCTTTACTGCTCAGTAGCCATCTCTTCTGGCCAGTGTCTGTCTCTTCTGCTCAGTGTCTGTCTCTTCCAGTCAGTGTCTATCTCTCCTCGTCAGTGTCTGTCTCTCCTGCTCAGTGTCTGTCTCTTCCAGTCAGTGTCTATCTCTCCTCGTCAGTGTCTGTCTCTTCTGCTCAGTGTATGTCTCTACTGCTCAGTAGCCATCTCTTCTGGCCAGTGTCTGTCTCTTCTGCTCAGTGTCTGTCTCTACTGCTCAGTAGCCATCTCTTCTGGCCAGTGTCTGTCTCTTCTGCTCAGTGTCTGTCTCTACTGCTCAGTAGCCATCTCTTCTGGCCAGTGTCTGTCTTTTATGCTCAGTGTCTGTCTCTTATGCTCAGTAGCCATCTCTCCTAGTCTGCCTCTACTGGTTAGTACCCATCTATTTTAGTTAGTGTCTGTCTCTCTTGGTCAATGTCTGTCTATCAAGTTCACTGTCTGTCTCATCCGGTCTGTGTCTAGCTCATCTTATTAGTGCTTGTCTTACTTGATGGCCCATACACACGGGCTACAACTGTCGCCACAAACACGTGGCACGCGCATGTTGCGGCGACAGGTCCTCCTTGTGTATGAGGCGCGCGCCACAAACTGTCGCTACTCAGAGCTGTCGCCAGGCGATTGACTTGGCCAATCGCCGGCAACAGCTGTCGCAGCAACCGTCGCTAGTCCGCCACGCGTACTGCGTGAGTATGTGCGGACTAGCAACAGCTACCCACAGCTAGAAGGGAGCTTCCGGCGGGGGGACGAAACTTTCGGCGACAGCTTCCACCGCATCTCTGCCTGTTGGGCAGAAACGTGTAGACAGCTGTCGCTCAGGCGGAGCTGTCGCCGAGCTGTTGCGCACACGTCTCCTGTGTGCTAGCAACAGCAACAACGGTACCCCGTGTGTATGAGCCTTAAAAAAAAAAAAAAACACACATTTATATCGTGCTTTTCTCCTGGCGGACTCAAAGCACCAGAGTTGCAGCCACAAGGATGCGCTCTACAGGCAGTAGCAGTGTTAGGGAGACTTGCCTAAGGTCTCCTACTGAATAGGTGATGGCTTACTGAACAGGCAGAACCGAGATTCGAACCCTGGTTTCCTGTGTCAGAGGCAGAGCCCTTAACCATTACACCATCCAGCCACTGTGGGCCCGTACGCATAGGTTGCCTATCCCTTGGACAACATCGCTGAGCTGATGCTGTACAGACGCTGAGTCAGTTATACAGTGATGATGTGTACTATTACAATACAGGCAGATGGAGGGATGATGGGGAAGCTCAGCCGTGATGTCGCCCAGCAGGCGAGACAAGCTGTGGCACAAAGGTATCAGTTGTCTCTTGGCCAAGCTGATCCACCTCGGGTATCATTTGCAGGACTACAGTTGTGGCCTACTGTACACAGGCTTGATTATCTGCTTCAAACAGCGTGTGTATAGGACTTTAGTGAACGATTGCCTCATTTGATTAGTGTCTGTCTACTGGTTCGATTAAGGGTGCCCATACATTACTCCAATTTCGGCATAGATATCTGCCCGATTTAATCATAAGGATGGAATTGGACAGATGCAACAACATGGTCTCCCGATCAATCATTTTGAACTATTTCTGGTCAAAATTGGTCGAGAGGATCAATCAGGCATGTTAGAAAATCGTGGTCGCAATGGCTTGATTGTAAATCTCTATTGTAAATCTGTCTGTAGTGTGTGTGGGCAGGCAATAGATCCCTCTCTGTTTAGAAATGATTGGAGAGAGATCTATCTGAAGGTCAATCTTGTGGGAGAGGGAGAGGTGTACGGTTACCTTTACTCTCCAATGGCTGGTGTCTCTCTCGTCTGTTCAGTGTCTCTCTCGTCTGTTCAGTGTCTCTCCCTCCTGGTCAATGTCTACATTTCCCAGCAAGCATGTGCCTCACCTGTTCATTGTAAGCCACTTCTCATGATTGATTGTCTCTCATGGTTCATCTGTTTCTCTCCTCATTAGTGTGATGGGTCTAATCCGATCTTTGAATGTATCTCTTAATGACTATCTCAATCTCTGTTGAGTGTCTCTCATGATTACTGTGTTCCTTTTAGCCCTTGTGTTCCTCTCCTGCTTGGGGATTTTGTTCTGCTTATCCATATATATATGTCTCTTGACCAATAAATGTCTCTCCTGGTCCATGTGTTCCTCTCCTAGTCAGTGACTGACTCTCCTGGTCCATGCGTTCCTCTCCTAGTCTCTGACTGACTCTCTTGGTCCATGTGTTCCTCTCCTAGTCAGTGACTGACTCTCCTGGTCCATGTATTCCTCTCCTAGTCAGTGACTGACTCTCCTGGTCCATGTATTCCTCTCCTAGTCAGTGACTGACTCTCCTGGTCCATGTATTCCTCTCCTAGTCAGTGTCAGTGACTGACTCTCCTGGTCCATGTGTTCCTCTCCTAGTCAGTGACTGACTCTCCTGGTCCATGTATTCCTCTCCTAGTCAGTGACTGACTCTCCTGGTCCATGTATTCCTCTCCTAGTCAGTGACTGACTCTCCTGGCCCATGTGTTCCTCTCCTAGTCTCTGACTGACTCTCTTGGTCCATGTGTTCCTCTCCTAGTCAGTGACTGACTCTCCTGGTCCATGTATTCCTCTCCTAGTCAGTGACTGACTCTCCTGGTCCATGTATTCCTCTCCTAGTCAGTGTCAGTGACTGACTCTCCTGGTCCATGTGTTCCTCTCCTAGTCAGTGACTGACTCTCCTGGTCCATGTATTCCTCTCCTAGTCAGTGACTGACTCTCCTGGTCCATGTTACATAGTTACTTTGGTTGAAAAAAGACATACGTCCATCGAGTTCAACCAGTACAAAGTACAACTCCAGCCTGCTCCCTCACATATCCCTGTTGATCCAGAGGAAGGCGAAAAAACCCTTACAAGGTAAAAATTCCTTCCCGACTCCAGATGGCAATCAGATAAAATCCCTGGATCAACATCATTGGCATTACCTAGTAATTGTAGCCATGGATGTCATTCAACGCAAGGAAAGCATCTAAGCCCCCTTTAAATGCAGGTATAGAGTTTGCCATAACGACTTCCTGTGGCAATGCATTCCACATCTTAATCACTCTTACTGTAAAGAACCCTTTCCTAAATAAATGGCTAAAACGTTTTTCCTCCATGCGCAGATCATGTCCTCTAGTCCTTTGAGAAGGCCTAGGGACAAAAAGCTCATCCGCTAAGCTATTATATTGCCCTCTGATGTATTTATACATGTTAATTAGATCTCCTCTAAGGCGTCTTTTCTCTAGACTAAATAAACCCAGTTTATCTAACCTTTCTTGGTAAGTGAGACCTTCCATCCCACGTATCAATTTTGTTGCTCGTCTCTGCACCTGCTCTAAAACTGCAATATCTTTTTTGTAATGTGGTGCCCAGAACTGAATTCCATATTCCAGATGTGGCCTTACTAGAGAGTTAAACAGGGGCAATATTATGCTAGCATCTCGAGTTTTTATTTCCCTTTTAATGCATCCCAAAATTTTGTTAGCTTTAGCTGCAGCGGCTTGGCATTGAGTACGATTATTTAACTTGTTGTCGATGAGTACTCCTAAGTCCTTCTCCAAGTTTGATGTTCCCAACTGTATCCCATTTATTTTGTATGGTGTTAGACCATTGGTACGACCAAAATGCATGACTTTACATTTGTCAACATTGAATTTCATCTGCCATGTATGTGCCCATATAGCCATCCTATCCAGATCCTGTTGCAATATAACACTATCTTCCTTAGAGTTGATAATTCTGCACAATTTTGTATCATCTGCAAAAATAGCAACATTGCTCACTACTGTATCCACTAGGTCATTAATAAATAAATTGAAGAGCACTGGACCCAGTACAGACCCCTGTGGGACCCCACTGCTAACAGTCTCCCATTTTGAGTATGATCCATTGACCACAACTCTTTGTTTTCTGTCCATTAGCCAGTTCCCTATCCAAGCACACAGACTCTTCCCCAGTCCTTGCATCCTCATCTTTTGCACCAGACTTCTGTGGGGAACAGTGTCGAAGGCCTTAGCAAAGTCTAAGTATATCACATCTACAGCATTCCCAATATCCATATTAGCATTCACTACCTCATAAAAGCTGAGCATGTTAGTCAAACAGGACCTGTCTTTAGTAAACCCATGTTGATGCTGAGAAATAAGATTATTTTCTACTATGAAGTCATGTATAGTATCTCTTAGTAACCCCTCAAATAGTTTGCATACAACTGATGTTAAGCTTACAGGTCTATAATTTCCTGGATCTGATTTTTTGCCCTTCTTAAATAATGGGAAAACGTGGGCTGTACGCCAATCCACTGGGACTCTGCCAGTTGCAAGAGAGTCACAAAAGATAAGATAAAGGGGTTTATCTATAACTGAACTTAATTCCCTTAGGACCCGAGGATGCATGCCATCCGGGCCAGGTGCCTTGTCTATTTTTAATTTATTTAGTCTTGCCTTTACTTCTTCCTGCGTTAAGTATTTAATATTACAGTTAGAAGATTGAGACTCTTCCGCCTCTGTAATTTGCAACAGTGCTGTTTCCTTTGTAAAGACAGAAGCAAAGAAAGCATTTAATAACT
Organism: Hyperolius riggenbachi; assembly: GCF_040937935.1. NCBI lineage: Eukaryota > Metazoa > Chordata > Amphibia > Anura > Hyperoliidae > Hyperolius > Hyperolius riggenbachi. Next base: position 26,790,262 of record NC_090652.1, read on the forward strand.
CTGCCTTACCTTGGTCATCCACCATTGAGTTTCCACCTTCATCCTTTAGGAGTCCTATACAGTCAACCTTTCTTTTTTTAGAGTTGATGTACTTGTAAAACTTTTTTGGGTTAGATTTGATATCCCTAGCGATTTGATTTTCAGCTTCGATCTTTGCCAGCCTAATTTCTTTTTTACAATTTTTATTGCACTCCTTGTAATTGCTGAGTGCAGCCTCGGACCCCTCCTGTTTTAGGACCTTATAGGCATTCTTTTTCCTCTTCATTTTATCTCTAACCTTTCTATTCATCCATAGAGGCCTTTTTTTATTCCTAGACATTTTGTTTCCATATGGGATATACATACTACAATATTGATTGAGAATACGTTTAAAAGCTTGCCATTTCCCTTCAGTGTCGTCCCCTTGTAGTACATTATCCCAGTTCACCAAACTTAGTGCCTGCCTAATTTGATTGAACTTTGCTTTTCTAAAATTCATAGTTTTATTCCTCTCCTAGTCAGTGACTGACTCTCCTGGTCCATGTGTTCCTCTCCTAGTCAGTGACTGACTCTCCTGGTCCATGTGTTCCTCTCCTAGTCAGTGACTGACTCTCCTAGTCCATGTATTCCTCTCCTAGTCAGTGACTGACTCTCCTGGTCCATGTGTTCCTCTCCTAGTCTCTGACGGACTCTCCTGGTCCATGTGTTCCTCTACTAGTCTCTGCCTGACTCTCCTGGTCCAAGTGTTCCTCTCCTAGTCTCTGACTGACTCTCCTGGTCCATGTGTTCCTCTCCTAGTGAGTGACTGACTCTCCTGGTCCATGTATTCCTCTCCTAGTCAGTGACTGACTCTCCTGGTCCATGTGTGCCTCTCCTAGTCAGTGACTGACTCTCCTGGTCCATGTGTTCCTCTCCTAGTCAGTGACTGACTCTCCTGGTCCATGTATTCCTCTCCTAGTCAGTGACTGACTCTCCTTGTCCATGTATTCCTCTCCTAGTCAGTGACTGACTTTCCTGGTCCATGTGTTCCTCTCCTAGTCAGTGACTGACTCTTCTGGTCCATATGTTCCTCTCCTAGTCAGTGACTGACTCTCCTGGTCCATGTGTTCCTCTCCTAGTCAGTGACTGACTCTCCTGGTCCATGTATTCCTCTCCTAGTTAGTGACTGACTCGCCTGGTCCATGTATTCCTCTCCTAGTCAGTGAATGACTCTCCTGGTCCATGTGTTCCTCTCCTAGTCTCTGCCTGACTCTCCTGGTCCATGTATTCCTCTCCTAGTGAGTGACTGACTCTCCTGGTCCATGTATTCCTCTCCTAGTCCGTGACTGACTCTCCTGGTCCATGTGTTACTCTCCTAGTCAGTGCCTGACTCTCCCGGTCCATGTGTTCCTCTCCTAGTCTCTGACGGACTCTCCTGGTCCATGTGTTCCTCTCCTAGTCAGTGACTGACTCTCCTGGTCCATGTGTTCCTCGCCTAGTCAGTGACTGACTCTTCTGGTCCATGTATTCCTCTCCTAGTCAGTGACTGACTCTCCTGGTCCATGTGGTCCTCTCCTAATCAGTGACTGACTCTCCCGGTCCATGTGTTCCTCTCCTAGTCTCTGTCTGACTCTCCTGGTCCATGTATTTTTCTCCTGGTCAGTGACTGATTCTCCTGGTCCATGTGTTCCTCTCCTAGTCAGTGACTGACTCTCCTGGTCCATGTGTACCTCTCCTAGTCATTGACTGACTCTCCTGGTCCATGTGTTCCTCTCCTAGTCAGTGACTGACTCTCCTGGTCCATGTATTCCTCTCCTAGTCTCTGCCTGACTCTCCTGGTCCATGTATTCCTCTCCTAGTCGTTGAATGACTCTCCTGGTCCATGTATTCCTCTCTTAGTCAGTGACTGACTCTCCTGGTCCATGTGTTCCTCTCCTAGTCTCTGACAGACTCTCCTGGTCCATGTATTCCTCTCCTAGTCGTTGAATGACTCTCCTAGTCCATGTGTTCCTCTCCTAGTCTCTGACAGACTCTCCTGGTCCATGTATTCCTCTCCTAGTCAGTGACTAACTCTCCTGGTCCATGTATTCCTCTCCTAGTCAGTGACTGACTCTCCTGGTCCATGTATTCCTCTCCTAGTCAGTGACTGACTCTCCTGGTCCATGTATTCCTCTCCTAGTCAGTGTCAGTGACTGACTCTCCTGGTCCATGTGTTCCTCTCCTAGTCAGTGACTGACTCTCCTGGTCCATGTATTCCTCTCCTAGTCAGTGACTGACTCTCCTGGTCCATGTATTCCTCTCCTAGTCAGTGACTGACTCTCCTGGCCCATGTGTTCCTCTCCTAGTCTCTGACTGACTCTCTTGGTCCATGTGTTCCTCTCCTAGTCAGTGACTGACTCTCCTGGTCCATGTATTCCTCTCCTAGTCAGTGACTGACTCTCCTGGTCCATGTATTCCTCTCCTAGTCAGTGTCAGTGACTGACTCTCCTGGTCCATGTGTTCCTCTCCTAGTCAGTGACTGACTCTCCTGGTCCATGTATTCCTCTCCTAGTCAGTGACTGACTCTCCTGGTCCATGTATTCCTCTCCTAGTCAGTGACTGACTCTCCTGGTCCATGTGTTCCTCTCCTAGTCAGTGACTGACTCTCCTGGTCCATGTGTTCCTCTCCTAGTCAGTGACTGACTCTCCTAGTCCATGTATTCCTCTCCTAGTCAGTGACTGACTCTCCTGGTCCATGTGTTCCTCTCCTAGTCTCTGACGGACTCTCCTGGTCCATGTGTTCCTCTACTAGTCTCTGCCTGACTCTCCTGGTCCAAGTGTTCCTCTCCTAGTCTCTGACTGACTCTCCTGGTCCATGTGTTCCTCTCCTAGTGAGTGACTGACTCTCCTGGTCCATGTATTCCTCTCCTAGTCAGTGACTGACTCTCCTGGTCCATGTGTGCCTCTCCTAGTCAGTGACTGACTCTCCTGGTCCATGTGTTCCTCTCCTAGTCAGTGACTGACTCTCCTGGTCCATGTATTCCTCTCCTAGTCAGTGACTGACTCTCCTTGTCCATGTATTCCTCTCCTAGTCAGTGACTGACTTTCCTGGTCCATGTGTTCCTCTCCTAGTCAGTGACTGACTCTTCTGGTCCATATGTTCCTCTCCTAGTCAGTGACTGACTCTCCTGGTCCATGTGTTCCTCTCCTAGTCAGTGACTGACTCTCCTGGTCCATGTATTCCTCTCCTAGTTAGTGACTGACTCGCCTGGTCCATGTATTCCTCTCCTAGTCAGTGAATGACTCTCCTGGTCCATGTGTTCCTCTCCTAGTCTCTGCCTGACTCTCCTGGTCCATGTATTCCTCTCCTAGTGAGTGACTGACTCTCCTGGTCCATGTATTCCTCTCCTAGTCCGTGACTGACTCTCCTGGTCCATGTGTTACTCTCCTAGTCAGTGCCTGACTCTCCCGGTCCATGTGTTCCTCTCCTAGTCTCTGACGGACTCTCCTGGTCCATGTGTTCCTCTCCTAGTCAGTGACTGACTCTCCTGGTCCATGTGTTCCTCGCCTAGTCAGTGACTGACTCTTCTGGTCCATGTATTCCTCTCCTAGTCAGTGACTGACTCTCCTGGTCCATGTGGTCCTCTCCTAATCAGTGACTGACTCTCCCGGTCCATGTGTTCCTCTCCTAGTCTCTGTCTGACTCTCCTGGTCCATGTATTTTTCTCCTGGTCAGTGACTGATTCTCCTGGTCCATGTGTTCCTCTCCTAGTCAGTGACTGACTCTCCTGGTCCATGTGTACCTCTCCTAGTCATTGACTGACTCTCCTGGTCCATGTGTTCCTCTCCTAGTCAGTGACTGACTCTCCTGGTCCATGTATTCCTCTCCTAGTCTCTGCCTGACTCTCCTGGTCCATGTATTCCTCTCCTAGTCGTTGAATGACTCTCCTGGTCCATGTATTCCTCTCTTAGTCAGTGACTGACTCTCCTGGTCCATGTGTTCCTCTCCTAGTCTCTGACAGACTCTCCTGGTCCATGTATTCCTCTCCTAGTCGTTGAATGACTCTCCTAGTCCATGTGTTCCTCTCCTAGTCTCTGACAGACTCTCCTGGTCCATGTATTCCTCTCCTAGTCAGTGACTAACTCTCCTGGTCCATGTGTTCCTCTCCTAGTCAGTGACTGACTCTCCTGGTCCATGTGTTCCTCTCCTAGTCTCTGACAGACTCTCCTGGTCCATGTATTCCTCTCCAAGTCGTTGAATGACTCTCCTGGTCCATGTGTTCCTCTCCTAGTCAGTGACGGACTCTCCTGGTCCATGTGTTCCTCTCCTAGTCAGTGACTGACTCCCCTGGTCCATGTGTTCCTCTCCTAGTCAGTGACTGACTCTCCTGGTCCAAGTGTTCCTCTCCTAGTCTCTGACTGACTCTCCTGGTCCATGTATTCCTCTCCTAGTCAGTGACTGACTCTCCTGGTCCATGTGTTTCTCTCCTAGTCAGTGACTGACTCTCCTGGTCCATGTGTTCCTCTCCTAGTCTGTGACTGACTCTCCTGGTCCATGTGTTCCTCTCCTAGTCAGTGACTGACTCTGCTGGTCCATGTGTTCCTCTCTTAGTCAGTGACGGACTCTCCTGGTCCATGTATTCCTCTCCTAGTCAGTGACTGACTCTCCTGGTCCATCTTTTTCTCTCCTAGTCAGTGACTGATTCTCCTGGTCCATGTGTTCCTCTCCTAGTCAGTGAGTGACTCTCCTGGTCCATGTGTTCCTCTCCTAGTCAGTGACTGACTCCCCTGGTCCATGTGTTCCTCTCCTAGTCAGTGACGGACTCTCCTGGTCCATCTTTTTCTCTCCTAGTCAGTGACTGATTTTCCTGGTCCTTGTGTCCCTGTCCTAGTCAGTGACTGACTCTCCTGGTCCATCTTTTTCTCTCCTAGCCAGTGACTGATTTTCCTGGTCCTTGTGTCCCTGTCCTAGTCAGTGACTGACTCTCCTGGTCCATGTGTTCCTCTCCTAGTCAGTGACTGACTCTCCTGGTCCATGTGTTCCTCTCCTAGTCAGTGACTGACTCTCCTGGTCCATGTGTTCCTCTCCTAGTCAGTGAGTGACTCTCCTGGTCCATGTGTTCCTCTCCTAGTCAGTGACTGACTCTCCTGGTCCATGTGTTCCTCTCCTAGTCAGTGACTGACTCTCCTGGTCCATGTGTTCCTCTCCTAGTCAGTGAGTGACTATCCTGGTCCATGTATTCCTCTCCTAGTCTCTGCCTGACTCTCCTGGTCCATGTCTTCCTCTCCTGGTCAGTGATTATCATTTCTGGTAAACGACTGATTCTTCTGGTCATTGTATTTCCTGGTCCATTAGTGTCTCCATAGATCCATGTGTTTTCCCTCCATTCTCACTAGCAATGTGTTCTTTCTGAATGGGTTAACGTATTTATGTTTTCCCCTTGTCCCATAAGCCAGACTATGTCCTCATTCATCTCATCTGTGTATTTCCTTCTCTCTGCAGAGTGTTAGTTCCCCGACTCCTTTGACCACCACCAGACCATCTGCAGGTAAGTCGCCATGTTCAGATGAATTATTAGAAAGTACACAAAAGACCACCCAATGCCTACAAAGCAATGCCAAAGAGGCTTTCATGTATTCAGTGCTGCAATCTGAAATGAGCTCAGGTGGCCTTCACAAATGTCTTTAGTTTGGTTAGAAGATTGCAAGATCATAGCAGGTCAAGTGTATCTCTCCAGCCGAGCTATGCATGTTGCCAGTCCACCTGGAAATGGCAGGCTAGTGAACCTGGTTACCTGTTTGCATCTGGTGGTAAGATCTCGCTACCATAGGGTGCCGCCCCTTTGCCACTTAACTTGGAGAAGTTTTTCTATCTATCTACATTTTCTATCTATCCTTATGTCGTCCTTCACTTCTAAATCTGTATTAAACTTATAATAACTGATAGATTTGCAGAAGATTGATTGGGAGCCTCTTATAATAGCGATAAGTACGCAAATACTTCAACATCCCATCTCCTTTGGTACCCTGGAGTCCACAAGAGATAGAACCAGTACCAGTTCATCCACAAGGAAACTTATGTGTGCCTAAACTGAAAGTAAACTAGCTACAGTGTGTACTAATCTCATCTACTTCCAGTATATACAGTACACGCTGTTACTCTGTGCCTGTACTTGGTACCCTGGAGTCCACAAGAGATAGAACCAGTGCCAGTTCATCCACAAGGAAACTTATGTGTGCCTAAACTGAAAGTAAACTAGCTACAGTGTGTACTAATCTCATCTACTTCCAGTATATACAGTATACGCTGTTACTCTGTGCCTGTACTCAGGGGCGTAACAATAGACCCTGCAAGGGGGGTCCAGAAGCGGCAGGGGGCCCCATGGGGGGAGAAGTTTCTTTTTCCTGTCCTGAGAGATTGACAACTAAGGGCACAAAGAGAAAAAACTTTCTGCACAATTGTTCTAATGAAGCATCTGTTCAGGAACTGATAAGGAATCATACAGCATTTGGAAAACAAAGATTTGTAGACAGTCACTATTCAGTGTTCAGCAGGGTCTTGTGTATATCACTGCCCCCAGCCTCTACACGCCCTCCCCAAGTGCCATGTACTGTAGTGATGCTGAAATAAGAAGCTGAGGCTGGGAGCAGATCAGATGAGGACAGAGTGAGTGTAATAAGCTGAGGCTGGTAGAACACTCCTCTGTCTGTTTTCTGTATGCGTTTTCAGCACTCCATGTGTGTCTGTATGTGTGATATGCACGTTTTATCACATAAGCGAATGTAATTGGTAGAGGAAATTCCTGAACTTCACTGCTGTCAGATTTTATCTGCATGGGGAAAACACATTCAAGTGTGCACTAGCCAACTCAATAACATTGATTCTCAGTCTACCTGTGTAGAAAGCGAGGGGGGCATCCAAAGTTTCGTAGGGGTTCCCAGTGATTTCTAGTTACGCCCCTGCCTGTACTGATAGTAAACTAGCTGCAGTGTGTGCTGATCCCTGCTACTTCCAGTATGTACAGTATAAGCTGTTACTCTGTGCCTGTACTGATAGTAAACTAGCTGCAGTGTGTGCTGATCCCTGCTACCTTCAGTATGTACAGTATAAGCTGTTACTCTGTGCTGATAGTGAACTAGCTGCAGTGTGTGCTAATCTCTGCTACCCCAGTATGTACATTATAAGATGTGCCTGTGCCTGTACTGATAAGCTGTTACTCTGTGCCTGTACTGATAGTAAACTAGCTGCAGTGTGTGCTGATCCCTGCCACCTCCAGTGTGCCCATTATGCGCTGTTACTGTGTCTATACTGATATGAAATTTCATGCAGTGTGTGCTGTTGATCCTTGTTGCTCCTATCTGCTCTTTAGCGCACACTGTGTATGGAGGACAGCACTACTGATGAGTCCTTTCTAAACAGTGACATGCCAGTATCTAAAAACAGGGCTAAAATCAGTCATGGGAATGTGCTGCATTATTGAGCGTTACTATAATTACGCATGTGAAATTTGCTATTACGGCACGAAATTATGGTAGCGTAATTGCCATTAAAATCGTAATTGATAATACCGTAAGCGTAATTTTCAACGCATAATTTCGCGTTTCGTTCATAACGTAATTTCACGTACAACTATACCGTAATTTTACGTTAAACCATAACGTAATTTCGCGAATTTCGTAATTACTTGTTAGCTATAAAAAGAAATACATTTTAATTTTGAAAATGAAAGTAATTTCGTTTATAATAGTAATTACTAGACACAGGAAAGTGTCTGGGTATTGGAGATTGTCCAATCATTCCCCTATGAGATTGCTCAACTTCCTGTTGTTTTTGTTCGCATTAGCCAATCAGAAGCGAATCAGCGGTAGTCAGACGAACGCTAACAAATTTTCGCATATGAACGCTTTTTCGCGTTAAATAATGTAAAAACGAATCATGCGCAGTTCAAGGGTGTATTGACAAGAATGTTTCTACGCATGGAGCAAGCTTTTTCGCAATAATTACACTGTGATCAATGAGAGTAATATGAACTATCGCGAAATTACGTTACGTAACTACACTTACAAACGTTTGCATGCAAGGCAAACGTAATTTCGCGATACCCACCGTAACGCGAAAACTACGCGAAAATTAACGCTTACAGTAATATGAACTATCGCGAAATTACGTTATGTAACTACGCTTACAAACGGCTGCATGCAAGGCAAACGTAATTTCGCGATACCCACTGTAATGCGAAAGCTACGCGAAAATTACGCTTATGCGGAATTTCGCGAAGTCCTTCTTCATTACGATTATGTACTTACGGCCATAATCGTACTTACACTAATAACGCAAAATTTCGCGAAACCGTAATTAAGTCATTACGCTCATCTCTAACTATCTATGCACACTGTTGCTTTATCATACAGTCTTGTGTCATCTATCGGTGGGTCTATAAAGTATAACAGAATCTGTGGTGATCAAGACACAGCAAATGCTAAAATCCAAGTCAGACGGATAATTGCTGTGGCTATTAAAGAGGAGCTGTAACCCAGGACTGAGCTTCATCTGAATCAGAAGCTGATACCCCCTTTTCCATGGAAAAGATTGACCTTTTCTTGAATAGATTATTAGAGTGGTCTGTATGTCCAATATTGTGGTGAAACCCCTCCCGTAGTGTGATGTCAGCACCTAGGTCCTTACAGTTTCCTGTCTGTGAGCCTTGTTGCATTGTGGGAAATAACGGCTGTTTCCAGCTGCCAAGCAACCAGTATCTCCCTCTATGCATATGTATATCTATAAAAAAAAAAAACCTTTTAGACTATCGCAATCTGGGCCGGATTTACCATTAGGCATATAGGCACATGCCTACAGGCGCCTGGTGGTGGAAAGGCTGCTCACTCCCCTCCCTAAATGCCTCCATCCTTCCCTATGCAGAGTCCTGATGAGTGTAGATGACAGGTTACTCACCCAGCTTGCAGCATTCCACTGATGAGATCTCCCTTCAGTCAGGGGCACCTCTAGCTACCTAATACTGATGTTCTTCCAGCTACCTAATACTTGGAGTAATCTCTACCTACTTAAAGAGTAACTGTTAGGCAAAAAAAAGCTAATTTAAACCTCTATTCCCTTGTGTTAAACAGTTTGGAAGGAAGCCAAAAAGGCAATACTGAAGTTAAAAAGCTATCTTACTTTTATGTTGGCTGAATAGCAATCCTCTTTATCCCCAGGCTGCTAAGGAGGCCGCATAACAGAAGGTGCAGAGCATGCTGGGAGGGGGGCCCCGTTAGACCAGAGACTGGTGGGAGTGTCTGAGGGCTGGGACTTGGGAGGGCTAAAGAATCATCAATCAGGAAGCAGGGTAAGGGAGGATATGACATCACAATTGGCTTCAGACAAGACAGTCAAAGATGGAACCTGCCATGAGCTGTCAGGAGCATCAATCTCTGTATATACTATATAAAAATTCTGTGAAATCCAAACGTGGACAGTGAAATGCATATGTAATGTAAGTACAGACAATATTTAGCTACTGATATATGTGTTTTTTTTTCTCTGAGACCCTATACCTAACAGCTCCTCTTTAATTTTGAGTGTACTTCCGGCTACCTAATACTTAGGGGCATATGCAGCTACCTACGCCGGGCAGGATAAATAAGGGAGAAGTGACCGCTGGGCCAGCCGACACACTTCCATACACGTTTGGCGGGGGGTTTGTAGCTTTATGGAGGGTGGAGTCTGTGATGTAAATCCGGGCCGATTGCAATGTTGAGGGATGTGATTATAGATAATGGCACTTTGTGCTGTTTTTTTTTCTTTCTTTTCTGCCAACAGTAAAGATTATAGGAGGTTGAAACGTTTTGAAGAAAGGCTAAAACCTGAAACAGCGGCCTGTCGCTGTACAGCCACTGATTTTATTTGATGTCTCAATAAAAGAGCTTTTCTACTTTTGGAAGCGCCAGCTTCCAACACTTTCTGTGCTAGCAGTAAAGATGATGACCTGCTGGCTGATTGTGAATCAAACAATATAAACCAATTATATGGCGATTATATCAACCATTTCTTGATCTCTTTTCTATTGTTTAACTTCTCACTGTGCAGTGAATTGATTCATTTTTTCCCCTTTTTGATGAAGTTCTTGTTTAAGTTGTTCTGAGACTGAGTCTTTGGTGAAGTTACAGATAATCGAGGCTCTCCTCTGAGAATTGCTCCTGGGCCAGTGTTAGCAGCAGAGAGCTCGCCTCGTTCCAGCTATTCGCCTCTCTCATAGCCTTACCCTCTGTGGCATGCGGCTGGCTTTTACTGTTCTGCTAATTATAGAAATAGCCCCTCCCCACATTCCGCTGACATGCAGCCTTCAAAGTCCTCATATCTCTACAGTTATGGCTGATAATGTGCAGAGCTGGCTGCTAGAAGAGGAACAGACTGCAGAGACTCCACTCACCGCTAATGCACAAACAATATACCGTCACTGCTTAAAGAGGAACTCCAGTGAAAATAATGTAATAAAAAAAGTGCTTCATTATTACAATAATTATGTATAAATGATTTAGTAAGTGTTTGCCTATTGTAAAATCTTTTAAATCCCTGATTTACATTCTGACATTTATTACATGGTGACATTTTTACTGTTGGCAGGTGATGTAGCTGCTGCATGCTTTTTTGGCAGTTGGAAACAGCTGTAAACAGCTATCTCCCACAATGCAACAAGGTTCACAGACAGGAAACTGCTAGGAGTACCACGGTCCTCAGAGTTTCTTGTGGGAGGAGTTTCACCACAATATCAGCCATACAGCGCCCCCTGATGGTCTGTTTGTGAAAAGGAAAAGATTTCTCATGTAAAAGGGGGTATCAGCTATTGATTGGTATCAAGTTCAATTCTTGGTCAGAGTTTCGCTTTAACGTGGAGCTGAACTCTTGCACAGGGCAGAAGGAAAACAGAGAGTAATGCACCCTGTATGTATTTACAGAGTTTAGCCTGTCTTATCGCCCCTCATCTGTGACTAAGCACAAGTGTAATTTTATCTCTCAGCTGTGTCCGCTCAGGAATCTCCTCTGCCGTGGCAGAGCTGCTATTTGATAAACACAGGATGTTAACCCTATGTCTGCTCCCATGAAAGCAGGAAGTAGACACATTGCAGATTTTTTGCAGGATTTGCATCTGTTGTAATAAAGAAATGTTTTTCTTTAAAGGTTATTAGGCTGCTGCTTATCGTTTAGAGCAGAGAGGAAGTTCTAAATTCAGGTCCCCTTTAACACACTTAAATTGAGAAGGATATGGAGGCTGACATTTTGATTATTTCCTTCTAAACAATGCAGATTGCCTGGCTGTCCGCCTCATCTTGATGCTAATACTTTTAGGGCCACATCCAAGTCAGATGGGGAAATGCTGCCTATTCAGTCGATAGTCTCGCTGTCCCAAGTCGCATGGCGGTGCAGTTTACTGCAGCACACATCCAAATCCCTATAGCCACTCACAGCACGGCTACAGCAATTAGTTTGTGGCTTCTGTTTCTGAATCGGATGTGGTGCCTCAGTAGAGATGTGCCCTTAGCCATAGACCCTGAACAACAGCGGCGTTGCTGGCCCCAAAGATCAGTGGCACGTGCCACGGATCTATTCTAGGGTGCCCTGGATGTCCCCATGCTATGAGGGGACTGCCAGACTACCTGGCGCCTGGCGGCAGGCCAACCCGCCCAGCAGAAAGCCAGATCAGCCAGCACAGAAGCCAGCTAATAGTACGTACACACTTGTCACTATGGTCGTTTGAAACAGCAGCTTAACGTTCGGTCTGCCGACAATTGGGTAAAGAACTTTACCAAACGATCATTAAGGACAACGACGAACGAACCGTATCGGCACGATGAGAAAATCCAACAGGACAGATCATATCGAGCGACAATTTTTACAAAACCATAGTGTGTACAGTTATCTGCCGAGAACGATCGTTACAAGGGTCAATGCGCCTGCATTGCATTCTGCCCAGCTTCTGTACTTTCCGTACTACTAGCGCGACCCGTAAAGATTGTTACATTATACATTTCAAATGAACTTTGTTTTCAAGTTAAGTATCATATATTTTTATCTATTGGAACTCCATGTTGTTGTTTTTTTTTTTTATTTTATATAAAAAATGTACGCAACATTTCCCTCTGATCGTTCTTTTCTGCGAGAACGATCATTAAAATGCGTATGATGATCGCTGCATCCCATCGTTGCATTCCAATCATTCCAGTATTGTTCGTCTGGTAACTATCGTTCCTTGCAAACAATCGTTATCGCAAGTGTGTACGTAGCATAACTCTTCCTAGTTATGTTTAACCACCCTGGCGTTCTGATAAGATCGCCAGGGAGGCTGCGGGAGGGTTTTTTTTAATAAAAAAAAAACTATTTCATGCAGCCAACTGAAAGTTGGCTGCATGAAAGCCCACTAGAGGGCGCTCCGGAGGCGTTCTTCCGATCGCCTCCGGCGCCCAGAATAAACAAGGAAGGCCGCAATGAGCGGCCTTCCTTGTTTTGCTTAGATCGTCGCCATAGCGACGAGCGGAGTGACGTCATCGACGTCAGCCGACGTCCTGACGTCAGCCGCCTCCGATCCAGCCCTTAGCGCTGGCCGGAACTTTTTGTTCCGGCTACGCTGGGCTCAGGCGGCTGGGGGGACCCTCTTTCGCCGCTGCTCGCGGCGGATCGCCGCAGAGCGGCGGCGATCGGGCAGCACACGCGGCTGGCAAAGTGCCGGCTGCGTGTGCTGCTTTTTATTTGAAGCAAATCGGCCCAGCAGGGCCTGAGCGGCAGCCTCCGGCGGTGATGGACGAGCTGAGCTCGTCCATACCGCCAGGCTGGTTAACAATGTCTATTTATGTAGTAAGCTGCATTTTCTCTTCTATTAATGGAAAAGGGGGGCTTCATGCAACGTTTTTCTGGGCAGGCGTACTTACACCACTGTTAATTTCATGTAGATTTGGCTACTAGCTTCACCCATGACCACACCCATATTTTGGTGCATGGCCACACCCATTTCTCTTAGGATCCTAACAACACCCTTGCTGAATAAGCATGCAGATCAGGTGCACTGACTCAAGTCAGACTGGATTACCTGCATGCTGGTTTCAGGTGTGTGATTCAGACACTACTGCAGCCAAATAAATCAGCAGGGCCTCCAGGACACTGGTATTGTTCAACAGGAAGTACAGTGGGTTGCAAAAGTATTCGGCCCCCTTGAAGTTTTCCACATTTTGTCACATTACTGCCACAAACATGCATCAATTTTATTGGAATTCCATGTGAAAGACCAATACAAAGTGGTGTACATGTGAGAAGTGGATCGAAAATCATACATCATTCCAAACATTGTTTACAATTCAATAACTGCAAAGTGGGGTGTGCGTAATTATTCGGCCCCCTGAGTCAATACTTTGTAGAACCACCTTTTGCTGCAATTACAGCTGCCAGTCTTTTAGGGTATGTCTCTACCAGCTTTGCACATCTAGAGACTGAAATCCTTGCCCATTCTTCTTTGCAAAACAGCTCCAGCTCAGTCAGATTAGATGGACAGCATTTGTGAACAGCAGTTTTCAGATCTTGCCACAGATTCTCGATTGGATCTAGATCTGGATTTTGACTGGGCCATTCTAACACATAGATATGTTTTGTTTTAAACCATTCCATTGTTGCCCTGGCTTTATGTTTAGGGTCATTGTCCTGCTGGAAGGTGAACCTCCGCCCCAGTATCAAGTCTTTTGCAGACTCCAAGAGGTTTTTTTCCAAATTTGCCCTGTATTTGGCTCCATCCATCTTCCCATCAACTCTGATTAGCTTCCCTGTCCCTGCTGAAGAGATGCACCCCCAGAGCATGATGCTGCCACCACCATATTTGACAGTGGGGATGGTGTGTTCAGAGTGATGTGCAGTGTTAGTTTTCCGCCACTCATGGCGTTTTGCATTTTGGCCAAAAAGTTCAATTTTGGTCTCATCTGACCAGAGCACCTTATTCCACATGGTTGCTGTGTCCCCCACATGGCTTGTGGCAAACTGCAAACGGGACTTCTTATGCTTTCTGTTAACAATGCCTTTCTTCTTGCCACTCTTCCATAAAGGACAACTTTGTACAGTGCATGACTAATTGTTGTCCTATGGACAGAGTCTCCCACCTGAGCTGTAGATCTCTGCAGCTGGTCCAGAGTCACCATGGGCCTCTTGATTGCATTTCTGATCAGCGCTCTCCTTGTTCGGCCTGTGAGTTTAGGTGGACGGCCTTGTCTTGGTAGGTTTGGAGTTGTGCCATACTCCTTCCATTTCGGAATGATCGCTTGAACAGTGCTCCGTGGGATGTTCAAGGCTTTGGAAATCTTTTTGTAGCCTAAGCCTGCTTTACATTTCTCAATAACTTTATCCCTGACCTGTCTTGTTTGTTCTTTGGACTTCATGGTGTTGTTGCTCCCAATATTCTCTTAGACAACCTCTGAGGCCTTCACAGAGCAGCTGTATTTGTACTGACATTAGATTACACACAGGTGTACTCTATTTAGTCATTAGCACTCATCAGGCAATGTCTATGGGCAACTGACTGCACTCAGATCAAAGGGGGCTGAATAATTATGCACACACCACTTTGCAGTTATTTATTTGTAAAAAAATGTTTGGGATCATGTATGCTTTTTGTTCCACTTCTTATGTGTACACCACTTTGTATTGGTCTTTCATCTAACAAACGATCAATATTTCCATAAGAGAGAAACCGTTTGCAGCATGAAGTGTATGCCACGGCACATATGTATAGGCAGCATGAGTAAATCGGTACTTGCACATAAGGGTGCATACACACATCCAATTATGCTTGGGCAATTTTACCACCTCCTTTGGCCCTAGCATGAGGGCAGAAGGTTTTGAATACTTTGAGCAAATTGATTAGGTAATCTCTCATACCACATGAGAGATGTAAAATTGGGAGATAATTGGCCAATCCAATTTGGATGTGTGTATGCAACTTAAGCAGCTATCCTATCTTTTTTTCATTACAGCAGCTCAGCCAGAGGCGTCGCTAGCGCCAAAGATCAGTGGCACGTGCCCCGGATCTATTCTGGGGCAACCCATTTAGAATCAATACGGGTACCCGGACCCAACCCACATTCCTGGTTACCTGTGGGTACCCGACACGATGTTAGCCTCTAGTTGAGAGCACCTTGTATCAGACAGCTGATTGGACGCATGGGCTATGTAGTTCATCAGCTGAGAACCTGCTGAGTGTTCTGTGCCAAATATTTACACTTCTAGACAAGTGCCTAATCTTCAACCTTGTGTGTCCTTGGTGTCACCCTGCCAGTGTAAATGGTTCAACCTCATCTATGGTGGCCACAAAGGATCCAATCTATTTCATCCAATCTTACCATTTCTGTGTAAAACAAGGAAACGCCTTAAAAAGACTCTGTACAAAAAAAACACCCCTGGGAGTAGTCACCTCGGGAGGGGGAAGCCTCTGGATACTGTTGAGGCTTCCCCCGTCCTCCTGTGTCCCACGGCGGTCTCGCTGCAGCCCACTGGATGCCCAGCCAACAATTTGTCAGGCTGTGCAATATGTACCTTTCCCTGTCCCAGCGGGGGCGCTGTTGCGGCTCTCGGCTCAGAAATAGGTGGAAATAACCGATCTCTGTTGGGTCCGCTCTACTGCGCAGGAGACTGGCGCCTGCGCAGTAGAGCGGCCCGACAGCGATCGGCTATTTCCGCCTATTTCGGAGCCGAGAGCCGATACTGCGCCTGCGCTGGGAGCCAGGAAGGTAAATATTTACCTCCCCGCTGTTCGGGGAGCTCTATCGCTGCCGCCGTGGGACGGGGGAAACCTCAATAGGATCCGGAGGCTTCCCCCTCCTGAGGTGAGTACCACCCAGGGGCATTTTTTGTTAATACAGATCATCTTTAATTATCCATTTAATATATTCACTCAGTTTACTCTTCTAAGTTCTACTATTATTATTTTATTATTATTATTTAGTATTTATATAGCGCCAGGGCCGGATTTCTGGCAAGGCCCCATAGGCCATGGCCTAGGGCACCAGAAATTTAGGGGCGGCTCAGTGAGGGGCAGTAAAGCTGTTCTATGTAGCCATCTCTATCTACAAAGACAGCTTTAACCTTTGAACTCTCTGTCCTGTACTTGTGTCATCCCTGCAAGTCCTGTAAGCTCTGTCCTGCAGGTACACATCAGCCTAACTTACATGGAGACACAATAAGTCCATCATTAACAAGATGGCAAACATAACATAAAAGTTCTTAAGGAAAACATAACTAATAATCTATACACGTATTACTAAAATAGTTATTGTCTGTGACACCAATGATGGAAAGTAAGTTGAATTCTCATTGGGGCACACAGAGATAACAACCATACAGATGATATAGTTGGCCTTGGGCGGTAAAAAGTACAAATCCGGCCCTGTATAGCGCCGACATCTTCCGCAGCGCTGTACAGAGTATATTGTCTTGTCACTAACTGTCCCTCTAAAGGGGCTCATAATCTAGTCCCTACCATAGTCCTATGTCTATGTATGTATCATGTAGTGCGTGTATCGCAGTCTAGGGCCAATTTAAGGAGGAAGCCAATTAACTTGTCTGTATGTTTTTGGGATGTGGGAAGAAAACTGAGTGCCCGGAGGAAACCCACACAGACACAGGGAGAACATACAAACTCCTTGAAGATGTTGACCTGGCTGGGATTTAAACCGGGGACCCAGCGCTGCAAGGCAAGAGTGCTAACCACTACACCACTGTGCTTCCCATACTACATAAGTCTAGTAAGATTGGATGAAAAAGATTAGATCATTAGTGGCCACCTATAGATGGATCAATCTGCTCTCTGTTCTAAAGGTGGCCACTAACGATACAATTTGCCAAACGATTGTTGACAAACGATTATTCATATGAATGAACCGAAATGAGTTGGGACCACTAACAGACAACAATCTGAAGGGATTGGCAAGGAGATTTTCATCTGTTCCCAAATGATAATTTCTGATCATTCATACGAATAATCATTTGTAAACGAGCGTTCGACATATTGTATCTTTAGTGGCCACCTTTACGATCCCCTCCTTGATTTCTGCATGAACAAACTTCATATAGCCACCTGCTGTATGGGAGCTAGCACTAGAGGGCAGCACTGCACCCCAAGCACCAAGGAAGAAGAAAAACGTCATCTGGAAGGGGGAGGAGGAAACACCCTCTACTATACTATGGATTTGTATGGATACAGGGGTGTAACTAGAAGGGAGCAGCACCTGCAATTGCAGGGGAGGCCCAGAGCTGTGGGGGTCCATCTACTAACCTTCCCTTCCTCTGATACAGAGGACTATACTTCACATCAGGTACAGTGACCAGGTTTTTCTTGGCTCAACCTGGGATGGAGGGGGGGGGTGCTAGTGGCCAAAAATGGGCGTATCCGTAACCACGGTGGAAAAATGGGCATGTCCGTGACATGTTGTGGGCGGAGCGTACTGTAATGTAACTCTGAGGCAGTGGGCCAGAGTTTCCTCCCAAAACATAGATAGGCAATGTGACCCTAAAGGTAATTAGGCAATGTTCCCCAAACACACAAGAAAGCCGTGTTCCCACAGTGATGTGGCGAAATGGGAGATTTGCATCATGGATGTCAGTCCATGACATGACTATGTACTCTGTAAAGTGCTGCAGAAGATGCAAGTGCTACATAAATACATAACAATGATATGGCAGGACAATAGACTATGACTATGGATTAGATTGTGAGCTCCGCAAAGGACATGACTACATTCTCTGTAAAGTGCTGCCTTAGATGCCAGTGCTATAGAAATGTTATTGTATTGTATTGTATTAATACATCATAATAATATGGTAGGTCTTTAGACTATGACTATGGTGGGATTAGATTGTCTATGAAATCTGCAGAAACTGCTGATCAGTGTTGCCTGCGAATTTTCGCCCAAGTCATTTTCACATCGAAAATCCCGTTTTCGAATTCGGCGAATTTTCACGAAAATCTTCAGAAATATTTGCGTTTTCGACCAGCATCAAAATTAAAGTATGCGGACGCTTATGCCCCTATGCGGAAAAATGTCCGCAATAATCCGCAAGAAACGTCGCTAAATGCGGACGCTTATGCTCTTATGCGGAAAAATGTCTGCAATAATCCGCTAATACATGCGTGACAATGCTTCGCATAGCGGTACTACGACTACGCGGTTATACGTATGCGATGAACTACGAATGTAGCGCAAAAATAACGGGCATTTGGCGAAAATTAACGTGAAGATATTCGCTCGAAAATTTGCATGTCGAAACCAAATTTGGCGCAAAGAATTTTTGCATTTTCGCTCATCAATACTGCTGATGCTACAGTATAGCATACCATTTAATAATCATGAGCCCCCAAAATGCCAAATACTGCAACAATAACCCCAAAGTAGAAAATGTAGTCTCATTAAACAATAACTGCAGCAACCGTTACCTCTGATACATGAAATGCAACTACCGTTACCTCTGACAAATGCAATGCAACTACCGTTACCTCTGATACATGAAATGCAACTACCGTTACCTCTGACAAATGCAATGCAACTACCGTTACCTCTGATACATGAAATGCAACTACCGTTACCTCTGGCACATGAAATGCAGCAGAAATCGATTACTCCGACTCCGCAAACTGTAAATGAGGCAAACATTACCTCAAACGGCCACAGAGTGCCACGGCTGGGACACCAAGAGTGGGACATAACCTGGGACACATTGCAGTCTGGGACAGGGGGCCCTGAACCTGGGACGTGTTTTGTGGCTACGCTTGTTATGGGTGTGAAGATCATGATGGCCACACTTGTTTTATGGCCCTTGTGAGATGGGCCCTAAGGTCAAAGAGCACTAAAGGGAGGCAAGGGAAGGCGTGTGACCATTGGGGGCCCAATCAAAGTTTCGCTTGAGGACCCCATGAATTGTAGTTACATCACTGTATGGATAAGGGGATGGTGACAGTTGAAGGGGTAATGTTGAACTAATCACAGCTTGCCCTACTGTGTGATGCCTTTATTTGAGTTAGTGCAGATTGCTGGGGTGTATCCGGGCAAATATAGCGCCTATGGCAAAAACTGGAATCACACCCTCCCAGCATAGGTAATGAGACGAGTATCCCCCTTCCCATATACTGTAAATAACACCTCCCCTCCAGTATAGGTTGCCTCCTCAAGTATAAGTAGCCAGAAGTAGCACCCTAGTATAGGTAGCCCCCAGTCTAGGATGCCCTTCCAGTATATGGGATTAGATGTCTCCCCAGTATAAGCAGCCTTCTTTAGCATAAGTGGTGAGAGGTGTCCCCTGGTACAAGCAGAGCAGCCCCCCAATATACTGTAGGTAATGATAGGTAGTTAAAGTCATCCCCCCGCCCCAGTATAATTGTCCCCCCCCCCCTCCCCAGTATAGGTAGTGAGAGATGTCCTTCAGCATAACAGCAGGTACAAATACCCGAGAGGCTCAGTATAGTGGTGGAGCACAAGGGAGGAGGGGCCAGCTATGGTGCCCATGGTACGAGCCATGCCTGCACCCCTCTAGATACGCCTCTGGCTGATTGCCATTGCGCTTAAAGTAGCCATGCACAGTTCAAGGAGAGGAAAGGGGTTAATTAATAGATTCATTTATTTTTTGTTTAATTTAATGTATGTAGGTGTCTTTTTACTTTTTGGCCACTAGGTGCTCCCCCCCTTAATTTCTGTGTACTGTGAGCAGTACACAGGAAGTAATATGCATGTGTGTGTTTACTTTCATTTTGTCCACCGGCATCCCACTGATGTCGGTAATCATTGTTCACAGGCACTTTGATCTGTGAATGGGTACATGTGCTCCTATTCACAGATCATTGCACTAACAGGTGGTGACGGGGGCGCGCAAGAGCACTCGTGGCGAGGTACGTATATCTACTCCCTTGGAGCTAAGATGAAGTCTCAAGGGGTGTAGATATACTGTGAGCACTGTGACAGCTAGTTACATTTAGAATGGACAGCTGTTTTCCAGTGGGCCTATTCACACGTATATGTTTTCACTATCGCCAGGTTTGTCCTTTACGTTTGTAGCATGAACAGAGCCAAAAGGTGGGCATTAACGATTAAATCCCATGACCATTGTTGGTCGCTGTGGTAATCGATCAAAAACAATCAGTCATGCCCATTAACAGCCAAATTCCCACTTACCAATTCGATCAGATTAACGGAGCTTGGTAAGTGGGATTTGTTGCAAGCACTATGTAGTGGAACAGGGCATAGGTGAACCACTGTCAGCTTGGGGGGAAATCTGGGGGGGGGGCTGTCAACCACTCTGGGCCCTGGGGGGACAATACTATCCTGGGTGAGAATTAATATGGCCAACTAATACTGCATTCAGGTAGGTACAGACTGATGCTTGCCACATTACACTGCCTTAAGGTTGTTGGGGGGAGGGGGGGGTTGGGTCAGAGGTGCCCCATGTTAATTTTTATACCTGTCTTCTTTTTCTCCTCTGTGCCCCGAAGCATGGCGAATCCTCAGCTGGTGCAGGGAATGCAGAATGACCTCACGTGCCAGCTATGCCTGGAGCTGTTCCGCTCACCTATCACTACAGAATGTGGCCACACCTTCTGCCAGAGCTGCCTGAGTGAAGCGCCCAAGAGCCAGGAGCAAAATGGGTCCACCCTCTGCCCCACCTGCCAGGCCAACACCCGTCCTGAGACCCTCCATATCAACCGCCAGCTGGAACACCTGGTCCAGAGCTTCAAGCAAGTCCCACAAGGGCACTGCCTGGAGCATCTGGACCCTCTGAGTGTCTTCTGTGAGCAGGACAAGGAGCTGATCTGCGGTGTCTGTGCTTCGCTGGGCAAACACAAGGGCCACAACATCATCAAAGCTGCTGAGGCCCACGCCAAGATGAAGGTAATGCACTAGGTACCAAGGGTCTGATTGTTTTCCAAAGTCCACCAAGGCTTGTGATGAGTGGAGAACACTGCAGACCACAAACAATCCAGCCAACTTGGACTGGATTTATTAGTAGGCAAAAGGCTTGAGACGAGTGTAGAATTTTACGGACCATGAATGATCCAGAACACTTGGACTGGATTTCTTAAAAATTGTCTGCAATGAGAAGGAAAAGTTATAGTGGACAGCCGACCATAGTGGCCAATACTGAAAGGATAGTAAAATAGTACTCGTGATTGCAGTAGCATATAATGAAAATTTGCTTTTTGTAGGTAGAATGGGTAATTGATACAGTTAAATTTGCAATCTTTCAGAGAGCTAGTCCCTTCTTCAGGCATAGTTTCAGATGTTAGCTGAAGTAAAACACTGTATGCAGGTAAATAAGGTAAAACTAAACACGAAGATGACAGTTGTACTAGTTACTATTTAACAGTTATATGTCAAGGTGGTCACTAGACTGGAGCCAGTGAGCTCATGCAAGTATATATGAAGTCCAGCAGGCTGAAGATAATGAAGTTAAAGAGAGTCTGAAGCCTACAAAAATAGCTCTGTTTACTTCTCAGTCCTTTTCAGCATTAAGACCATAGCTGAAAGGCTGCATACCCCCAGCTAAATGCTACATTAATACCCCCGAAATCCCTGGGGAAAAATCCGGGGCTCCTTCCTAGTTGAGGCAGAGCATTGTGCAGTAGCTCTGCCTCTACTCGCGTCAATCACCACCAATCTACGCCTCTCCCCGTCCTCTCAGTCTTCTTTCACAGAGAGGGCCGGGGAGAGGCAGCGATCAGTGCAGATTGATTGGACTGGAGGCAGAGCTACAACCCAAAGCTCTGCCTCCCCCGGGCAGCAAAATCCACGACCTGGAAAATTGAGCGTTCAGCCACACGGACGCGGCATTTCAGCTATGGCCTTAATGCTGAAAAGGACTGAGAAGTAAAAAGAGGTATTTTTGTAAGCTTCAGGCTCTATTTAAGTCAATTATGTCAAATAAGGTGTCATGGATCCAATTCCACAATTTAAACCTTCTGGTAATGTCTTGAACATTTCCATGAATTTGTATTCAGACATTTTTCTTAATTCTTCATATTTGAAATTACCCTTAAAGGAGAAAACGACTCACCCTGCTGCTGCTCAAATCCCCGGCACAAAACAGAGGGAGATGGAATTTGGGGTCCGGCGATCACGCTATAGCATTGCTGAGCACCGTGTGCCAAAACAACCTGCTCCATTAAAGGATATCTGAGGCAATTCATAAAATCTAGCTTTATGTACCCTGGGCTTCTTCTAAGCCTTAGAGGTCACGTGTGTCCCGACCCTCGCCACAGCTCTGGTCTTCT
The DNA here is from genome assembly GCF_040937935.1 of Hyperolius riggenbachi. Classification (NCBI taxonomy): domain Eukaryota; kingdom Metazoa; phylum Chordata; class Amphibia; order Anura; family Hyperoliidae; genus Hyperolius; species Hyperolius riggenbachi. The sequence goes on from NC_090652.1 coordinate 26,812,479, forward strand.
TCCGGGTCCCGCTGGCCGCCTCTAAAGTATCATTAACCACCAATGGGTCAGCATCTTCTGCACATGCGTGGGCGAGGAGAGTACTTCAGGGCCTACCAGTAGGATCTGGGAGAAGACTGAGCTGCGGTGAGGGACACACATGACTTCTAGGAGCTGTAGGAAGGCCCAGGTAAGTAAAGCTAGATTTTATTAATCACCTCGGATATCCTTTAAAGCAGTGGTCCTCAAACTAAGGCCCGCGGGCTGAATGTGGCCCCCTAAGGCTTTCTTACCGGCCCCCCACACAGAAAATGTATTGCTTATAAATGCAGTCAGCTACATCTTTGAATATTGGTGGTCCACATATGGAATAGCAGTGCAGCACCCCCCATCCACATGGAAGCCAGAAAGCAGAAATTTTGCTGGTTTCCAATCAAATTCCACATCAGGTGACACTGCTGTCCAATTGGCTTGCAGATTGTCACCTGGGTATGCTTCACTGTCTGGTCCGCAAAGACTTCTACATCATTTTATGTTTACTCCGGCCCCCCAGCGGTCTGAAGTATGTTGACCCGGCCCTCAACCCAAAACGTGTGGGGACCCCTGCTTTAAAGGGACTCCGAGCTCACCCAAAAAAAGAAAGTTGTACTCACCAGGGGCTTTCTCCAGCCCAGTGCTGGTCGGGAGGTCCCACGACGGCGTCCTGGCTCCTCTCCTTCTCCCCGCTCCGGAATGGCTGACAGGCCGCAGCCCGGGCGACACTCGGCAGAGTGTCGGGCTGCAGCTTCCGCGTATGACGCGGCTGACAACACACGCCGGCCGCCTCGCGTCATCACGCCGGCCGGCGTGAAAGTACTGCGCATGCGTGATTAAAGCGCGCATGCGCAGTACTTTCACGCCGGCCGCCGTGATGACGCGAGGCGGCCGGCGTGTGACGTAATCCGCGTCATACGCGGAAGGAGCAGCCCGACACTCGGGAGAGTGTCGCCCGGGCTGCGGCCTGTCAGCCATTCCGGAGCGGGGAGAAGGAGAAGAGCCAGGACGCCGTCGTGGGACCTCCCGACCAGCACTGGGCTGGAGAAAGCCCCTGGTGAGTACAACTTTCTTTTTTTTGGGTGAGCTCGGAGTCCCTTTAAGAACAAGTAATTTCAGATCTTGCATGCTGTGTCCTGGTTCACAGAAGTGTTGGGCCACTGATGTGTCCATTTTACCCTCACTGATTTGAAAGCGGTGATGGTTCATTCTTGTGCGCAATTTTTGTCCTGTCCTTTTTCTACCACATAGATTCCTCCTGAGGGGCATTTCATAAAGAGTATCATGCACACCACATTCGATGGCTCACGGGAGAATTGGTCTAGTATTTGATTATATTTCTGTGAACTAAACTAAATGGGTGGTAAAATCTCCTTTCCCTCCGTACGTAGTTCATGTCCTCTTGTGGACGAAAAGCTCATTGGCGAAGCATTTATACTGCCTTTGTACATATCCTGACATTGCTGGAAGTCTAAAAGGCCCTCTGAGCCTTATTTACTATAGATTAAGATTATTTACTACAAAATGTTTATTTACTATAGATCTTATTATTTGCTATAGATTTTCCAGGCAGGAGGTGCTTAGGGAACAGACGTTATCCAGAAAACTTAGTGCAAAACTTTTGCCACTTTACGTGTCAAAAGTTTTGGAATGCTTGCTTGAGTGAAATCAGATCGTTGCGAGGGTTAACTGAACATTTTCCACTGAGGAATACAAAACTAAGTAAAAACCCCATAAAGGATGTCATCCTTCTTCACACTGTTATGAGGTATAGTTCACTTTTTTGTCGGAGTTACACTTTAATCCTGCCTGAAGTGATCTGTGAGGCTGATAGTAATGAGTGAATAATGGCGCACAGTGCCTATGCATAGAAATGGCGCCGCATTAAAAAGATACGCTTATCGCTATTTATCGTTAGTACTGCATAATAATGGCGCACAGGGAAAAAAAGAAGAAAAACGGCACACAGTAACGTTATTTATCAATAGTGGCACACACTAACGTTATTTATCAATAGTGGCACACACTAACGTTATTTATCAATAGTGGCACACACTAACGTTATTTACCAATAGTGGCACACACTAACGGTATTTATCAATAGTGGCACACACTAACGTTATTTATCAATAGCGCCCTACATAAGCCAAACTGCAGAAGTTATTTAACTGCAAAACGATGAATGGATTTAATGTAACACTGTCAAGGTTAGGGTTAGGCACCACCAGGGGGGTCTTAGGGTTAGGCACCACCAGGGGGGTGGTTAGGGTTAGGCACCACCAGGGGGGTGGTCAGGGTTAGGCACCACCAGGGGGGTGGTTAGGGTTAGGCACCACCAGGGGGGGTGGTTAGGGTTAGGCACCACCGGGGGGTTTAGGGGTTAGGGATAGGTACAGAGAGGGTTCTGTGTGTTAACGCTAAATAACAATAAGGCTTTAACGCTAAATAACAATAAGGCTTTAACGCTAAATAACAATAAGGCTTTAACGCTAAATAACAATAAGGCTTTAACGTTAAATAGCGATAAGCGGCAAACGGATTAGCGGCAACACTGTGCGCCATTATTCACAGGCGCCATTTTCAGATGGATGCGATAGTAATGCGTACAAATGAATGTCTTCCAGAGACAACTCCCCCAGCAACAGGTCCTCCTGCAGGAAGCGCGTCTGAGGAAGGAGAAGACGGTGGCCACCCTGGACAGACAGGTTGCCGAGGTGCAGGTAGGTTTCTAATTACCAATTTATCCTCAACTTCCACGCATCTCTAAAATTACTTGTTTACAGATATAGGTTTTTTTTTTTCATTCGTTGCTAATTTAACTTATTAGCACTCATGCTTTAGTGGTGTAGTTTCTGAGAGAGCACACCCTGCAGCTGTTGGGAAAGGTGGTGGGGGAGGGGGGGGGGGGGCAAAGGAGGCCTGTTAGGCGACTCAAGCAGTGTCCATGCAGAGAGAACATGGGAAGTGAACGCACTGGGACCGACTTTATATTGAACGCTCAGAGCATTCAGGGGGCGGCTTCTCCTGTCTGCCTCGTTTTCCTGCTCCCCGTCTTCACTCTTAACACTAGCCTTGTCCCAGTGGCAGTCCATTGCTGATGACATCACTTGGAGGCCCGACTAGAAGAAGACCAGGCTGTGGGGACAAGATTAGGAGAGGTTGGGTGACCAGACATCCACCAAAAGGAGGACTTGTCCTCTTTTTTAGCATGGTTTTCTCTGTCCTCCAGGCACTCCAAAAGTTCATTAAAATGTCCTCCTTTCACAGAATCAGAAACAGAGTTGACTGCAATTTACTTATTACATATGTGATATACATATGAGATATGAGATACATATGAGATATGCTGAGATTGAGCAGACTTCGGCTTCCGTTACCAGGTTATCAATATTTATAACCTTAAGAAGTGGGAGCGTGGCAACACTGTTTATATTCTAGTTCCATCCGACAGCGCAACTAACCAATACTTTTTTTGTAAAATGTCAAATGAAAAAGAAACAGAAATGTCTAAAACAGAGAAGTTGCAAGTTTTCTGAGTGTCACAAGACAAAATGTCCATGTTTTGAGGGAGGACGAAAAGAAACTGTCAGATATGGCATTGGTACTAACCAGAGATGGATTAAGATGTAATGGGACCCAAGGCAAGTTGGTTAGATTTGCCACCCCTTTGTGGTGCCTTTGGTAAGCTGAAGTGGAGAGAGGTCAAAGAAGGAAGCAGGTGGGCCCCTTGACACCCTTTAGACCCCTGGCACTTGCCTAGGTTGCCTGGTGAATGATGGTAACCATGGAGTTGGAGTTATTTGGTCATACAGTATTTGTTCTTCTTTCTAACGGTCTCTGTCCTCCTTTTTAGCTGACCCCATCTGGTCACCCTAACTGCTGCATGCCTTGAGAGAGGAGTATACAATTAGTGCCCTACACAGTAGAGGTCTGCGCAGGTGTAATTTTTAGGACCCATGCCCACAGCCCGATGCCTACACCCAAACCATTATCTGCTTTCTGGGCAATCCGATACCCACACCCGACCCGCGAGCATCCGGTCTTGCAAACCTGCCCCGCATCCCGATTTTTGGATGCCTATTGCAGTCATGCAGAGTGGGCAGCAGGGTGCTGTCATAGTTACCGGCCTGGGCGGCTAGATCAGCTTCTCCTCATCTCCACACGGTGGCGGTGCTTCACTGCCAACTGCCTCTTCTGGCTTCTGATCACATGATTTGACATTTGATCGTAACCTAGAGGATCGATTTTCAAACTGCTAAGGAAAAATGTTTTTTAAGCTCAGAAAAATGACAGTTTAAAAGCCATTTTCTCTTTGCATATTTAAAATTGATTTTCTCCAAAACTACAGGGTCTTTTTGAAAACTTGTACCCAGTATTCTCCTCAACATATGCATCAATTGTGGTAGCAATAGCTTACGTGGGGGCTTAGCTATTAACCGCTAAATTTGGCACAAAATGATGTGAAAAGTTACAAATAATTACAATTACAGACAAAATGAATTACGATTTTCCCTGAAATTGCACATTACGATTTCACATCTTAATTGCAAATTTCGATGCAAAATTATGTCTATGCCAAAATTGTGCTCATCATTACTCGGAGGTCACCAAGGGAGCCGATGGACAAGAAAGGGCTGGAAGAAGCCCCAAGTATGTATAAATCCTCTTGCTCCCACATGACAGGTTAACTTTAAAGCTCTGGCTTTCAAGGTCGGCGGCACCTGTAGTCATGCCCAATTCTCAACACATTAAAGTGGATCCGAGATGAAAAACTATAACAAGTAACTTGTCTATGTATCTTATCTAAAGTTTAGATAGTTTACACAGCAAATCTAGCTGCAAACAGCTTCAACAGTATAGGATTATTTCTTCCTGTGATACAATGAGAGCAGCCATATTCTGCTTGTCATCATTACACAGGCAAGTTGCTCTGCATCTCCACACCTCAGCCTGTGAAAACTCCACTCCCCTCTCCTCCCCTCTTCGCCCCCTTACCTCTGAAATCTCAGCAGCTTGCGCTTGGTAACGCCTCCTCCTTTGGGAAAAGCCTCCTCTTCCCCAGACTGAGCTCCCTTGCTACATGGGACTCAGAATGCCTAGGCGCTGGAGGAGCTGTGGGCGAGGCTTGTTTAGTTTATAGGGAATTAGAGTATTAAAACAAAAACAAAAAAAGTATTTGGCTTGAGGAATGCCCTATAAACTATATGCAAGGGGCACAATTATGCAATCAGTAAAAGTTTATCTCGGATCCACTTTGTGTATAGCGTGTATGAGCACCCTAAGTCTCTATCCTGTATCACAAACCCCTTGTTATGTGTTCTCCTGCCTGACAAGTCTTTATGTCTCAGGACACGGTGGCCCGCTTTAAGAAGAGCGTGAAGGAGCAGCTGAGCGTCATGCGTACCTACCTCAACATCATGGAGACCTCTCTGGCCAAGGAGGCTGACAAGGCGGAGCTGGACGCTACCACCGCCCTGCTGGGGGAGAGGAATAGCGTGGCCCACTATGTGGAGCAGCTGAAGCAGATGGATGGAGTCCTGAAAGACGTGGAAGGCCAGGAGCAAACTGAGTACCTCCGGGTAATTGAGCTGCGTCCTGCTGGGTTCAGTGGTCAGACAACCCCCAAAATTAGGTCCATACTCATAAAACTTGTATTCAGTGGTACAGTAGTGACATAATTACGTGTCTCCCGACCACTGGTGTCAACACTGCCACATGCCATCCCGCAGTGCCTTCTGGAAGGAGCTAATGGACTTCTATGCTGTGTCATGCATGGTGCAGGGCTAGTGTAGGAACTCATTAAAGGACACCTAAAGTGAAAGGCTGCCATATGTATTTCCTTTTAAACAATACCAGTTACCTGGCAGTGCTGTTGAGCTCTTTGGCAGCAGTAGTGTCTGAATCACATAGCTGAAACAAGCACGTGGCTAATCTAGTCAAAGTTCAGCCTAGGGCAGTCTCCAGGCTATAGAGCTCGCAGGGCGAGTGTGTAAATTGTGATTCGGTAGCCAGAGGTACCCCTCAGTATTAGGTAACCCCCAATATAGCTAGTCAAGAAGCTAACCATGAAGAGAACCCTGCCCCCCTCCCATGGCCAGTGAGCCCCCCCCCCCCCCTCCCCCATGTAGTTAGAGAACCACTGGTTAGCCAGAGAGGTCCCTGTCTAGCTGTATAGCCAGACAACCCCCCCCCCACCCCATTTAGAGAACCGCCCCGATTAGATGGAGAGCTCACCATTTAGCCAGAGCTTGCCTCCCCGTTTAGGTAGCCAGAGAGAGGCCCGTGCTTAGCCAGAGCGTCTGTCCCGTTTAGGTAGCCAGAGGCCAGGAGGGGGCGCTTGCTGAGTGGCAACAGGAGCATAACTCACCTATCTGGGATCCACATACTCCTCCTGCATCTCATTCCTGCTTCTCGGCTTCCCATATCTTTAGTTACAGCGCCCCCTGTGGTTACACTGATACTTGTGAGACAGGAAGCCATGGAGCAGAAAGGAGATGTGAGCAGCGCGTGGGGATCTCAGAGAGGTGAGTTACACTCTTGCTGACACTCTGCAAGCGCCAATTGCTGCTGCCTGCCGCCCCCACCGCTGCTGTGCTTCAGGCAATGTCCTGCTCTGCCCGCCCCTAGAAACGGGCATGATTCAATCAAAAACATCTGATCAGCAGGACAGCCAGGCAACTGGTATTGCTTAAGGCTACTTGCACACCAAGACGTTGCGTTAGGTGCTACGTTAAGGTCGCATAACGTGCACCTAACACAACGTATGGTGCTGCAAGAGCCGACGGTAGAGTGAGCCGCGTTAGGCGGCTCGATTCCTATAATGTCTCCCAGAGTGGCGCTGATTGGCCAGCGGGACCACGTGATGCAGAGCGAGACACTCCGCATCACGTGGTCCCGCCGGCCAATCAGCGCCGCCAATGCAGTGAATATTAAGTAGCCATGTGCGCGGCTACTGTAGCTGGCTCTCCCCGCCTCCTCTCTGCCCCCCACTGCGCATGTGCAAACAGTCTAACGCGGCTATAGCCGCTCCAACGCCGTAGCATGCTGCACTTTGCGGAGAACGTGCAGCGTTACATGTAACGCAACGTGGGCTGTGTGAACAGCCCACTTGTGTTACATTGCTGTGCGTTGGGGGAGCGTTACAGGCTGCACTAACGTGCGCCTGTAACGTCTTGGTGTGTAAGCAGCCTAAAAGGAAATAAATATGGCAGCCTCCATATTCTTCTCACTTCAAGTGTCCTTTAAAAGGGAATGACATTATTGGGGTTAACCTCGTCTGCAAAAATCTGCAGTTTATTTAAAAATAAGTAACATTTTTGCGTCATTCTCACTAAATGTGTTTTCTCTACACGCGAAGCCACAGCCGTGTGTTAGCGCGCTGAAAAAAACGTACAGTCAGCTGCGGTTTCCAGACAGTGTGTGCGTTTCTTTGACTAGTTACATTGCGTGCTGCTGAAAATATAGATATGTATGCATTATAATCCTCTGTATGGATAATGTGTGCAATGAGGCTGCAACGCAGTGGTCAGATTTAGTAACTGTTATTTCCGTTCCTTTTGTTACAGAAATTCTGTGTGGTAACTGCAAGGTAAGACATCCTGTTTTCACAGTATTTTGTAATTGTCCCGTGCCACTGAGGGGGAGGGGCCTCACTAGCTGGTGCAGGACTACAAATCCCAGCATGCTGGGCTTGTAACTACATAGTAACAGAAGTCGCATGTTGTCCATTGTAGAGAGCAGCAGTAAAGGCCTGGTTACTAATTTTAAAATGTTAATATGAAGGAAAATAAATGAGGATAGAAAGGACCAGTGTGGTTTGAATTATAAAACAACATCGTTTTCTTATGAAATCTTTATGGTATGTGTTACTAGGGGTGTGACGGAGGCATGATAAGAGGTGTGACAGGGTGTGGCTTAAGTGTCCCTCTTTCTCATCTCAAAAAGTTGGGAGGTATGCTGGTGCACACATACATAATGACGGTCATGTCTAGTAGAACTCATGGAGAAGCATGTGATCAGTTTGGTCAGGTGATAGATTTAAGGTGCCCATATATGTATGGGCAGATTGACCAACACACAGTTGCCGGCCCATACACCGCAGATGGATTTTCTGGATTACCCAGGAATCAGCCTTGTGACCCCGCCCTCCTCTCTAATGTAAAATGTGCTCCGTGCAGAATACTTTACCTGTCGGGGGGCGCCGCTGGATCCACGCTTCATCCTCCGTGCACATACATGCTCCCCACGTGGTAGGTAGCGTTTACGTGGGTGCTTGTGTAACTTCACATACTGTATGTGCCCATTAGGGAAGCTCATTCGGATTCCGCGGAAATGTAATTTCCGAAATTTCGATCGGAATTTGCATTTCCGCATCGGAATGCGGAAATCGTTAATGCAAGTGTGTTAGGCGGATTTCCGGCGGAAATATTGCGGAAATTCTGCCCGACTTTAACATCGATTTTCTCAAAAACTATAAGGTCTTTTTGAAAACTTTATTTTGCATCTTATTCACAAGATTCAGTTTAATAAACTCTGAAAATTTGGTGTTTCTAGGACTTACAGGGGCTTTGCTATTAACCGCTAAAGTCGGCAGATTTTTACTGTAAAGTAAAATGCAGAAAATCTGCATCTGCCTATTTTCTGCATTTATATTACAGTAAAAATCCGCCGACTTTAGTGGTTAATAGCAAAGCCCCCGCAGGTCCTAGAAACACCAAATTTTCAGGGTTTATTAAACAGAATCTTCTGATGCAAAAAAAAGTTTTCAAAAAGACTTTATAGTTTTTGATAAAATCTATGTTAAAGTCGGGCGGAATTTCCGCGATTTCCGGCGGAAATTCCGCATTGGAATGCAGAAATTGGTATTGGAAAGCGGAATCGGTAATTGGCAATGGCGGAATGTGGATTTACAGCGGAATCGGAAATTGGCATTTCCGACCATCCCTAGTGCCCATGTTACGCTGGCAACCACGTGGGCATAGCTCCCTACTGTCCCTTTTTCAGAGGGACAGTCCCTCTTTGGGAACACTGACTGTCCCCCTGTCCCTCTTTCCTCCTCACTTGTCCCTTATTCAGGACTTTGTCCTGCTTTCTATGTAAATATATATATTTCTCTACTAAAAAAATGTGATTGACTCTAAACTTTATTCCAATCCTTTAAATTGATATATTACTAATTTTCAAATGTTAATATGAAGAAATATGAACCAGGATAGAAAGGACCTGTGTGGTTTGAATAATAAAACAACATATTTTTCTTATGACATTTTTATGGTATGCGTGACTAATGGTGGCCATACATGGTACAATTTTTTCATCCAATCTTACCATTTCTATGTAATATAAGGGAACTGCCTAAATTATCCTTTCAATACATTCACTTAACCTCCTTAGCGGTAACCCCGTGCTGGACACGGGGTAAGCCGCGCAGGAGGATTTCTCAGGCCCCGCTGGGCCGATTTGCATATTTTTTTTTTAATACATGCAGCTAGCACTTTGCTAGCTGCGTGTTACTTACGATCGCCGCCGCCCCGCGCCGATTCACGGCTACCCACCGCATCAGAGGGTGCCCGCCCGAGACCCGTGCGCTGCCTGGCCAATCAGTGCCAGGCAGCGCTGAGGGGTGGATTGGGACTCCCTCAGACGTGATGACGTCGGTGACGTCATCGCGCCCGTCGCCATGGCGGCGGGGGAAGCCCTCATGGAAATCCCGTTCAGAACGGGATTTCCGGATGGGCATAAGCGCCGGCGGCAATCGGCGCATACGGGGGGACGCCGCAGGGAAGGGGGAAGCGTGTAGCTAGCGCTAGGCTAGCTACATGCTTAAAAAAAAAAAAGTAAAAACAAAAACCTCCCGCGGCCGCAAGGCGGGAATCATACCGCCAGGGAGGTTAATTTACCCTTATACTACAGAGAAATGGTAAGATTGGATGAAAAAATTGTACCATGTATGGGCACCATTAGGGTGTGATGGGGTGTGATCAGGGTGTGTGTCAGGGGCGTGGCTTAAGTGTCCCCCTTTCTTATCTCAAAAAGTTGTGAGGTATGCACGCGGGGCGCATGTATGTGCACGGGGGACGGAGCGCGGAGCCAATGGCCGACACTGACAGGTAAAGGGGCACCGGCAGACATCGATACAGGCCCTATTAAAAAAAATGACAGCCTAACTAGCACATAAAGGGCACCGTCCATTATCATTCTTATGCTGTTAAGGCCTCCTTTGTTAAGCCAGCCATCAGTGCCCATTTAAGTGAAATTAAAATGACCATCCGTCCCTTTTTCAGTGGAAATAGCAGTTGTGTGTGAGAATCCCATAGAGAACAGTGTGCTAAGAATAGCTCTGTGGTGCCCTGTTATGCAGGTGTCACTCCAGGCATCTGCCTTGGTTGCTGCCGGCCTAGAAACGGCAGTAGGGCCAACTGTCACGGTGTCGCCGTGGCGGTTCTGTTTTGACCCCTCCCTCACGGTGTCACGGGGCGGGGAGCCATCCTCACGTCGAGGAGAGACTAAAGCGGGGAGAAAAGATCGAGGCGCCAGCCGGCAATATAGGATGCAGAATGCCGGTAATCACAATGTATATTCATACCTCCCACCCTCCCTCCGAATGTGCCCCCGTGTCCCCTGTTTGCAGAGTATAAAGTGCGCAGCGGAGCGGCTTTCATCTTACCGTTCATCCTCGCCGGACCAGCATCAGCTTCATTCTGCTTCCTGTGACGTCACAGGAAGCAGGAATCAGTAGAGCCAGATACCGGCGAGGATGAACGGTAAGATGAAAGCCGCTGCACACTTTATACTCTGCACACAGGGGACACGGGGGCACATTCGGAGGGAGGTAGGAATGAATATACATGGTGATTACTGGCACTCTGCATCTTATATTGCCAGCTGGCGCCTCGATAAATTTTTTTTTCCTTTAAACATTCGTTATGGATTGCGGGACTAGGGGTGTATTGGGGGCGTGGTTAGGGGTGTGGCCTTAATGTCCCGGTTTCCCTTTCCTAAATGTTGGGAGGTATGAAAACGGCCTTGCCTCAGACGAGGCTTACGTCTGGTGCTGTGGAGCGGTGAGGGGGAAACACAGAGCACGATAGAACGGGAGGAGTAGGAGAACAATACACTCGGGCGTCAGGCATCTGAAGCCGCTATAGTTCCGGCACGCCATATCTTTACGTGACGTTGGTAGGCTTCCGGCACACCGTGTCTTTAAGTGACGTTGGTGGGCTTCTGGCACACCGTATCTTTAAGTGACGTTGGTGGGCTTCCGGCACACCGTATCTTTAAGTGACGTTGGTGGGCTTCCGGCACACCATATCTTTAAGTGACGTTGGTGGGCTTCCGGCACACCGTATCTTTAGGCGACGTCGGGGGGCTCCCTGCACACCGTATCTTTAGGCAACGTCGGGGGGCTCCCGGCACACCGTATCTTTAGGCAACGTCGGGGGGCTCCCGGCACACCGTATCTTTAGGCGACGTCGGGGGGCTCCCGGCACACCGTATCTTTAGGCGACGTCGGGGGGCTCCCGGCACACCGTATCTTTAGGCGACGTCGGGGGGCTCCCGGCACACCGTATCTTTAGGCGACGTGCACACACTAGATTCTCTCCCGAGGTTGTCCTTATGGCAGAGTTTAAAGCGGACCTGATCTCAGGACTTCCTCTCTGCTCTAAAAGATACGCTGCAGCATAATCACCTTTACAGAAAAACATGTGTTACAGCTGCTACAAATCCTGAAATACATCTGCAGTGTGTCTACTTCCTGCTTTCAAGGAAGCAGATATATTAACATCCTGTGTTTAAAAATTAGCTGCTTTGCCGTGGCAGCCAGCTGACGCAGCTAAGGAATCAAATTACAGTTATGATTAGTCACAAATGAGGGGACATTAAACAGGCTATGCTCTCTAAATACACACAGGGTGCATTCCTCTCTGTTTTCCTTCTGTCCTGTGTAAGAGTTCAGTCCTATGTAATCCAGCAGATGTCTTCCTGCGTTTCCTCTCTGTCTAGGTTGGGTAAGATCCTGGCGGAGCAGCCCTCTCCCAGCCGTCTGGACATCCAGCTGCCCGTCATCTCAGACGAGTTCAAGTTCCAGGTGTGGCGGAAGATGTTCCGGGCGCTGATGCCAGGTGAGGTCTGATAGGGAAACACGAGAGAGGCCCGTTGTCTCTGGATCGGGGTGTGTACACACATTCAATGTTGATTGGCCAATTGTATCGGCTTCCATGTAGTATGTGGGGCAACATTTTTTGATTATGGGCAGTAGTGATGGACAATCATCAGGGCCGGATTTACCAAAAGGCACTGTAGGCACGTGCCTACAGGTGCCTGATGGTGGAGGGGTGGCTCACTACCCTCCCCAGCATCTCCCTCTTTCCCTATGCAGAGTCGCGAGCAGAGTGTAAATGAGAGGTTACTCCCCCTGCTCTCTGTTATAATTTAAGTAGGCCTCAGTTATTTGGACTGAGTTAGTCAAAAAGGCTTGAGGAGCAGACCTGCCCTTTAAAGAGACTCTGTAACAAATTTTTCAGCCTTAGTTCTTCTATCCTATAAGTTCCTATGCCTGTTCAAATCTGCTCTGGCTTACTGCAGTCTTTCCTAACTGCACTGTCTCTGTAATAAATCAATGTATCTTTCCTCTGTCCTGTTTGTCGGGCTAAAGCTTGATTGTGTGGAATGTGCAGGGCTGCTTGTGATTGGTAGAAGCGATACACACCCTCTGCAGGCCCCCTGCACACTATGAATGACTCACAGCTGAGCCTATTAGAAGCTGGTTAGTTTGTTTGTAAACACTGCCTAAAACTGTTAATTACAAGCCAGGATTGCAGCAGAGAGTGGCAGAAACAGCACAGAGGGGCACAGGAGAAAATAATGAATAGAATGGTATGCTTTTTATTGTAAGAATATTAGAGTACTGATTCTCTTTAAGGGGATTTTCTCTTAGAGAGAAAATCTGCAGTTCTGTCAGCAGAACTAGAACATACCAAGAAGCTGTTCTATGGACAAGGCCACAGGTCTCCCTGACTTGGGCATGTACCGCCACTAGAACAATAAACATCAACCATGTTTTATAAATATCCACATTCTTGTATGTATGTCAGAAGCCGCACTGAATATTAATCGAGTAGGTGTGTATGATGACACCACGAGTGGGTCCACCAATAGTCTGATCTAGGGGATGGCGAAGATGCTGTCATATTTAACTCTTTCCTAGTCTGTATTAAAACCGGAGTGAGCTATGGGAGATCACTCTGCTTCTTACTTTCACACTAGCTCGCAATGCTGACTGGGACCTCTAAGTATGTTCATTCTTTTCTGTAATCTGATATAATGTATGCTGTACATAGGTAGTCTAGTGTAACTTAGGTTAGAAAGAAGGTACCTGATTGACTTCAGCAGGAAGTCTAATCAAGAAGCTTGTAACGCAACATGAAGATTGGCGTGGCTAGGATATGATGAACTGTATCTATCTGTATTTCTGTTTCCTGAATAAATAACGTGCATATTGAAGAAGCCTGAGAAAGTCTATCTCCTGCTTGCTGTGTTGAGAGTCAAGTTATCTCACAGTCTTTGAGACGCAACTATATGAAGTTGATGATGTCGAAGCAAGGTGATTTAGAACAGTTTTTAACACTCTCTGCATTCCACTAACCAGATCTCCCTTCAGTCGGGGGCACCTCTAGCTACTTAATACTGAGGTTCCTCTAGCTACCTAATACTTGGGGGCACCTCTAGCTACTTAATACTAAGGGTACGTCTGGCTACATATTACTAAGGGACACCTGTAGCCAGGGGCGTAACTAAGAGCCCCCGGGCCCCCCTGCAGAAATTGTGAGCGGGCCTCCCTCCCCCCTTAGTGGCTGTTTTGGGGGGCTGGAGGGGTCGCACCATGAGGGGAAAGCTATGGCCACACTCGGCGGGGAGGGGGGAAGTTTCCCCCCCCCCTCCCTCACCTCGGGCTCTCCCCTCTGTGCTCCCCTCCAGCTTCTAACTATACAAGACAAGTGCAGCGAGCGGAGTGGCGGGCAGCGGCAGGCAAACATACCTTCCGTGCGTTCCAGCACGAGCGGGCCCTCGTGCTGGAACGCAGGGGATGCATGGGCTGCATCCCCTATTGTTACGCGCCTGCCTGTAGCTACCTATGATGGGCAAGGGAAGTAAGGGAGACGAGACAGCTGGGACATCCCGCCCATTTGTGGTGCAGTTTGGTGGGTGTTTGTAGGCTCATGGAGGGCGAAGTCTAAGGTGCCAGTACATATGTGCCTATAGGCTCCTGTCAGGTAAATACGGGCCTGACAATCATGTTCGCCCAGGCAGACAGTTCCCGCCAAACAAACATTTATTCACCGCTCGCATTTAGGGGAAAGTTTCACAAATGATCGTTCGTCTGTATTGTTCCCAAAAATGTGCACTCATGTCTATTATTGAAGTCAATGGCTGCTGAATTTAGCAGTTAATAACAAAGACTCCCTTATACATGCTAGAATCGCTAAATCAGGGAGAACAGTGGTAGCAAAGGGAAAAAAAACACCTTTCAATAAGACCTTGTAGTTTTTGAGAAAAATCGAGCCAGCATGTGGAGTCCTGGCCATGGGGGGCTTCGCACCCTGAGCTATACCAGCCCGCCCGCTTGTTTCAAGTCTATGACTCTTCCTTAGGCGTCAGGCCTTAAAGTGTACCTGAAACAAAGCTCAAGTTTACAATGAGATACTTGCCTAAAGAGAGGGAAGCCTATTGAGGCTTCCCACGGTGGTCTGCTGTTCCCCGTCGCTGAGCTGGGCCACGCACCTCCTGTTCCATCAGTGCGGCCGAGCAGTAGCTGAGCAAGCATGCCCGCGCATGTGCAGGAAGCCGGGACAACTCATGTACGAGCAGCTCCGTGCTACTGCGCATGCGCGGCCACACTGGTAACAGAAGGGGAGCGGGGCCCTGATGTGGAGGAGCGCCGTGCTGAGTAAGGGGGGACATCAGAACACGGATGGAAGCCTCAATAGAATCCTGAGGCATCTCTCTCTTTAGATTAATATCTCTTTTTGAACTCGAGCTTCCCTTTAAGTGCCTAACAACTGCTCCACGCCGATCAGCGTGAGCAGCGAGGTAGCCCCAGGACCCTCCATACCAATTAGCGTGAAGTGATGGGGGCGGAGATTGCAGGAGATGCGCACACACCAATGTGCGCGCATCTCCACATGAATGACTGAACTCCGCTCCGCCATCAGTCCCCCAGTGGCGATCGCCGTCTATTTACTATGTACAGCGCTGCGATCTACAGCAGCGCTGTACAGGGGACAGCCGTGTGACATGGCTGTCCCCCTGGGAGGCACTACAGTGATCCGCTATGACTGCCAATCGCACTGATTAGCTGGTGGGGGGACGGAGAGGGATTACAAAAATAATAAAAAATAGTGTTAGTGACCAGGCCATTTTTTACTAATAGGGCCACTGCAGCTTTAAGGCCTCGCTGCAGGGCTGTACAACTCACTCAGCATACAAGCCCCAGGTAAGTGAAACTCTTTACCCCCCATTCAGTTAAGGTTCTCAAGAGGTTAGAGAGACACTGAAGCAAAAAAGAAAAATGATGATATAATGATTTGTATGTGTAGTACATCTAAGAAATACAACATTAGGAGCAGAGACATAAGTCTAATATTGTTTCCAGTACTGGAAGAGTTAAGAAACTCCAGCTGTTATCTATGCAAAAGAGCCATTGAGCTCCACGACTTAAAGAAAAACTAAAAAAAAAATCCCCTGGGGAGTACTGACCTCGTTAGGGGGAAGCTTCTGCATCTGATCAAGGCTTCCCCCGCCCTCCTGTGTCCCACGGCGGTCTTGCTGTGCCCCTCCGAATAGCGGGGATGTAAATATTTACCTTCCCGGCTCCAGCGCAGGTGCAGTATCGGCTCTCCGCACAGAGATAGGCGGAAATAGCCGATCGCTGTCGGTACGCTCTACTGCGCAGGCGCAAGTCTCCTGCGCCTGCTTAGTAGAGCGGACCAGGCAGAAATTGGCTATTTCCGCCTATCTCCTTGCTGAGAGCCGCAACAGCGCCCCCCCGCTGGAGCCAGGGAAGGTAACTAAATCAGCGCTTATCAGGCTTGTCGGGGGAGGATTCCTGGACGCTTCGGGGGAGCCAGCACTGGACTGCCTGCAGCTACAGGGATGGGGGAAGCCTCATTGGGACCCTGAGGCTTCCCCCTCCCGAGGGGAGTACCCCCCAGGGGATGATTTTTTTGTTACAGAGTCTCTTTAAGCCGCAGAGAGCTCTGTCTTCTGAAGCTTGTTATCTCAACTGTCCTGCTTTGTAAAATCATTTAGAATGCTGAGTAGAGTGTAAACTGCAAATATTAGAGAATGATGTAATGTTATAAAAAAAAAGATATATAACTGAAAATAAACATGAGACCACTTTCTTTGCTACTAATGTTCTAGTAATTATCCGTACCACACAACCAATTCATTATATAATTTTTTTTCCGCTTCAGTGTCTCTTTAATTGACATCAATCAGAATGTGTAATAATAGTTCCATAAAGCAAACCACGAATGTGTAATAATAGTTCCACAAATCAAACCACTTCTGCCTTAATATAATCCACAGGAAAATGGCAACCATCCAGACACCCACGTTCAGGAACCAGACATCTCCAACCCAGAGTAGTGTGGTCTATATCAACCCAGATGTGGTGTGAATCTGTGGAACTAGTATTACCCATTGTGATTGATGTCATTTACAATTTGAAAGAACAAAGAGAAATCGAGAGCCCAACATGGTGCAGTATTGTTGAGTTGGTTGTGGTTTAAAGCAAAATATTTAGATATACTCACAAACATGGGTTACCCATAGGCAACCACTTCAAGTGCAGGTGGGGAGTATTAGAACCTGACCCCACTCAGGTTTTTAAGATGTCGCTCTCTGTAGATAGAAAAAAATATAAAACTCAATTGAGTCACAATATATCAATAAGTGAGCGCCTCTTCTGCATTTAGACCCATTGAGTTGTGCTCCTGTTTGCCTGATGAAGCAGGACCACGCCTGCGAAACGCGTTGCACTAAGTGGGGTTAAATAAAATAATTGTATTGATATATTGTGACTCAATTGAGTTTTATATTTTCGAGGGAGGTAAGTCCACCGGAACATCCCCCTCTTTTAGACGGTTTTTAAACGTTTTTATTCTACTCATTTACAGTTTACCGGAGACATAACGCATAAACGCAATCTTTTACACTTACCTTCCTCCAGCCCCCCCCCCCCCGTAGGCCGGGTCCGTCTGGTTGCATCTGTTTCTCTGCTGTCTGCTCTGGTAAAGTCCCCTGAGCCAGTCAGAGACTACTGCGCATGCACAACCCTGGCCGCACACCTCCTTGGTTACCTTCTATGCTTGAGTTCAATTCATCTCAAATCTCCTTTACAGAAAATCTGTAACATAAAACAATCCTCTGGGGGATACTTACCTCGGGAGGGGATAGCGTCTGGATCCTAACAAGGCTTCCCCTGTCCTCCACTGTCGTGGCAATCCAAAGGTAAATATTTACCTACTGTCGTGGCAAGGTAAATATTTACCTACCAGCGCAGGCGCAGTAGCGGCTCTCCGTTCGGGCTAAAATAGCTGAGCCAGATCATATCCGCTCTACTGTGCAGACGCAAGTGACTCGCACCTGCACAGTAGAGCGGGTCAATCGGGTTTGGCAATTTCCGCCTTAGCCCGAACGAAGCTGCTAGTGCTAGGAACCAGAGACGAAGCACCCTTGTGTATTTTACCATATATATCAGTAAGAACATTAGAGAAAACACTTACCATGCTCTCTGTTTCATCCTCACTGCTAAAAGTGTCTGTTATCAACTGTGAAAAGAATCCATGGTTGAGCATTCAGTCTGGCTTTGCAGGGAATAATTATAGCTGAGTCACTATAGCAGAGCCACAAGGGGGCAGGCTTGGGCTTGAAAAGACATCAGAGAAGACAGACTCAGCTATAATCTTTCCGTAGCAAAGCTAGACTGGGGTGATAACAGTCAGATTAAACAGAGAACAATGAAGCAAAGAGCAGATTAGGTGTTTACTGTCATGTTCCCACTGATTTATAAGGTAAAATACAAGAGGGTGCTTCATCTCTGGTTCTCTTTAAAGGCCCCCTGAACCTACTCGATGAGTGCACAGGCACTGCCTGGCGAAGCGAATCCTTGATCGCGCGCCTGAGGAAGAGTCATTGGATTGGAACAAGCTGGCGTTGTTGCCTAAACATTACAGTATATTATCACAAAGAAGTTCCATAATAGGCCTGATATATTTATGCTTCTATTTTCTGACCAGTGGCGTAGCTAAGGAGCTGTGGGCCCTGATGCAAGTTCTACAATGGGGGCCTCCAAGCGCTCTATACATAACAATTGATATGGCGCAGCAAAACCTGCCAATGGCAACTACAGTGTCAGAGATGCAAGAAGGGGATGGGGAACAGCTTGTTTATGATTACCACTATTCAAAGTATGTGATTTTTATGAGCACAGGACCAATAGAGAGCTAATACTGTAGTTGAGGGAGGTCCCTTCCGGGCCCCTCAGGCCCAAGGGCCCCGATGCGGTCCCTATCTCTGCACCCCCTATTGCTATGCCCCTGTTTCTGACGTATCACTTGATACTTGATTTTTTTCAATATTTTTGTACATCTGATGTATTTATTATTTCTGAAGAAAAACATTTATAAATTAAAGGCATGCTTTTTGCACCAATAGAAGAAGATCAAAGAATTTTGATGCATTGTCAATTGGTTTCTGCAAACAACAAGTTATATCCTTCTACTCATGGAGATTGATATTGGAGTGGTGGAATGCACACTGTTCAATACATGCCCAGCAGATGGCAGCAGCGCACCATGCATTCAATGGCTCTATTAGCTTTGCTAAGGGCTGGTTCACGCTATAAGGGCCCGTTTCCACTATCGCGAATTTGCATGCGTTTGCCGCATGCGAACTCGCATAGACAATACAAGTGGATGAGACTGTTTCCACTTGTCAGGATTCCTTTGCGTTTTTCTGTGCAGAAAAAATCTGCACGGTAGAGCCATCAGAATTCGCATACCGCTATGCGAATCGCATACAATGTATTTAATAGGAAATTCGCATGCGGTGTTGGCATGCAAATTTTCATGCGAATTCGCATACGATTTCGCATAGAATCAATGGAAAAGCACACAGGCACTGCTATGGTTAAATTCGCATATATCGCCATCCATGCGAAATCGTATGCGAATTTGCATGAAAATTTGCATATAACCGCATGCGAAATTCGCATGCAAATTTTTACCGTGGCGATTCCCACCGCATAAGTGGAAACGGGCCCTGAGGGTTTTGAGTTTTTATTAATTGCTATTTCTAAAAGTGCTGTAAAAGGTCTTGTGTAATGAAATCCCGTGCGATTTTTCTCACGTTGTGATTGAACAGCAATTTTGTGAGCATTTTTCAAGCGAATTTGCTTTAAGAGACATTCGGTTGCAGGTCAGAGTGCACATCCTTTTTGTCTGCACACACAAAATCACAAAACGGAAAAGCATACAAAATTGCTTGCATAAAAACCACAAATTGCTGTAAAAATGCAGAGAATTACTTAAAATGTACCCGAGACTATTAAATATAAAGAACTAATACTTACCCAGGGCTTCCTCCAGCCCCATAAACACGTATGTGCAGCAGACCCAGACTGGACCTGACTGAGCCGGTTACCGGGGCTGATCGGGGTTGAACGGCAGGCCACAGGACTACGGCGTGGGTTTATGGGGCTGGAGGAAGCACGTGTAAGTATCAATTATTTCTATTTATTAGTCTCTGGTTTATTTTAAAGGGGCACTATGGTGAAAATTATGCTGTTCCATTTTCTCCACCATCAGTTATTTAACCTGGACAGCATAAATTTTACCATAGAGCTTGTGTTAAAAAATAGCTCCTAACACCAATTCTTTTCTTCTACACACCTGATCTGCGTCAGTAAATCAGCTGTTCCTGAGATGACGGGCTAGCTGTTCTCTACTAACTGCTAGCAGCCGTCTGTCCCTGATTTATAACGTGGCGGCTCACACACTCCAGAGCCGTGCTGTTGCTTCTCACATGTAACTATAATGTAACTAAATAAACAGGCTGATAATTAGTTATTTACTTAGCTAGTTACAGTGGTGTGAAAAACTATTTGCCCCCTTCCTGATTTCTTATTCTTTTGCATGTTTGTCACACTTAAATGTTTCTATTCATCAAAAACCATTAACTATTAGTCAAAGATAACATAATTGAACACAAAATGCAGTTTTAAATGATGGTTTCATTATTTAGTGAGAAAAAAAAAAATCTACATGGCCCTGTGTGAAAAAGTGATTGCCCCCCTTGTTAAAAAATAACTTAACTGTGGTTTATCACACCTGAGTTAAATTTCTGTAGTCACCCCCAGGCCTGATTACTGCCACACCTGTTTCAATCAAGAAATCACTTAAATAGGAGCTATTTGACACAGAGAAGTAGACCAAAAGCACCTCAAAAGCTAGACATCATGCCAAGATCCAAAGAAATTCAGGAACAAATGAGAACAAAAGTACTGTAATTGAGATCTATCAGTCTGGTAAAGGTTATAAAGCCATTTCTAAAGCTTTGGGACTCCAGCAAACCACAGTGAGAGCCATTATCCACAAATGGCAAAAACATGGAACAGTGATGAACCTTCCCAGGAGTGGCCGGCCGACCAAAATTACCCCAAGAGCGCAGAGAAAACTCATCCGAGAGGCCACAAAAGACCCCAGGACAACATCTAAAGAACTGCAGGCCTCACTTGCCTCAATTAAGGTCAGTGTTCACGACTCCACCATAAGAAAGAGACTGGGCAAAAGCGGCCTGCATGGAAGATATCCAAGGAGCAAACCACTTTTAAGCAAAAAGAACATTAAGGCTCGTCTCAATTTTGCTAAAAAAACATCTCAATGATTGCCAAGACTTTTGGGAAAATATCTTGTGGACCGACGAGACAAAAGTTGAAACTTTTGGAAGGTGTGTGTCCCGTTACATCTGGCGTAGAAGTAACACAGGATTTCAGCAAAAGAACATCATACCAACAGTAAAATGTGGTGGTAGTGTGATGGTCTGGGGTTGTTTTGCTGCTTCAGGACCTGGAAGGCTTGCTGTGATAAAAGGAACCATGAATTCTACTGTCTACCAAAAAATCCTGAAGGAGAATGTCCGGCCATCTGTTCTTCAACTCAAGCTGAAGCGATCTTGGGTGCTGCAGCAGGACAATGACCCAAAACACACCAGCAAATCCACCTCTGAATGGCTGAAGAAAAACAAAATGAAGACTTTGGAGTGGCCTAGTCAAAGTCCTGACCTGAATCCTATTGAGATGTTGTGGCATGACCTTAAAAAGGTGGTTCATGCTAGAAAACCCTCAAATAGAACTGAATTACAACAATTCTGCAAATATGAGTGGGCCAAAATTCCTCCACAGCGCTGTAAAAGACTTGTTGCAAGTTATCGCAAATGCTTGATTGCAGTTATTGCCGCTAAGGGTGGCCCAACCAGTTATTAGGTTCAGGGGGCAATTTCTTTTTCACACAGGGCCTTGTAGGTTTTGAGGTTTTTTTCTCACTAAATAATAAAAACCATCATTTAAAACTGCATTTTGTGTTCAATTATGTTACCTTTGACTAATAGTTAACGGTAAGTGTGACAAACATGCAAAAGAATAAGAAATCAGGAAGGGGGCAAATAGTTTTTCTCACCACTGTACATGTGAGAAGGCTCTGGAGGCGTGAAAAAAGGGCGCCAAGAAAATACAAGATGGTGCCAATGGAAAACAAAATCTCAATAACGATAGACATCATTAACTAAATTGGTTAACGATAAATACTGTTTTAAAACAGACGGGAGTTGATATATACAGTATATTAATGTTAAAAATCATTATGTAATTCATCAATACAGCTTAACCCAACCCTACTCTCACATAGAAACCTCCCCTGGTGGTGCCTAAAACTAACCACTCCCCTGGTGGTGCCTAACCCTAACCCCCCTGGGGTTGCTTAACTCTGACCACCCCCCCCCCCCCCAGTGGTACCTAACCCTAACCACTCCCCCTGCCGAAACACCCTTTTACACATAGAAACGATAATATATCGGGCACCTTTTTTGTGCTTTATTCGCCGTATTAACGATAATTGCATTAGAGTCTATTGGGGGGGGGGGGGCAGCGCCCTTTTCATCCACTAGCTGCCAGCGCCCTTTTTTCCTGCTACCCTCTGGAGTCTGTGAGCTGTGTTATAAAGACTGCAGACAGCAGGGAACAGCTAGCTGATTTAGTGGTGCAGATCAGGTGTGTAGAAGAAAAGAATTGGTGTTAGGAGCTATTTTTTTTTTTTTAACACAAGCTCTATGGTGAAATTTATGCTGTCCATATTAAATAAGTAATAGAACAGAATATTTTCACTATAGTGATTAGTGCCTCTCTAACAAGATTGCTCACAAGGGCGCTTGGTGAACTTTTCCATGAGCAGCTGAAGGCTGTGAATTCACTGCCTGTTACCTGCTCCCATCCAGCTGCCGGGCGTTTACTAGCACTCGGTAAGGTCTACAAATATAATGCATGGGTCCAATATGTATTTTTTCACATTTTGCCTGGCCATTTTATAGACCATAATTATTTAACTTCTCTGTTTATTGCATTTTTTTCGTCATAGCTCTGGAAAATCTGACATTTGATCCCGACACAGCCCAGCAGAACCTGGTGATCTCCGAAGACGGCAAATCAGTAGAATGCTCTGACCGTAAGCAGCCTGTGTCTGACGAGCCTATCCAATTCGACAAGGCCAACTGCCTGGTGACCAAAGAGAGCTTCACAGAGGGAGAGCACTACTGGGAGATCATCGTGGAGGACAAGCCAAGGTGGGCTTTGGGTGTCATCTCCGAAACTGCCAACCGCAAGGGCAAGCTCCACGCCACTCCCTCCAATGGCTTCTGGCTCCTGGGCTGCAAAGAGGGAAAGGTCTATGAGGCCTATGTGGAGAATAAAGAGCCCCGCCTCCTCCGTGTGGATTCTCGTCCAGAAAGAATCGGTGTCTACCTCAGCTTCTCCGATGGCGTGCTCTCCTTCTTTAATGCGGACGATGAGGACAACGTTAAGCTCCTCTACACTTTCCACGAGAAATTCTCTGGCCGCCTCTTCCCGTTTTTTGATGTCTGCTGGCATGACAAGGGAAAGAATGCCCAGCCGATGAAGATCTACGTTCCGCCCAGTGGCCAGTCCTAAGTGTGAAGCTAGCTGAAGTTCTTTCATGATGTTGATCCCCAAGATGCCTACTAGTAGTTACAATTTCCCCCCTAGAATTAGGAGTACAGTAGGACAGGGATGGAGGAGTGCATTGAAACCTCTGGAGCCAGTCAGGTTCATTCTATGAACAGGCAAGGTTAAGACAATAGTAGGAACAAGGCTTTTGGTTCAAGAGAACCTGAAGTGAGGAAACAAGTTAGTCACTTACCTTAGTAGTGAGAAACCCCTGGATGGTCCAGAGGCTTCTACAGACAACCGTTGTACTGCAGGATCCATCTATACCTATTTGACAAAAGCTTATCAAATAGGTTTCTTCTGACTGCACTCCCACCTGGTGATGAGGGCATCAGGACAGGGCATGCGTGAGTAAGGGTAGTGCATGCTCAGTAGAAATAAGTGTTTCTGCACAGAGGAAAAAAGCAGTGCACAACTGGTTTCGTTCTACTGGGCATGTCCCGACCTTACTCGCGCATGCCCAGTCCGGATGTGCTCCACCACAGCCGGGAGCACAGCTAGAAGATGAAGAGGGACCTTGCACTAGAACGGAGGCTTCCAACTACTTAGGTAAGTATCTAACTCCACGTCTGGTGTACTTTAACTGGCTCCAGGGACTCCTCCATCCCTTCCTTTGATTCACAGACAATGAACCATACACACCCTCTAACACAGTACATAATATTATGGTATCCATACCATGGTGTGGCTCTCAGCATATGTAAACTAACATGGCTCCACAATCTTAAAGTAAACCCAAGGTGCACCTAAGGGTAAAAAACAAGAAAATCTAAAGTGAAAATAATGTGCCTAGTTTAAAAAGTGTACCTGGGATGGGATAATTGGGTATATTTATACTTACCTGGGGCACCCTCGCCATCCTCCCTGGCTGCTGCAGTCACTGGTTATCCCTCCTGTTAGCTGGGCAGTCGTGGCCAGTGATGCCCTTCTGTGCATGTCCGGCCTGGCCGCATGCACGCTCCCGCCGCGCTCCTGTACTTGGGAGCATTCTACACTTGCACAGTACTATTGTGCAGGCGCAGAATGCTCCTGGCTGCGGGAGCGTGACAGGAGTGCCCGCCAGGCCGCACATGCACAGAAGAGCGCAGCTGGCCAGATTCCCCGGCAGGGATATCCAGTGAACGGAGCGGCTGGAGAGGATGGCATAGGAGTCCAAGCCCCTCATGGGGCTGGAGGAAGCCCCAGGTAAGTATAAGTACACCCAATTAGCCTATATCTAGTTCCCTTTAATGCTGGGTACACACTATGAGATTTTATGGTCGATTTACTGTCAGATCGATTATTTCCAACATGTCCGATTTGCTTTCCGATCGATTTCCGAGCATTTTCCGATCGATTTCCTATTAAAGTTAACGGAAATCAATAGTGTGTACCCAGCATTACTTACCTGGAATTTCTTCCAGCCTCCTGTAATCTTCCTGGTCCTTCCCCAAGGCCGGATTTACCATAAGGCACTGTAGGCACGTGCCTACAGACGCCTGATGCTGGAAAGGTGAATAGTTCATAGATTTTAGCTCTGACATACTTCAATGAATGTGTCATTGAGCAAAAACAGTTAAAACTTAAAAAGTAGATTTAAACCTAAAATAAAACTGTGGAATATCTTAAAAAGTAATTTTTAGGAAATGGAAGATAGATACAATCATTTATTCCATTCGTTTATTTTCGCCTTGGGTGTCCTTTAAGCCTGTGGCGACCAGAAACCTTGACCTCTCTTACTTCCTCTGCAGACTTCCTGCTATACACACACTGACAGCTGAGCACCTCTGACTGTACTCCTGAATGACTGTAAGGAGTGGGGGGCGGGCAATTACGGTCTCTATAGGGTTACACCTAGAACTGGGGGCTTCTTGGATGCACAGGAAAGACTTGGAGTATAACACGTGTAATCGTAGACTTATTGTGGTATGTCTTTAAAGGAAAATTCCACTTTTGGTGTAAAATGGCTATAAATGGCCACAGATCAGTGTCTCCTATGTGTTTTCTTAAAGGACAACTGAAGTGAGGTATATGGAGGCTGCCATATTTACTTCC
This sequence comes from Hyperolius riggenbachi, assembly GCF_040937935.1. Lineage (NCBI taxonomy): Eukaryota > Metazoa > Chordata > Amphibia > Anura > Hyperoliidae > Hyperolius > Hyperolius riggenbachi. Next base: position 26,837,824 of record NC_090652.1, read on the forward strand.
TTTTGAGCAATACCAGTTGCCTGGCTGTCCTGCTAATCCTCTGCCTCTAATACTTTTAGCCACAGACCCTGAACAGGCATGCAGCAGATCTGACAGGTGTTTCTGACACTATTGTCAGATCTGACAAAATTAGCTGCATGCTTGTTTCTGGTGTTATTTAGACACTACTGCAGCCAAATAGATCAGCAGGGCTGCCAGGCAACTGGTATTGTTTAACAAGAAACAAATATGGCAGACTCCATATTCCTCTCATTACAGTTGTCCTTTAAATAGATACAATTATTAATTGTATCTATTTAAAGGACAACTGTAATGAGAGGAATATTATAAAGAATCTTTGCCCTTTAAATTATAGCCAGGTAATCATTTCAAAATTCCATTTCTCTGTAGCCATGGTAACAGTACTCTGTGTAGCCATAGCAACAGTACTCAGAAATGCTCAAATTAACAAACAACACTGACGAAAACCCCTCCCAGAAATGACGAGCTGATCAGTAGATACAGCCACTTCCTGTTCACAGCAGTTTTATCCACCACCACCCCCCCCCCCTCAAGAGGCGGAACCCAAAAGCCTCAAACTCATTCAGGGCTATCTTGGCCAAGAAACTACCGTGTGTACAGTTACTATACATTATACAGATATATAACTAATATAATATTTTCCCGAGCTGTTATGCAAAGTGCTGCCATCAAAAGCAAGATGGTGACTTTCATGTAGTTAAAAAAAAACAGCATAAATCCTCTATGGGAATGAGCTAATAATGGAGACATACTATGGTAGGTACAGTATGTCTGCTATATTGTATAATGCAGGTGGTGTGACCTTATCTGAAGCATGCACTAATAATGGCAGGTCCACTTTATCATAGCTGAGCCAAAAACTGCCATCATCGTGGAAACACAAATAGAAAACAGCTGCTACTCTGTCTTTTCCTCCTGACTTTTATGGACTGTTCAATAAAGAAAAACAGAACTGCGTTTCAGGCTCACTTTTTTCAGTCTGTATTACTGAGTCTTTTCACACTGCTGCAAGCCTGATTTCACCTTTCAGCAGGTGTGTGTCATCTAAAGGTCCTCCAGCACCCAAGGCTGAGACACCAAACTGCGCCCCCCCCCCATCCCTCCCCCCCCAGCCGTCACACACTGATTGCTATTAGACTAAAAGGCGCCCCAGGCCCCCAACACCTTAATCTCTAGTTATCTGGCTTGCAGTCACTGCCATGCCTTTTCTTATTTCTCTCTGCTTTAATCACAATAGGGGAATGATAGCTGAGTGAGTTGTGCGCCCCCTCCTACACTACGCCCTGAGGCCGGAGCCTCTCTCACCTCGGCCTGGCCCTGTGTGTACCCCTCCTACACTGCGCCCTGAGGCCGGAGCCTCTCTCACCTCGGCCTGGCCCTGTGTGTGCCCCTCCTACACTGCGCCCTGAGGCCGGAGCCTCTCTCACCTCGGCCTGGCCCTGTGTGTACCCCTCCTACACTGCGCCCTGAGGCCGGAGCCTCTCTCACCTCGGCCTGGCCCTGTGTGTGCCCCTCCTACACTGCGCCCTGAGGCCGGAGCCTCTCTCACCTCGGCCTGGCCCTGTGTGTGCCCCTCCTACACTGCGCCCTGAGGCCGGAGCCTCTCTCATTTCGGCCTGGCCCTGTGTGTGCCCCTCCTACACTGCGCCCTGAGGCCGGAGCCTCTCTCACCTCGGCCTGGCCCTGTGTGTGCCCCTCCTACACTGCGCCCTGAGGCTGGAGCCTCTCTCACCTCGGCCCAGCCCTGAGGGTAATCAACACCCTCTGGACTTGAAAATGATTTTGTGAGAGATGGAAGTGCTTCCTAAGACAGGCTGCATCCAAATGACTACCTGCATAGGTGTGCAGAGACTAATTATAGGCAGGATACACATCCTGCATTCAAAACAGATGCACCAAATTAACATTAAAGTGTAGCTGTCATACCTGGCATAAAAGCAAAAATCAATTATTTGTATCTGGTAAACAAGTAATAAGGATACTAACTAGGTAATCCAAAAGTCAAAATCACTATTACTTTTCTTGTTGAAAAATGATCATTCCCCAGTTTACCTGTCTCTTATTTGGTGTTTTGCCACACAAAGGAAGTTGCAGGGCATGCTGGGTTGTCCTTTTTTGCTTCTCTACTTTCCCCTCAGGCTTAACTAATGCAGCCTGATTGGCTGAAGCCTCTTTCCCTCCTATTTTCCCCTCCCACACCTCTCTTCCTCTCTGATTGGCCAATATTTCTCATGCTGAGACAATGCACTTTCTATAGTGGAGGGCGGGCAATGCATACACAATCAGGAAGAGGAGAGTAAGGGAGGAAATTACATCAGGATTGGCTTCAAAATAGCCATAGTTAAAATGGGAAATGCTAAGAAGGATTTTCTCTTTTTTTAACTGCAGAAAAATCACTAACATCAAAACGTGGACAATGCAATACATATGTTATGTAAGCTGAGCAACTATTTATCTACTTTATATATGTATTATTTTTTTCTGAGATAGTATGGCTAACAGCTCCTCTAATGGAGGATGTTAGCTTCCAAAATATGTTTGCATGCAAAGTATTCCATACTGGACCCTTCCACCACGACGAGGCCATCCTTTCAGAAGGGACCCTTACCATTAGTTACCAAACAAGCAAAGTGTGAACCAGGGAGCAGCGGGCCATAAAATGGTTTCCACATATTTTAATGACAACGGGAGAAATGGCAGTGCATCCTAATCCAGTCAGCATCTGAATGACTACCAACAGAGGCGTGCAGAGCTGGGACAAGGTCCTTCAGCACCCAAGGCTGAGACACCAAAGTGCGCCCCTCCGCCCCAGCCGTCCCACACTGATTGCTACTAGACTAAGAGGCGCCCCAGGGCCCCCAACCTCCCCAATAACTTAATCTCTAGTTATCTGACTTGCAGTCACTGCCATGTATCCCCTTTTCCTATTTCTTTCTGCTTCAAACACAATTGGGAATGACAACTGAATGAATTGTGCGCCCCCTCCTACACTGCGCCCTGAGGCTGGAGCCTCTCCAGCCTCTGCCTCGGCCCGGCCCTACGTGCAAAGCCCCTTAGAGGCAACAGCGGTTAGGGTTCTAGTGCATATTGTAGCACCTGTTTTGGTGTGTATGTTGCCTCTAGGGGGCTCTGCATGACTCTGTTGGCAGTCATTCAGATGTGGCTTGGTCTTTGGATATACAATAATACAATAACATTTGTAAAGCGCTTTTCTTCAATAAGACTCAAAGCGCATGCCGTTTCCCTCTGTTATCTTTGATAGAACTGCCAGAGGGGTTGGGAGAGTATTGGGTCATTTAGCATTTCTGGTATTCAGCATTAGCATTATGGCAGGGAGCACACTTACTGGCATTGCAGACGTTTTGCCGTATTGTGGAAAACACAAGCAGAAATCGCCTGCAGTAAAAGTCTATGGGCTGCACACTAAGCTGCATAGATTTGCGATACACAATGTGCCTTTTAAAAACATACATCTTTCTGCATACCACATGCAAAACTCACAGAATGGCTTCCTATGGAGACGCAAGAGGGGTGTGTTTATTAGTGCTTTTTTGCATGTGTCTTTATGCAAAACAGATCTAATGATGTATTTCCTCTTCCTGTTTTCTCTTGCTGAAAAGGCAGATTATAAAAATGTAACTAAAGCAGACCTGAACTCAGAATTTCCTTTCTGCTCTAAAAGATAAGCAACAGCATGATAATCTTTAAAGAAAAAAAATTGTTACAGCTGATACAAACCTTGCAATACATCTGCAGTGTCTACTTCTTGCTTTCATGGAAGCAGACATAGGGTTAACATTCTGTGTTTACATATTAGCTGCTCTGCCGACTGCCAAGGCAGCCAGCTGGCACAGCTTAGAGATCAAATTACACATGTGATTAGTCACAGATAAGGGTAAATTAGAGAGGCTAAACTCTCTAAATACATACAGAGTGCATTTCTCTATGTTTACCTTCTGTCCTTTATTTTCAAATCACTTCCTTGATGGCAATAGCTTGATATAACCACCAAAATAGTGTGGAAACATATAGGAAGGCTGACTAGCATCTTTGTAAAGATCCTTTCCAGGGAATGCTTATGTAAAAGAAAACAAAGAGAATCACCCACGAGGAGATGGATCAGTCCAAAGCCCGTCAAGTTTTTATTAACTACTGTGACAGCAACATAGGAAAAAGGTTATTTATAGTGCATTTTACTCCGGGACTAATGTACAAATTATATGTACGCGTTTACGTGTATTTTACATTTTACAGATTTTCATGGTAATAGTCCTTTGAAGGGACACCGAGCACCTTTTAAAATCACAATTTACACCTACTTGGGGCTTCCTCCAGCCCACTGTAGGCCAGGAGGACGCCGGTGCTCCTCCTGGCGCCTCTCTGTCCCGCAAGTGGCTCTGTTAATTGGCGACTACAGCCTGAAGTAGCCAGTACAAGTCCCCGCCACACACGCTACGTGTCATCACGCCGGCGTGAGAGTCCTGCGCATGTGCGGTTCTCTAACTCTGAACCGCACATGCGCAGGACTCTCCGTAGGTGCGGTTCTCTAACTCTGAACCGCGCATGCACAGGTCTCTCCGTAAGTGCGGTTCTCTAACTCTGAACCGTGCATGCGCAGGACTCTCCGTAGGTGCGGTTCTCTAACTCTGAACCGCGCATGCACAGGTCTCTCCGTAAGTGCGGTTCTCTAACTCTGAACCGTGCATGCGCAGGACTCTCCGCGTGTGCGGTTCTCTAACTCTGAACCGTGCATGCGCAGGACTGTCCGTAAGTGCGGTTCTCTAACTCTGAACCGCGCATGCGCAGGACTTTCCGCATGTGCGGTTCTCTAACTCTGAACCGCGCATGCACAGGTCTCTCCGTAGGTGCGGTTCTCTAACTCTGAACCACGCATGCACAGGACTCTCCAAGTGCGGTTCTCTAACTGAACCACGCATGCGCAGGACTCTCCGCAAGTGCGGTTCTCTAACTCTGAACCGCGCATGCGCCGGACTCTCCGCATGTGCGGTTCTCTAACTCTGAACCGCGCATGCGCCGGACTCTCCGCATGTGCGGTTCTCTAACTCTGAACCGCGCATGTACAGGACGCTCCATAAGTGCAGTTCTCTAACTCTGAACCGCGCATGCGCCGGACTCTCCGCATGTGCGGTTCTCTAACTCTGAACCGCGCATGCACAGGACTCTCCATAAGTGCCGTTCTCTAACTGAACCGCGCATGCGCCGGACTCTCCGCATGTGCGGTTCTCTAACTCTGAACCGCGCATGCACAGGACTCTCCATAAGTGCGGTTCTCTAACTCTGATCCGCGCATGCGCAGGACTGTCCTTAAGTGCGGTTCTCTAACTCTGAACCGCGCATGCGCAGGACTCTCCGCATGTGCGGTTCTCTAACTCTGAACCGCGCATGCACAGGTCTCTCCGTAAGTGCGGTTCTCTAACTCTGAACCGTGCATGCGCGGGACTCTCCGCATGTGCGGATTTCTAACTCTGAACCACGCTTGCGAAGGACTCTCCGCATGTGCGGTTCTCTAACTCTGAACCGCGCATGCACAGGTCTCTCCGTAAGTGTGGTTCTCTAACTCTGATCCGCGCATGCGCAGGACTGTCCGTAAGTGCGGTTCTCTAACTCTGAACCGCGCACGCGCAGGACTCTCCGTAAGTGCGGTTCTTTAACTCTGATCCGCGCATGCGCAGGACTGTCCTTAAGTGCGGTTCTCTAACTCTGAACCGCGCACGCGCAGGACTCTCCGTAAGTGCGGTTCTCTAACTCTGAACCGCGCATGCACAGCTCTCTCCGTAAGTGTGGTTCTCTAACTCTGAACCGCGCATGCGCAGGACTCTCCGTAAGTGCGGTTCTCTAACTCTGAACCGCGCATGCGCCGGACTCTCCGCATGTGCGGTTCTCTAACTCTGAACCGCGCATGTACAGGACGCTCCATAAGTGCAGTTCTCTAACTCTGAACCGCGCATGCGCCGGACTCTCCGCATGTGCGGTTCTCTAACTCTGAACCACGCATGCACAGGACTCTCCATAAGTGCTGTTCTCTAACTGAACCGCGCATGCGCCGGACTCTCCGCATGTGCGGTTCTCTAACTCTGAACCGCGCATGTACAGGACGCTCCATAAGTGCGGTTCTCTAACTCTGAACCGTGCATGCGCAGGACTCTCCGCATGTGCGGATTTCTAACTCTGAACCACGCATGCGCAGGACTCTCCCCAAGTGCGGTTCTCTAACTCTGAACCGCGCATGCGCCGGACTCTCCGCATGTGCGGTTCTCTAACTCTGAACCGCGCATGCGCCGGACTCTCCGCATGTGCGGTTCTCTAACTCTGAACCGCGCATGTACAGGACGCTCCATAAGTGCGGTTCTCTAACTCTGAACCGTGCATGCGCAGGACTCTCCGCATGTGCGGATTTCTAACTCTGAACCACGCATGCGAAGGACTCTCCGCATGTGCGGTTCTCTAACTCTGAACCGCGCATGCACAGGTCTCTCCGTAAGTGTGGTTCTCTAACTCTGATCCGCGCATGCGCAGGACTGTCCGTAAGTGCGGTTCTCTAACTCTGAACCGCGCACGCGCAGGACTCTCCGTAAGTGCGGTTCTTTAACTCTGATCCGCGCATGCGCAGGACTGTCCTTAAGTGCGGTTCTCTAACTCTGAACCGCGCACGCGCAGGACTCTCCGTAAGTGCGGTTCTCTAACTCTGAACCGCGCATGCACAGCTCTCTCCGTAAGTGTGGTCCTCTAACTCTGAACCGCGCATGCGCAGGACTCTCCGTAAGTGCGGATCTCTAACTCTGAACCGCACATGCGCAGGACTCTCGCTCCGGCCAGCATGATGACGCTTAGCGGCCGGCGTGATGACACGTAGCGTGCGCGGCGGGGACCCATACGAAGTCGCTGACTAATGGAACCGCCTGCGGAACCTCGGAGGGGGTCAGGAGGACGCCGGGGGACATCGCGGCCTACGTTGGACTGGTGCAAATTGTGTTTTTAAAAGATGCCCGGTGTCCCTTTAAACTGGAGTGATGATGTTGCATTTTACAAACTTTCGAACATACAGCAGTTTACATCATCAGAATAATGCTACAGCATCCACAATTCTCTATACTGGCCTCATATACCTGATCTGGGAGGTGGGGATACGGGTATCATGTGACCGCGGAAGCTACAGTGGTATGTTCACATAACATGGCTGCTGCTACATGTCACACCATTACTGGAAACGAGGAAGGCTTGAGTTTCAGCTATAAGAAATCAGGTGACCAGCCTTTGTTGAGTCATGTTGCTGCAATTACAGGCAAACGTCAGCAGATGGCAGCAGAGAGCACAAGCTACAGAACACACAGGAGCAAGTTGTGCTATAGCGAGCCTGCTGCACTTCCTCCTCTACTAGAGTGGAACAGTTTATGGAGAGGATAGGGGTCAAGGGCAATCTAGTTGGCTCTCTTTTTGTATCTATAGAGCAGATAGAGAGGGCAGATTGAAAGATATTCTTTGAGGTGATCAGATGCAGCCTCACCTGTGCTATGCTTTAGCTCAGTGATCGGCAAACTTGGCTCGCCAGCTGTTAAGGAACTACAAGTCCCACAATGCATTTGGCTTTACGAATCATGACTGTGGGTGTCAGACTCCCCCAATGCATTGTGGGACTTGTAGTCCCTTAAAGTGATCCTAAAGCCAAAAAAAAATGACTTTTACTCACCTGGGGCTTCGAATAGCCCCCTGCAGCTGTCCGGTGCCCTCGCCGTGTCCCTCCGATCCTCTTGTCCCCGCCGGCATCCACTTCCGGTTTCACCGTCAGGAGCCGACAGGCTGGGAACGCGAGTGATTATTCGCGTTTCCAGCCACAATTGCGCCCTCTATGCTGATATAGCATATAGCAGCATAGAGGGCGCAACTGTGGCTGGGAATGCGAAAAATCACTCGCGTTCCCAGCCTGTCGGCTCCTGACGGCGAAACCGGAAGTGGCTGCCGGCGGGGTCACAAGGATCGGAGGGACACGGCGAGGGCGCCGGACAGCTGCAGGGGGCTATTGGAAGCCCCAGGTGAGTAAAAGTCATTTTTTTTTTTTTTTTTACTTAAGGTTCGCTTTAACAGCTGGACAGCCAAGTTTGCAGAGCACTGCCTTAGCTGAACCAGTCACTGGAGCTGAGGACTGACTTGACTGGACACAATAAACCAGGGGCATTGCTAGGGTCCTGAGAGATCCGGGGCACCCCTAGGCACCAAGGTAGTGTTTAGCTGCGGCAGTACATAAACTTAGCAGATGTCAGTGCTGTATGAATATATAATGTGCCACAGTAATAGCAGTATTAGTTGACCAATGTGGTAGTAGCGTGTCAAAATACACATTATATGCAGCAATTTCCCACAAAATACACAATGTGCAGCATTTTACTACAAAATACACATAATGTGCACTGTTTTACTCCAGAATACACATAGGCTATCATTCATAAAAGTGTTGTCGGTAATGAGAATCAGTGCGGTAAAAAACCCTGTCGGTATTTTAGACTTCTGGCAGGCATGGTCGGAAGAGCCAATTTCCGATTCCGCGGTAATTCCGCATACCGCCATAACAAAATTCCGCTTCCGCTACATTCCGGTGGAATTCCTCTACATTCCGCGGAATTCCGCGGTATTCCGCCACGTGCACTTTCCGTATTTTAAACGGATTTCCGTAAATTTAGGAGGAATTACTTAATCGCTCATTTGAAATATCGTTTTTGTATCTGAAATTTAAGATGATCATCAATACTGTTGATAACAGTCTATTGTTAATAAAGTTGATTTGTATTTTGTAAATTTGGATAAAAAAAATGTTGAACCCGTTATTTTAGCGCAGTAACTTTCCGCTGATTATGATTGGTCAACTCATTCCGCATCTCCTGATTGGTCAATTCATTCCGATTCCGATTTTGCCGGAATTCCGAATTCCGGATTGCAATTTCCGAATTCCGCGGAACCATGCGGAAACCCCAATTCCGGCGGAATTTTGGAATTTTAGCTTCCGCGGAATTCGGAAGCCCATGCCTGCTTCTGGGTGGTCATTCATAAAAATGTTGCATGTTGCAATACAAGTGCGTAGATTTTCCGGAAAAGACTGTCGGTAGGCTGGCGGTAGGCTTGCGGAAACAGAGAAGCTGCCCGAGTCCCTCCGTGCGCTGCTCTCACTGCTGCTGCTTGGGAGGTCTGTCTCCATTCACTTGTATGTATTCCGCATGTTTATCGCTACTTCCTAGGGAGCTGTAATCCCCGTCTGCATACCGCTTGCTGTAATGTTTATGAATTAACATTTTGTTACTCTTTCTAGATAATCACCGCACAAGGCAGTAATTTATCGCTCTGCCAGCCTTTCATGCGGAAACAACCTTTATGAATACAAACATATGTACATGTACCAACTACACATCAACTATGTATGTATTTGTATTTTTAATTCTATTCAATGTCATGACTGTACAGTGTCTTGTATTTCTTATGTATATCTGTTTCCCATTATTTGTTTGTACTATGTACAGCGCTACGGAAGATGTTGGCGCTATATAAATAAAAAATAATAATAATAATGATGAATACACATTTTGCAAAGTGGTCAGTAAAGTCAGCTGTTTTCAGCATTTCCGCATGCGGGAATTCTTTATGAGTGATAGCCAAAATGTGCAACATTTCCCCACAAAATACACATAATGTGCAGCGTTTTACCACGCAATACATACACATAATGCCCGCTGCCAGGCCCGGAATTACCTCACAGGAGCCTATAGGCACAGATGTCCTGGCTCCTTAGGGCCCGTTCAGAGTGCAAAACGCGGACGGCCACGCATGCGGAACGCAACGCGTACGAACGCACGCCATCCGCGTTCGTGTGCGTTGCGTGGCTGATCCCATCACTGAAAAGTGAATGGGACAGCCGCGCGTTTTTGTAAAATCTGAGTGCAGCATGCGTTCCCGGACCGCACAGGTCCGGAACGCATGCAGTGTGAACATCAGACATTGCACTCTATGCAATGTCTGATGTCGTGCGTGTCGGCCACCTGCACGCGTTTCCAAAACGCGGCTGGAAATGCGTGTAGTGTGAACGGGCCCTTAGACTTCTCCCTCCATGAACCTGCAAACCGCCACTGAACTGCACTGCAAGTGTGCTGGCTGTCCCAGCTGTCACTTCTCCCTTACTTCCCTTGCCTGTTATAGGTAGCTACAGGTGCCCCTTAGCATTAGGTAGCCAGAGGTACCCTCAATATTACGTAGCTAGAGGTGCCCCTAAGTATTAGGTAGCTAGAAGAACCTCAGTATTAAGTAGCTGAAGGAAGACCTCATCAGTGGAATGCCGAAAGCAGGTTGAGTTACCTCTTATTTACACTCTCATCAGGACTCTGCTTAGGGAAGGAGTGAGGGAGGCTCTCTGGGAGGGGAGTGAGCCGCCTTTCCATAATCAGGCGCCTGTAGGCACATGCCTACAGTGCCTTATGGTAAATCTGGTCCTGCCCGCTGCGCAGCATTTTACCACACGATACACATAATGCAATAGAGTTTCCCTACAAAATACCTGAAAGTTTCCTGTGGGCGCCTGCCGGCTGCTTGACACGTCTTTCTGGATCTGAGTTGCGCTGCCTACACACTGATCATGGAGCAGTACGACATAAGCTTCAGTCACAGTGTGGGCTACACCAACTAAGCACATGAAAGGGGGGGGAACGCAGTAAAAAATTGAAAACCCACAGTGCAGAAAACACAAGTGCTCTCCCAGCCAGAGGCTTTTCAGACTCCTCCAGGCTAACAACTCTTGCGTACGGCTTCCCTTCTGTCTTGCCGCTATGTGCCCGGTACCTAGTTACGACTGGGAACAGTTGGAGCCCAGCGCATGCGCAGTCCGCTCTGAATGCCCTCGTGTATCGTGTCCCTGCACTACTGTGCACAGCATCCCTGGTCAAGAGTGTCCTGGGCATGCACAGCTCGCAAACAACCAGGATGTGCATAAAAGACCTATACGGCTGTGCAGAAGCGCTACAGAGAGGGAGCGTGGATGGACTGTGTATGCGCCCAACTGAGCTCCAAACAGAGGCTGCAGCAGGATGACTGAGGCTAGGAACGTACTAGACTGAATCGCTAGCCAAGGCTGGTTCTCTCATGAAGCAAGGTGAAACATTTGCATCAGGCACAGAGATTTCAGGGGCAGCATGTTTGTACTGTGTGTACCTTCCTGAGGAGGAATGGAGGGGCTGAGGGTGAGCAGTGTGTTTGTCACAGACTCACAGCCAGCCAGTGTGCTATTGGGATGAGCTGCAGCATGTCATGTGAGAACATTAAATGAAGCAGAGTAAATTGTTGGGTGTCATGTGACCATTCCAAATCGTGGGGAGGGGCATCCTCAGAAGTTTGCCTCGGGCAGCAAAAAGTCTAGATCTGGCCCTGTCGCTAGCGTTGCGGAAAACACATGCGTTTCTGCACATAATGAAAGTCTATGGGCTGCATAAATCTGCATTTTACAATGTGGGCTTTTCAACATGCACAGCCAGTCACATATTTCTCAAAAACACATGTAAAGAGCACATCATGTATAACAATGGAGACCCAGAGGGTTACATTTTGACACAAGTGTTTGATGAGTTTTTTTATGAAATAAATATGAGGGCTCTTTTATACCACATGCAATTCCAATGCGATTCGTGTTTGGATGCGATTTTAAAAAGTCCTGCATGCTGCATTTTTTCTGCGTTTATCTTCTTGTGCTGCTAGCATCCCCTTTTTGCACTTTGAGTTTTTTCCTTGTTCAATGGCGTGAAATACAGCATGAGGGTAGGAGCCCACTAGGCAGAATCACATATGCGGTTTCCACTATGTGCTATGGGGAATACTGATATGCGATTCTGCCTAGTGGGTTCCTACCCTCATGCTGTATTTCACGCCATTGAACAAGGAAAAAACTCAAAGTGCAAAAAGGGGAAGCTATTGAAAAAATGCAAGTGCACCAAATTTGTGGAAAAACGCAAAGAGCAAACAGATACAAAATGTAGAATTGCACAATGCCTCCTTCTGTCTCCATGTGCCAACTCTGTCCCCTGTGCCTCATTCTGTGCCCCTTTGTGCCTCTTCAGTCCCCATGGACCACCTCTGTCCCCTGCGCCTTCCTGTCCCCCTGTGCCTCCTTCTGTGCCCCTTGGTGCCGACTTCTGTCTCCCTGTGCCTCTTTCTGCCCCCTCTGCATCCTTCTGTCTCCCTGTGCCTCCTTACATCCCCCTCTGCCAGCTGCTGTCCCCCTTTTGTGCCTGCTTCTGTCCCTCTTCGTGCCTCCTACTGTCTCCCTGTGCTTCCTTCTGCCCCCCTTTGTGTTTTTTTTCTGTCCCCCATCGTGCCTCCTTCAGTCCCCCCCTGTGCCTCCTTCTTTCCTTCTGTGCCTCCTTTTGTCCACCTTTGTGCCTCCATCTGTCCCCATTGTGCTGCCTCCTGCCCCACTTTGTGCCTTCTTCTGTCCCCCTGTGTGCCACCTTCAGTCCCATTGTGTCTACTTCTGTCCTCTTTTGTGCCTCCTTCTGGCCCTCATGCCTTCTTCTGTCCCCCTGTACCTCCCGCTGCCCCTCTGTGTACCTCCTTCTGTCCTCCTTTGGGTCTCATTCTGTCCCCCATTGTGCCTCATTCTGTCCCCCTGGGGGGTCCCAGGTGGTGAACAGGCTTGCGGCATCTAATAGACGCCACGCCGGTTCTCTGGGCGCAGCCCATAAGCTCACTTCTGCAGCCTGCGGAGTCTGTGGGTTCCAGTGTCTCCAGTGCAAGGCTTCGGGCACAATTTTCCCATAGCCCTGCTCTGCCTGTCAGCGCGGGAGTTTTGCAGCCGGAGTTGCTGCATGAAGATCATCGAGGGAGCTGCTACATGCCGGAGGGAGGCCGGGAGAGGAGTCTTCTGCAGGTGAGTAAATGTTTTTTTTTCTTATAAGTGCAGGCAGGTATCAGGGCTATTAGGGGGAACTAATGGGAAGGGGGGAAGAGGAGCCCTAAGTGTTGTTTGGGTGAAACGCTGCCTGCATTGCGTATTTTCTGGTGAAACTGTGCCCGCATTGCATATTTTCTGATGAAACGCTGCCTGCATTACATATTTTTGGGTGAAATATTGCAGCACTACGATTATTTCCTGGTGAAACACTGCCGCATTACGATTATTTTCTGGTGAAATATTGCTGCATTATGATTATTTCCTGGTGAAACGCTGCCGCATTGCGATCATTTTCATGAAGGCGCGCCATGGAGGCTGGGGGGGGGGGGGGCACTGTTTTTCTTTGGCCTGGAGTGACAAAATAGCTAGAGGCACCCCTGCCAAGCCAGAAGGGAACCTTGAGCAAGATCATCCACATGGCAACCTAGGCAGGGGCCTGAGGCCCAGTGGGTGTCAGGGGGCCCAACTGCCCCTTTCTCTGACCTCTCTCCTATCTTAGATTACCAAAAGAACCATACAGGGGAGCCACAGTTACTACCCTGCCTAGGGCACCATTTCATCTTAATCCATCTCTAGGGAGGCCGTACACATCGGGGACCCTGGAGGTGTCAGGAGAGCAAATACATGATGTTGGTAATTATATATTTTTATACTTTGTTTCCCTGGCCCCAGGTTTACTTTGATGATTGAAACAGTGTTGTCTTTCCATTAAAAAGCCTGCGGCAGCCAGATCATGGATCAATGGGATTTGTGTTAAGGCTATAGCCCACTACAGCGATTTTAGCAGTGTTTATAGGCACAGATGTCCTGGCACCCTAGACTCCTCCCTCCATGAACCTACAAACCCCGCCGAACCACACTGCACTGCAAGTGTGCTGGCTGTCACTTCTTCCTTACTTGCCTTGCCCGTCATAGACAGCTACAAGTGTCCCTTAGTATCAGGTAGTCAGAGGTACCCCCAAGTATTAGGCAGCTAGAGGAATCTCAGTATTAAAGAGACTCTGAAGTCTCAAAAAAAAAGTCTTTTTATTTCATAAATGTGGTTAATACATTAGCCCTAACTAAACCGCCGTATCTCCGCCGCTATAAACTATCTAAATCCCCCCTAACTCCCCCCTCTCTCTCCCCTGCAAAATCCATGACTTTCTTGGTCGTGGATTTTGCTGCCCCTGTGCGCTTCCGTGTGAGGCGGGGCTATGAGCTGCAGCTCTGCCTCACACGTGTCTATCAGCGGCGGATCTCCGCCTCTCCCCCGCCCCTCTCAGCGAAGGAAGACTGAGAGGGGCGGGGGGAGGCGGCGATCTGGGCTGACACGCGTGTGAGCAGGGGAGGACTGGCCAGGGGGGAAGGGGGGAGAATTCCCCCCAGGCTGCCTCTCCTTTAATGATTTAGGGCTGGCCAATCCATCAACTGCTTCAATAATTATCCAATCGGATGAAAATCTGTGCCACCACAAGCATGCCCAATCAACAATTTGACTTGTTTCGGGTGGAAAGTAGTTGACTGTATCAATCTGAGATTCTGGGAAATCTCGGGCCGATGTATTCGTTAAGTGCGATAATAACAAACTATGTACGCAATGGAAACCCTAGAGTTTTCCCTCAATCTATTGTGTACCCCACGGTGCCTGTGCATTTATACTTTACCTGTCATGCTAGCCCTCTAGTATCCTTGCTGTATTTCTGCACTGGCATGACCATGTGACTCATTTGGGCTGGCGCTGCCGTGAAACCGGGCCTCTAGTTTGTGTTTTCCCTCCAGGCCAAAAGGTCCCAGTCCTCCCCTGCGTGTGAGGCAGGGCTGCAGCTCATAGCCCCGCCTCACACGGAAGCGCTCCCCATAGTGTGCCCCGGGGAGTTTGGGGGGATTTAGATAGTTTATAGCGGCGGGGATGCGGTGGCTTAGTTAGGGATAACATATTAAACATATTTTAGAAATAAAAATACGTTTTTTAGAGACTTCAGAGTCTCTTTAAGTAGCTAGAGGTGCCCCTGACTGAGGCCCAGTGCACACCAAAAACCTCTAGCAGATCCGCAAAACGCGAGAGGTTTTTGAAGCAGATGTTCATATTCTAGGCATGTTTAGAGAGGTTTTTTAAACATGCCTAGCATTTTTTTGGAGCATTTTTGTGTAGCAGATTTCATATATTGTTACAGTAAAGCTCTTACTGAACAGCTTCTGTAACAAAAATGCCCGGAAAAACATTTTGATCTGG
The DNA here is from genome assembly GCF_040937935.1 of Hyperolius riggenbachi. NCBI lineage: Eukaryota > Metazoa > Chordata > Amphibia > Anura > Hyperoliidae > Hyperolius > Hyperolius riggenbachi. The sequence continues at coordinate 26,852,997 of NC_090652.1, forward strand.
CGTTTTCCAGTGCGGTTTACCACTTTCCTATACTTTAACGTTGAGGCAGAAACACCTCAGAAATCTAAAAAATCCTGCAGCCCCCGAGTTTGCGTTTGTGGAAAAAACGGACCGCTCTGGTGTACAAAAGCTCATTGAAATACATTAGCCAAGCAGTTTTCAAACAGCTAACGTTTTTAAAAACACTTCGGAACCGCTCTGGTGGGCACCAGTCCTGAAGGAAGATCTCGTCAGTGGAATGCCAACAGCCAGGTGAGTAAGCTCTTATTTAAACTCTCATCAGAACGCTGCATAGGGAGGGAGGAAGAGAGGCACTCTGAGAGGGGAGTGAGCCGCTTTTCCATTATCATGCGCCTGTAGGCACATTCCTACCGTGCCTTATGGTCAATCAGTGTGGTTCTTACTGGGCGGGAAGAGATCTCAGAGCAGCTAAGAGTGATTCTTACTGGGGGGGGGGGGGGGGAGAAGAGATCTCAGAGCAGGCGAGCAGGTAAGTGTGATTCTCACCTGCTCGCCTACTCTGAGATCTGCTCGCCTGCACTGAGTGAGGGGGGGAAGAAATCTCAGAGCAGGTGAGCAGGTAAGTGTGGTTCTCACCGGGGGGGGGGGAGAGATCTCAGAGCAGGCGAGCAGGTAAGTGTGATTCTCACCAGGGGGGGGGGGGAGGGAGAGATCTCAGAGCAGGCGAGCAGGTAAGTGTGGTTCTCACTAGGGGGGGGGGGGAGATCTCAGAGCAGGCAAGCAGGTAAGTGTGGTTCTCACCAGGGGGGGGAGATCTCAGAGCAGGCGAGCAGGTAAGTGTGGTTCTCACCGGGGGGGGGGGGAGATCTCAGAGCAGGCGAGCAGGTAAGTGTGGTTTTTACCAGGGAGGGGGGGGGAGAGATCTCAGAGCAGGCGAGCAGGTAAGTGTGGTTCTCACCAGGGGGGGGGGAGATCTCAGAGCAGGCAAGCAGGTAAGTGTGGTTCTCACCAGGGGGGGGGGGGGGAGATCTCAGAGCAGGCGAGCAGGTAAGTGTGGTTCTCATCGGGGGGGGGGGGGGGAGAGATCTCAGAGCAGGCGAGCAGGTAAGTGTGGTTCTCACCAGGGAGGGGGGGGGAGATCTCAGAGCAGGCGAGAAGGTAAGTGTGGTTCTCACCGGGGGGGGGGGAGATCTCAGAGCAGGCGAGCAGGTAAGTGTGGTTCTCACCAGGGAGGAGGGGGGGAGAGATCTCAGAGCAGGCGAGCAGGTAAGTGTGGTTCTCACCAGGGGGGGGGGGAGATCTCAGAGCAGGCAAGCAGGTAAGTGTGGTTCTCACCAGGGGGGGGGGAGATCTCAGAGCAGGCGAGCAGGTAAGTGTGGTTCTCACCGGGGAGGGGGGGGGGGAGATCTCAGAGCAGGCGAGCAGGTAAGTGTGGTTCTCACCAGGGAGGGGGGGGGAGATCTCAGAGCAGGCGAGCAGGTAAGTGTGGTTCTCACCAGGGGGGGGGGGGGGGGAGATCTCAGAGCAGGCAAGCAGGTAAGTGTGGTTCTCACCGGGGGGGGGAGAGATCTCAGAGCAGGCAAGCAAGTAAGTGTGGTTCTCACCACGGGGGGGGGGGGAGATCTCAGAGCAGGCGAGCAGGTAAGTGTGGTTCTCACCAGGGGGGGGGGGAGATCTCAGAGCAAGCGAGCAGGTAAGTGTGGTTCTCACCAGGGGGGAGGGGAGAGATCTCAGAGCCGGCGAGCAGGTAAGTGTGGTTCTCACCAGAGCGGGGGGAGAGATCTCAGAGCAGGTGAGCAGGTAAGTGTGGTTCTCACCAGGGGGGGGAGAGATCTCAGAGCAGGCGAGCAGGTAAGTGTGGCTCTCACCAGGGGGGGGGGAGAGATCCCAGAGCAGGCGAGCAGGTAAGTGTGGTTCTCACCGGGGGGGGGGGAGAGATCTCAGAGCAGGCGAGCAGGTAAGTGTGGTTCTCACCAGGGAGGGGGGGGGGAGATCTCAGAGCAGGCGAGCAGGTAAGTGTGGTTCTCACCAGGGGGGGGGGAGATCTCAGAGCAGGCAAGCAGGTAAGTGTGGTTCTCACCAGGGGGGGGGGGGGGAGATCTCAGAGCAGGCAAGCAGGTAAGTGTGGCTCTCACCAGGGGGGGGGGGAGATCTCAGAGCAGGCGAGCAGGTAAGTGTGGTTCTCACCAGGGGGGGGGGAGATCTCAGAGCAAGCGAGCAGGTAAGTGTGGTTCTCACCAGGGGGGAGGGGAGAGATCTCAGAGCCGGCGAGCAGGTAAGTGTGGTTCTCACCAGGGGGGGGGGAGAGATCTCAGAGCAGGCGAGCAGGTAAGTGTGGTTCTCACCAGGGGGGGGGGGAGAGATCTCAGAGCAGGCGAGCAGGTAAGTGTGGCTCTCACCAGGGGGGGGGGGGGGAGAGATCCCAGAGCAGGCGAGCAGGTAAGTGTGGTTCTCACCAGGGGGGGGGGGGGGAGATCTCAGAGCAGGCAAGCAGGTAAGTGTGGTTCTCACCGGGGGGGGGAGAGATCTCAGAGCAGGCAAGCAAGTAAGTGTGGTTCTCACCACGGGGGGGGGGGGGGAGATCTCAGAGCAGGCGAGCAGGTAAGTGTGGTTCTCACCAGGGGGGGGGGGGAGATCTCAGAGCAAGCGAGCAGGTAAGTGTGGTTCTCACCAGGGGGGAGGGGAGAGATCTCAGAGCCGGCGAGCAGGTAAGTGTGGTTCTCACCAGGGGGGGGAGAGATCTCAGAGCAGGCGAGCAGGTAAGTGTGGTTCTCACCAGGGGGGGAGAGATCTCAGAGCAGGCGAGCAGGTAAGTGTGGCTCTCACCAGGGGGGGGGGAGAGATCCCAGAGCAGGCGAGCAGGTAAGTGTGGTTCTCACCGGGGGGGGGGGAGAGATCTCAGAGCAGGCGAGCAGGTAAGTGTGGTTCTCACCAGGGAGGGGGGGGGGAGATCTCAGAGCAGGCGAGCAGGTAAGTGTGGTTCCTCACCAGGGGGGGGGGGAGATCTCAGAGCAGGCAAGCAGGTAAGTGTGGTTCTCACCAGGGGGGGGGGGGGAGATCTCAGAGCAGGCAAGCAGGTAAGTGTGGCTCTCACCAGGGGGGGGGGGGGGGAGATCTCAGAGCAGGCGAGCAGGTAAGTGTGGTTCTCACCAGGGGGGGGGAGATCTCAGAGCAAGCGAGCAGGTAAGTGTGGTTCTCACCAGGGGGGAGGGGAGAGATCTCAGAGCCGGCGAGCAGGTAAGTGTGGTTCTCACCAGGGGGGGGGGAGAGATCTCAGAGCAGGCGAGCAGGTAAGTGTGGCTCTCACCAGGGGGGGGGGGGGAGAGATCCCAGAGCAGGCGAGCAGGTAAGTGTGGTTCTCACCGGGGGGGGGGGGAGAGATCTCAGAGCAGGCGAGCAGGTAAGTGTGGTTCTCACCAGGGGGGGGGGAGAGATCTCAGAGCAGGCGAGCAGGTAAGTGTGGCTCTCACCAGGGGGGGGGGGGAGAGATCCAGAGCAGGCGAGCAGGTAAGTGTGGTTCTCACCGGGGGGGGGGGGAGAGATCTCAGAGCAGGCGAGCAGGTAAGTGTGGTTCTCACCAGGGGGGAGGGGAGAGATCTCAGAGCCGGCGAGCAGGTAAGTGTGGTTCTCACCGGGGGGGGGGGGGGAGATCTCAGAGCAGGCGAGCAGGTAAGTGTGGTTCTCACCAGGGGGGGGGGGGGGAGAGATTCCAGAGCAAGCGAGCAGGTAAGTGTGGTTCTCACCAGGGGGGAGGGGAGAGATCTCAGAGCAGGTAAGTATGATTCTTACACTGTGGGTGAAGAGAACTTGGAGAAGGCTAGCAGGTAAGTATGATTCTTACAGGGGAAGAAGAGAACCCTGAGCAGGTAAGTATGATCTTCATCAGTAGGCGGAGACAATTTGGAGTAGGTAAGTATGCATTGTTTCATCCTCTGCAATTCTAGTGCTAGTAGGTTGACTTTTTTTTTATTGTAGAAAAGAAAGTGCAGAATGAATTGGGCTTTCAGGGTTAATATTTGGTCTTCCCTCGGTCTTCTCTGGTTACTGCACACAAATGTGGCACACTAAAAAGAAAGAAATCAGTAATGGTGAATTGTGATCAGACACAGTACTGACTGGTTGCTAGGAGTAAAGGGCACAAATCTCACCCATCATGCACTGGGGCACAATACACAGATCATTCTAGATGGCAGAATATACCGGGGATTTCCTGCTACTTGTTTGTGCAGCGATTGCCGCCACTCCCTGCTGGTGCAAAACTGAAAGTAACCAGAATTGCACAATCATCATCATCAGAGCACAGGGCTCATACAGCACCTACACATTACCCCGACACCAAGCTAGACCCAATCTGCCTCCAGATAAATCCCGCTCTGATTAAGGGCCAGTGCACACCAAAAAACACTAGCGTAATCGCAAACGCTCAGCGCTTTTTGAAGTGATTATTCTAAGCGATTCTAGGCATGAACCTAGTGATTTTCTAATCATGCCTAGCGATTTTTGGAGCACTTTGGTGTAGCGTTTTTTTTGCGGGTTTTTTTGCACAGCAGAGCTGGAACTGAACAGCTTCTGTAAAAAAAAAAAAAAAAAAACTTGGAAAATCGTTCTGATCTAGTGCTTTTCGGAGCGTTTTTCCACTTTCCTATACTTAAAGGGGAACTGAAGAGAGAGGTATATGGAGGCTGCCATGTTTATTTCCTTTTTAAGCAATACCAGTTGCCTGGCAGCCCTGCTGATCCTCTGCCTCTAATACTATTAGCCATAGCCCCTGAACAAGCATGCAGCAGATCAAGTGTTTCTGACATTGTCAGATCTGAAAGACTAGCTGCATGCTTGTTTCTGGTGTTATTCAGATACTACTGCAGAGAAATAGACCAGCAGGGCTGCCAGGCAACTGGTATTGATTAAAAGGAAATAAATATGGCAGCCTCCGTATACCTCTTACTTCAGTTCCCCTTTAATACTGAGGATAACTCTGGATACCTAATACTAAGGGATACCTGTAGCTACCTATGACCGGCAAGGGAAGTAAGAGGAAGTGACAGCTGGGTCAGCCAGCACACTTGCGGTGCGGTTCAGCAGGGCTTTGTTGGTTCGTGGAGGGTGACATGTAGGGTGCCAGGACATCTGTGCCTATAGGCTCCTGTGATGTAAGGCCTGTGACGTCAGTACACGCAGCAGTCTCATGCAGTACAGGTGCTTACAGTGGTAATTCTAAAAGACACCGGACACCAGAGGAGGTGAGGAGAAAAACTGCTGCACGCTGCCCAGAATCGCACCAGCAGGCAAACTGTATGGCATGCTATTGTACGGTATAGTTAGCAGTTCCCCATCCGGCTCGAATGCGGGAACTGCTGCTCTGTCCGCCCACAATCCCCTATGGTATCTCCTTCAACGGTGGTGTTCTGCACCGGTGTGGCCTGGCCATGTACGACCCCGTCGCGCTCCTGCAGCTGGGATCATTTTGCGCCTGCACAGTAGTACTGCACAGAACGCTCCCGACCGCAGGGGTGCGCGCGTGGCCGCGCAGAGGCATAACACCACGAATCATTATGGTCCTCTTGGGGCTGGTGAAACCCCAGGTAAGTATAAATCGCTCTTCTAAAAAAATCCGGTGAACTGGTTATTTTGCATAAGCATTTACCCTGTGTGGGGGAGCAATTGAAACCAATAGTACTGAATCATGAATTAGGGAGCCAACTTCTCACAATGCATATCACTTTCATTAAATATCAAAACGCGGGAAAAAACCCCATATCCAACTTCCTCCCCACCTAAAAACAATGCCAGTGTAATTTGGAGCGCTCCTCACATCCACTCACTCTACACACATGCAGGGCCAGATTTGTACTCTTTACCGCCCTAGGCCACTGTCACCAGCCGCCCCTCTTTAGTATAGGTAGCGAGATGACCCCTCCCCCCCTTCCCTTTAATATAGGTAGCCTGATGACCCCCCCAGTATAGGTAGCCAGATGACCCCTTCCCCTTCCCTCTAGTATAGGTAGCCAGCTCGCCTTCACACCGCAGCAGCTATCAGTGTCACTCATTTCTCCGCTCGTCTCCAGTGCAGAAGCTTCCTCTTCCTTTCCGTCTCCAATGCTGCCCAAGACAATTGCCGCCGGCCACAATGCAAACGTGCACAGAGAGCAAAGTGGCTGCTGCACAGGCGGCTGGGAGCAGAGTACTGCAGTTAGGACAGGAGCTAGCCTGATCTCCCTGCTTTGCATTATTTGCAAGCTTGCAAATGCTGCACCAGATTAGCCTGCTGCTTTGGTGCCCTTACTCCTGTGGTGCCCT